>NC_086446.1:762491251-762812918 GCF_028390025.1 Pseudophryne corroboree
ATAAATGTTACTTCAATGCTGATTGGTTGCCATGGCCAACTTCTCCACTAGCTCACTTCTCCACTTTTTTCACTGCTTAGTACATCTCCCCCTAGATCAATGAAGCGTGCACCAAAAGGTCCTCCAGTAGGATACAAGTCATGCCTGTGTGAGACCTACCTTATAAGGGACACACACCCATCACACTGGTCTTAGTGTTGTCTGTGCCATATGCATAGTAGTGCATTAGTTCATGTGTCTCTTTGTAGTGCCCTAGTTCATTGTCTTCCTTGTAGTAGTGCCCTAGTTCATTTTCTTCCTTGTAGTAGTGCCCTAGTTCATTTTCTTCCTTGTAGTAGTGCTCTAGTTCATTATCTTCCTTGTAGTAGTGCTCTAGTTCATTATCTTCCTTGTAGTAGTGCCCTAGTTCATTTTCTTCCTTGTAGTAGTGCCCTAGTTCATTGTCTTCCTTGTAGTAGTGCTCTAGTTCATTGTCTTCCTTGTAGTAGTGCCCTAGTTCATTGTCTTCCTTGTAGTAGTGCCCTAGTTCATTGTCTTCCTTGTAGTAGTGCCCTAGTTCATTTTCTTCCTTGTAGTAGTGCTCTAGTTCATTGTCTTCCTTGTAGTAGTGCCCTAGTTCATTTTCTTCCTTGTAGTAGTGCTCTAGTTTATTTTCTTCCTTGTAGTAGTGCCCTAGTTCATTTTCTTCCTTGTAGTAGTGCTCTAATTCATTGTATGACCCTTAGTTGCAAGGTCCAACCTAGTACATTATATGCCTAATAACAGTGCCCTGATCTCTTTTATGACCCTTATTAGTGCCCTACTTAATTTTATGCCCAATAGTAGAACCCTAGTTCATTTTATGTCCAATAGTAATGACCAGGTTCATTTACTCCCCATAGTAGTGCCCTAGTTTACTTAATTCCCCATAATAATGCCCATAAATGCTTTATGCCCCATAGTAATGCACCATATGTATAGTATGCTAAACAGCACTGCCCTGGCCCCTGATTATAATATGCCCCATAGTATTGTGGTGCCCATGAGCCGTTTAACATCATGTAAACCCCTACCACCGCCACCTCCAGCTTTATCTCAAAACCTCTGCAGGCTTCCATCTGTTCCCTGGTTTAATGCCAGTGGAATGCTGGAAACGTCTCTCTCAAAAGAATTTGGTTCTGATTCCGAAGAGAGATGGGTACAGAGAAGGCGGCTCTCTAAGTCTACTGGCCCTATACCAACCCATGTGCCCACTATCATTATGTCATTGCAAGAGGGTGAACACTTAGAAACTTGGGGAGGGTACCATAAACAGTTGGGTCTCTATTATATATATTATATTATCAATATCCACAGCAACTAAATCTCGCTCTTACATAAAGTAGCCAGACAGACATTTAGGGGTAGATGAACCAAGCCTTGGAGAGTGATAAAGTGGACAGAGATAAAGTGCCAGCCAATGAGCCCTTAACTGACAATTTTCGAACACAGCCTGTAACATGGCAGTTAGGAGCTGATTAGCTATACTTCATCTCCGTCCACTTTATCATCATCAAAGGCTCTCCTCTTAGAGAGGTATACCTCTGGATCCAGGGCACCCTGTGTTACTAGTAGGGACATAAGAGGGCTGCACTGTGCCCTTGGCTGGTCACAACACTAGCCACTCCCCCTGACCGATGACATCAGGATGTCAGGACAAGGGGGTGGGGCCACTATCACAGTTAAGTACAGACTGCAGTTACGGCCCTGGCTACTGGACCCCATTATGCATCCATTGACTACTGGAGTATACTCATGACCTCTTAGATGGTCATTTATATACAGTATGCACAACTGCGCTAAGAAGCAAAGCTGTACGTAGCAGGGACGTGCGGTGAGCTAAATAAGCAGGGACGTGCGGTGAGCTAAATACAGTAGCTCAGGAGGCACTGGCTAGCACCAGAGCTTTACATGCAATATATGAGCCAAAGCGTACATTTGGGCATTATACACAGGAGCAGCATTATAAGCTCTTGGAAATCTGGTGAGTTTTGATTAGAGATGTGTGGAAAAGTTAGCCAGGTGAGGCACTGCCTCACCTGCCATAGAGTTTTTACTCCAGAGTTTTGGCTATAAAAATTATTAGAATAATGCAAAAAAGATATTTAAAACATATTCTTTGTATTTTTCATATACTTTATACAATCAAAACTCTGGCACAAACGTAAGTATGACAGGAAAGGCTCTGCCTCACCCCACCGTCCGTCACTGGTACGTAGGTCCATTTATCAGGGGGATCTGGCACGCCATCACACTGCACAAGCTCCAGAGACGAGTGTACGCCTCTGTGGGCAGTACATAGTTGTAACTTTGGGTATAATTCAGACCTGATCACTGCTGTGTGTTTTCGCACAGCAACCAATCAGGTCTGAATTGCGGCGCCGACGCATGCCAGACAGCCGACGGCCATATCAGCCCTGCGATTGCCTCAGCCTGATTGACAGGTAGAGGCAGTCACTGGGGGGGAGGGGGGGGGGCCGTCCAGGCAACGCAGGCGTGCCCGGATGGTGCGGGAGGGGAAGCCCGCGACAGCTACGTGACGTCACACGCAGCTGCTGTGACCCAAAAAGCAACGAGTAGCTCCCGGCAAGCACTCAGGAGCTGCACTGTTAGGGAGCTACTTATCACTGCTTGCAATTGAGTGGGTGTAACTGGATGGTAATCAGGGCCATCTTTTCATATGGGCTCAATGGGCACTTGACCAAGGGCCCCAGGAGTCTAAGGGCTCTAGGATGATAGCTGAGGGTCCCCTCTTTCCAGCGGTACCAGATTTTTGAAAATCCAACCTAGGGAACCTGAGATATCCAGCTTCTAAGCAGTGGTCCCCATTAAAGCCTGTTAATTGCTCTTCCCAGCTAGATATCTCAGGTTATGTTTGGCTTAGAGTTTTTCTGAGTGTATATTCCAAAAGCTGGGACTCTCCCCTTTTGGTGAACACTGGCAGCTTTTCTCTACTATACCCAGAACCAGAGATATCAGCCTTCCAGCAGCTGGTCCCTGCTCCAGCTCCACACACCTGGTAGGCAGTTTTATATTTTCATTGGTGGATTGCTCTGGCTCCTGAACTCTGATCCCCAAGTCCCCAGCACCTCCTGAAAGGTGGATCTTTCTAGTGTTGTAACCCATTGAAAGCTAAAATCTAGCAAGCTGCCCTCCCACCGGAAAATTAAGCCCACTCCCACTATCCACCCCTCCCCTGTGTATTAAACCCTGCCCTACCACCCTGTAAGTCATATCCCAGGGCCTCTTTCTACAGTTTAGTGTTCTCCCTCATTCCCAATCTCCCACCATCTGTGCAGTAAAAGTGTAATTAGCAGAAATTACTGTTCCAGGTCCTACATGCTGAGCGGAAGATAGAACACAACCTACTACCACCTGCGGGACATCAAAGTTTCTACTGATAGCACCGCCACCTCTACTGCTGCAGGATGGGTAGGAGCCCCAGTGAATTAGTTTGCCCAGGGGCCTACACTGCTGTTAAGACAGCTCTGGTGATAATGGAGGAATGAATATGTAGCCAGTGTAAGGAGTGTAGACAATACTGCAGGTTATGCCTTGTTATATAGTGGGGACTGCGGTCTATAGTATCAGTTAGCCTAATACAATATATTTGAAGCACTAGATGTCTCGTTAAATAGTCCTGAAAGTATTTAATGGAGATACTGGCGATAGGTAAGAGGGGCTTGTCATATAGGACCCCCAGTATTTCCAAGGTTCTTCAGTAGGAAGGGGGGGGGGGGGGGGGGAGGAGAGTGTTCTCACCTTCACAATGATGGTTCTCACTATAGTATCCTTGCGTAATGGCTGGGTAGAGTCTGCCGGGCCTTCACATGTATCTCCGATCTGAATAGTTTCACCCGTCACACTGACATTTAACACGCCTGCAAAATTGGAGCAAGTAGATGTACAGGTGCAGCAGGCTTTATTGTAAAATCAGAGAAGCAGATACTATAGCGCTGGATGCAACTCAAATCCACATCAAATCATTATCACAGCTGAGCTCTACAACGGAGCGTTATTAGAGACCGTTCCTATACAGAAGCTGCCAGGGAAGGGTTGATTACTGGATTACCATTATGTTTGCAGCAGACACTAAGGGGTCTATTGATGTAGAAAACGAAAACAGAATTGCTACTTATCACTATACATCGCATCTCTTCGATGCGATGTATAGCTGTGATAAGTAGCAATTCATGTATACTCACCCTTCCGACGATGCGCTGCGGTGTCTGGGGCTCCTGCGGTGAGGTCTTCTCCAGCGGTCCCTCCCTGCGATGCGGAGTCCAGCGGCGGGTACCTTTGCGCATGCGCAGCTTGATGACCTCCCGGCAGGCCGCAGTGGTTGCTGGGAGGTCGGGGGCGGAGCCAGCACGAGGTGCCGAGCAGCGATCAGGGAAGCATTGAGCTTCCCTGACGTCTCCGCACTACAGTTCAGGTTACGCCGTCCTCAGATGGCGAACCTGAACTCCATGGAGAAGCGGAAAGCAGAGCTTTCCGCACCTTCATGAATTGCACTCACCATACAAAAGGTATGGTGATGCGATTCAGGCACAGAGCGGGGGTACCGCTGGAGAAGTCAGAGACTTCTCCACAGTAACCGGCTCTGTGAATTGCTGTAAGCAGAGAAAAGCCCTGTTTAACGCAAAACAGGGCTTTTCACTGCTGCATGAATAGACCCCTAAGTGGTAGATTTACTACCAGTGGTGTTTCACATAGCAGCCTATTACATTCTCTCGATCATTTCTCTATTGCATTCTGAAAAATGAGACAGAATTTGATTGGTTGCTATGGGCAACACCAATCTGTTTTAGAAGCTTTAGTAAATCTACCCCTAAGTCTGACCTCAAGATTTTGAACTGTTTTGTTGTCTAGAAAACCGACCCATTGCACAGATCAGATAAATCCTGATCACCTGTGCTCGAGCCTTGATATCCGTAAAATCTAGACTGTAATGGTGGAGTTTAGGAGATTCTGGATTAAGGGGTTTACTGTATATCCTAAACTTTGTGTTCTAAATCACTTTTAATAGCAAAACACGGCCTGAAGTGGCTGTACTGTAGTTGCAGCATCCGAGGACGTCTGTTTTACTACCTAATGCAGTAACTGTACAGCTAATGTGGGGCTGTCCTTCTGGAACCGGAAGATGCCCATTGATGTTGCGCCAACAGCCATCAATAGTATTTGCGCTTGTAACAGCCATAACCTAGGTATAAGATATATGTCAGAAATAGGCTACTCTAGCACGACTCGCACCAAGCTTTGATATATACCTATGAATAGTGCGCAAGCCAGGGACCAATTCCTGCCCAAAAATGCCCCATGTACTCTAAAGACGAAACTGGCCAAGTTCAGTCCAACTCAGAATAGGATGGACATATGCAAAACGCGTCAGAATGTAGAAAGTCGCCAACTCAGAATCAACCCAGATTGTGCATATACCTGTACTGTAGATGATTTCTTCACTGGTAACTTCAGGTCACTACCCTCTCCTCTACATGAAGTCTTTAGCAGACCTACCCCCTCATTAGATATAGCCCATATGTGCATTACCAGTTTCTGTAAAGATCTGCAGAACATTTCTGAGGCTTAAATCCATCAAATGGTCCAAGCTCCAGTAGGGGCACTAGTAGTTTTCAAGGTTATTTTCTGAAAAAGTAGGACCTCTACAACCAACATACTGGAGACTTGGCTTTAGCTCAGTCCAATAGCTTTCCTTAAAGTCTTCCTATCGCAGAGGCCAGTTAAACAACTCTCCTCCAATCAAGTTGTAAAACCAAGTAATGCTCGGCAGAAGGAGAGCTGCCATCTCTCAGGCACCGTATTACTGCATTGTACAACTCCAGACAAACATGATCGGAGTCTCCTTGTAACAGAACAGATAAGACAGGGAAGTCTCAGGCAAATGTTTCTGTTGTAAATTCTATTTATGCCAATCACAGCTGTAACTGAAATGGTAACGTACCTAATGAAGTGGCATTCACCTGCCAGGAATACGAAGCTCTCTGTCCTGAGCAGATACATTGCTCGATCGCCTCATTGCCGGCTTCTGCGGTGTAGTCATCGGAGGGATGTAAGGTCACGCGGACCTGTATAACAGAGGGCATCAGGTATATATATATATATATATATATATATATATATATATATACACACACACACACACACACATACACACTGTAGATTTTAATCAAAGATAACAAATCATGTACAGTAAGTGGTAGACAAACAATCAGCGTATTAAAAAAAATGACTTTGTGAAATTGCCATACCCAACAGTCCAGGTTTTAGGTATTTTCATGGCTCAGCACACATGGCTAAATCGAATTGACCGAGCTGATAATTAAGTCACCTGTGGCCAAGCATGGATAAACTTGAAACCTGGACTGTTGGGGGGCCTTTAGAACCTATTTGAGAACCTCTGGTGTAACGGGATGTTTGAACATAGGAAAGTTTTGTGAGGGCGTGTAGACACAATTGCAGGCTATGATGTATCAATGTGTCTGAAGATATCTGTCTAATTTCAGACACATCTATTGTGCCTTGTATAGGGCTGGTACAAGAGCTGTATGTATAAGGGAGGTGCAGTCACATAGACAGATATGGATTACTACTGTATGTTCATTTATTACTTTAATACGGGAGCAGTTATGGGTAATTTGTGTTTAATGCTGCATTGGACCCTTAATATGGATATAGAGACAGAAAAATGAAGCTGTGCACAAAGATTCTATGTACTACCGCCAGTACAGTGGTCAGTAAGAACTGGATGCACCATGACTACCACCCACTAACTCAAACATATAACAAAAAGGAACCTTTGGAAACGTGATAGCACCACACCAGCAGATAATAATAACCCTGACAAGATGTACAGTAGCTTCTCTGAAAGCCAAGGAAAGTTCTTACAGTCCAAGGACCATACGTAGCAGCAACCTGCGCTGCTTTGGTCCATGCTCAACTTGACCATCTTCACTCAGCAGGTAGCACAAATACCTTTGACATACGGCTGCTGACACGTGCAAGCCTTGTTTCTAAGGCATGCAAATTAATGAGCTTACTTATCAATGAGTGATAAAACTTCTTGTGATTGATAGAACTCTTTACATGTGACAACTCGTGCTCCAATCAATCAGATCCTAACTGTCATGTGTTTGATAAAGGACAGTTGGGAGCAGTTTGACTGGAGTACCATTTTTGATATGCAATGATTTATGTCATTCACAATGAGTGTTATCACTCGTTGATAAATGGTTCCCTTAATCTAGCTCATATTGGAATAGAACACTCTTGCCCCCTTCCTTGCACAGTGGAGCAGAAGACAAGAGAATTAAAGTCTTCTCGTTCATACCCAAGTACTACCATACACAGCACAAGAGTTACTTCCAGGTCCTCCCTGTTCCTTTCCATGTGTATAAGCAGTACAATTTATGTCAGTTCCATGTTGGTGGATAACAAAGAACCCACCAGTGAGTATGCACTCCTACTCAGAAAATCTTCATTGCCACCTATAGCATCCCGATGCCAAAAAGCAGGAATGATGTTTGTAATCTGTGTCAGTGATACAGGTAACACAAATGCAGATATTAAAGTGCTAACAATTGGGTATACACAGAGCTCCTAGCCAGTGATCACCTTGGCACATTTATCCAGGTAGTTGGACGCAAAGGCCTTCAAGGACAGGATCTCTCCTCGGACAATAGAAGAAGGAAGGGTGACGTCTACAAAGAACAGCTGGAATGAGGTGTAGTTGGCAGGGTGTTTGGTCATGCCGATCCCGGACTGATTTGAGAGACAAATCATGTCAGCTTTCCATTCGGTGATGGTGCCTGGAACCTGTAGTGGCACAGAGGTTGAACCACTTTCCCTGAGGAGGAGGAGGAAACAAAACCCATTTAAAGAATACCATAATTAAGTAATAAAGCATTCTCCTTATCCATAGCCCTTCAGGCCAATGCAACTTCTGCTGGGTCCTAGCTATAA
Source organism: Pseudophryne corroboree (assembly GCF_028390025.1). Lineage (NCBI taxonomy): Eukaryota > Metazoa > Chordata > Amphibia > Anura > Myobatrachidae > Pseudophryne > Pseudophryne corroboree. Next base: position 762,499,250 of record NC_086446.1, read on the forward strand.
ACTCTATGCTTTATCTTTAGCCTAAGGCTATTGCCTGTTACCGTATACCACATTATTATAGAAGTTCTTCTACAGCACCAGGGGAAATGAACATGCGGTCCCTCTAGCTGCTGTGGAACTACATATCCCAGCATGCCCTGCCACAGTTTTGCTATTAGGGCATGTGAAAACTGTGGTAGGGCATGCTGGGATGGATAGTTCCACAGCAGCTGGAGGATGTTTAATACTCTTGGTTGTGCACATAAGATAAAGATGTCAGGGCTGTATAAGGGAAGTGCCAGCAAGTCGGTATACGACAAGCATTAATATACACTAAAATGGCTATAATATACAGAAACAAAGATATAATAATGGTATTCAAAATATTAAATGAAGAACCACTTACGCCTTTTTACAGCTACCTTCTGCTGGAGACCCCTCCCCATGTAACTGCACTAAATACCAAGGTAGCAGTGCCACAATGTCCACGGCACCATATACTGGTATATTCAACTAAAGTCGGATCCTTTCCGACATGAATTGTCAGAAAGGATCTGACAAAGCACCATTCAATGAACGCCCAAATCTGATAGTATTTGGCCATTCTCACCAATGTCATTCTGACAGTTTTTAAAGTCGGAATGACAATGTCGGAAACTGGGCCAAAAACTGTAGCATTTGCCCGCGTTTCCGAGAGAAGCACGCAGATGGGCGACTATTCCGCTGATCCACGTGCTTTTTGACAAGTCGGAATTCCCCACTTGTTGGGAAAATTAGGGCTCCATTGAATAGGTTGGAACCCCTTCCGACCTAAAATAGTCGGAAAGTGCCATCTTTCCGACAAGACGGCAGTTTCAGACTTCAATTGTTTATACCCCATAGAGTGTATATGGTATATTGTAACAGTAAGTGGGCATACCATAAGTACAGTGAATGCAGCTTAGCTTAATTCAGAACAGAAGAAGATGTGCAGGATCGAATCAAAGTTATCTTCTACAGGGGAAGTAATGTCTGGAAGAGTCAGATGTAGCCCGGACTGGGCATCTGCTGCAGAACTTCCACATTAGAAGTACAGGCACATCCTATGTTTATTTCTGTGTTGCCACTGGTGACCACATCGTTGTCAGACACTCACCCAACACGTGCAAGATCGTAATACCATAATTCCGGAAAATAGTTCCGCTCACTGACGATAGCAGGGGCCGGTGATGCAGCACCAACATTTGCAAAACTTGCTTCTGTAAAACAGGATAATAAGCAGACATTCAGGACTTAAGTTTGTGTGTGCGCCCCTGACGCTATATGCTTGCAAAGCCCTTCCCTGGTATACAGCAGTGTGCCCGAATGTGCAAGGACTGAGATGCCCACACTATCTCCATGTGTCTGAGTGGGGTGTGGTATTGAAAGTCGACAGTAACTAGGTCGACAATGTCTAGGTCGACCACTATTGGTCGACAGCAACTAGGTCGACAGGGTGTCTAGGTCGACAGGGTCTTTGGGTCGACATGTTCTAGGTCGACAGGTCAAAATGTCGACATTAGTTTTTAATGTTATTTTGGGGTCGTTTTCTTCGTAGAGTGACCGGGAATCCCAATTAGTGCACCGCTTCGCTCGCCATGCTTCGGGCATGGTGCCTTCGCTCAGCTACCGCTTCGCTCGGCACAGATTACCGTTCCAATCGTAGTCCACGTGGATCGTTAAGTATGAAAAGGTTCAAAAAAAGAAAAAAATTGTGAAAAACTCATGTCGACCTTTTGACCTGTTGACCTAGAACATGTCAACCTAAAGACCCTTTCGACCTAGACACCCTGTCGACCTAGTTACTGTTGACCAATAGTGGTCAACCTAGACATTGTCGACCTAGTTACTGTCGACTTTCAATCCGGATCCCGTCTGAGTAGCCACCTCCCTGTCACCACCCAGTAACATTCCGATACATCTGGATCAGTGCTGCGACTCATTGTGCGCAGACAATCGGGACGCATACGCATGCACGTTCTGACTTAGATGAATGTACAGTGGAAAGCCATTGCTCCACTATGCCCGGCATCGGCTGTGTATGTGACGGAGATTCAGGCTCCCAGCACTGTCAGATCACAGCTGCAGAAGCTTTACATGCATTTGCTCGGATGTTAAAATGAAAAAATAATTAAGTACCAGTGTGCAATATATTTCAGCAATTATAAAAAAAATTGACATCATTCAAAAATACACATGCGGCCAGTCAAAGGGTGAAACTAGACGTAAACAATAGGACAGTGCCATGATGGACCAATGTTTATTGTAGAGATGCACGGTTCGGTTTTCATGAAATACGAACTCAGCCAAACTTATGTGTTCCAAGTCAAATTGAATCCCAGATCAGAATTACTTTGAAGTTTGTAGTTTTCTATGACCATTTAATGCTAAAACTTGGATACAAAGTATCTGGTAGCCGGGGGCCCCATAGTGCCGGGCCCCCTCCATTCTCTTCGTAGGGCCGGGCCCCCATATCTCTCCATAGGGCCGGAGCCCCCTCCTCTCTCTCCAAAGGGCCGGGCCGGAGCCCCCTCCTCTCTCTTCATAGGGCCGGAGCCCCCTCCTCTCTCTCCATAGGGCCGGAGCCCCCTCCTCTCTCTCCATAGGGCCGGAGCCCCCTCCTCTCTCTCCATAGGGCCGGAGCCCCCTCCTCTCTCTCCATAGGGCCGGAGCCCCCTCCTCTCTCTCCATAGGGCCAGAACCCCCTCCTCTCTCTCTCTGTAGGGCCGAGGCCCCCTCCTCTCTCTCTCTCTGTAGGGCCAGAGCCCCCTCCTTTCTCTCTCTCTCTGTAGGGCCAGAGCCCCCTCCTCTCTCTCTCTCTCTGTAGGGCTGAGGCCCCCTCCTCTCCGTAGTGCAGTTGCCAGTAAACCATCCCTGTACCATGATTCTGCTGTGCATGAGCGAGTATTTGGGACAATGGCAGGCGTGCCATTTTACCAGTGATTTGCGCATGAACTGGGATGATCAAAACCAAATGCTGATGAAAGACAGATGCAGTAATATCAATTAAGTCATCTCCCTACCCAACATATTTTTTATATTTACAGTAAAACAAAAAAGTTCTATCTCTGTATATAGTATAAATCAGCATTTCCCAGTTCTTGTCCCCAGGAGCCTAAAACAGTGCTGCATTACAGCTCTCCTGTGTAACACAAGTGCAATAATTAGCTCAGGACACTCCATGTTGTGTAATAAAATGATTGTTGTGCAAGACATTAATCATATCACAATATATATATATTATCTTGAACGAGTTACCTGGTCGAAGGGCCAAAGTGTTAAATGGTCGGCTGCTCGCACCGTCCATTGCAAAAAAGGGTACAGTTATACGTGAACTTCCACATAATGCTGGTTTGTTTATTGTGATATTTGGAGCAATAAAATGTATACACAGGGCCTGAAAGCAACAGATACATTTATTAAAAAAATTAATAAAATTACAATATAATATATATATACACACATATACACAGTAACACACACGCGATTTCCACAGTTGTAAATATAAATAAGTGTTATAATGTGGTAAATCTATAGAGTTAATGTATGTAAATATTAATCCATGGTTCTTGGCGTTACCCGAGAAGCCACCGTAGAAGATATTGTAAAAAGGGACAGGACCATTTTTGTAGTTTATTAAATTCTACACACTGGAGATGCAATCCAAATTTTGATCTGATTGTCCATTTGGGCATTATCGTTCACGCAACGCAAGCCACGCATCGGTAATGACATCATTATGTCAACCTCCTTCTCATCCCCTTAGGAGAGATTTATTATAATTCTAATTACATTGTTTCCCATTTCCCACCTGAAGAATACCTACTGTATGTTACTGTACATTTCAGGTTCCTAACATATCGGGAAGTAAGAGAATTAGTGATGAGTCAGTCAGTGACGATTCTCAGATATACATTATAGATGTGTGTATATATTAGCCTGATGACTGAACGGATAATAAAGCAGTGGAACATTGCTGTACCTGAGTGCTGGTCTAAGGAATAATCTTTAGTGTTCTGGAGTGACGCACCGAATGAACTCTTGTATCTATCTATATATAATATTATATTATTTACACTATATAGGTTACGTTTCTCTTACCCAAAATACGGAATATTTGTTTCATGCAGAAAATGATTACAAGTCTACTATATAAAAGTGAAAATTTGTCCTTCGGTCTGTTTTTCTATACAAATCAAGTTTACAAGCGAAGATCGTGAAATTTGGCATACAAGCGTATTAAGGGGGTCATTCCGACCCGATCACACACTGCAGTTGTTCGCAGCGCAGCGATCGGGTCGGAACTGCAGACCTTAACCAACCTTCTAGTGTCCCAGGTCCTATTCCTCAACACTTCCTTAGGAAGCCCTAAACTTAACACATACCCCAACCTCTACCTCTGGACTTAACCAAATAATTCATCTTAACCAGACCGATGCCTGTAATCCAATGCAAAGCTCTAAAACTATCCTACAGTGCTGCAACAATTGCCTCATATATAAAACATGCAAGAATCCCCTCCCACCACAGCGTAATCACTTATACCTGTGTGAGTATAAACTTTGCATCTTTTCAATCAGACATAGGGGGTCATTCTGAGTTGATCGCTAGATAAAAATGTTTGCTGCGCAGCGATTAAATGAAAAAGTGGCACTTCTGCGCATGCGTATGCGGCGCAGTGCGCACGCACGACGTACTTTCACAACGGCCGAAGTATTTTTACACAAGGTCTAGCGAAGCTTTTCAGTCGCAATGGCAGCCGCAGAGTGATTAACAGGAAAGGGGCATTTCAGGGTGTCAACGGACCATTTTCAGGGAGTGCAAGGAAAAACGCAGGGCGTGGCTGGGAGAACGCAAGGCGTGGCTGGCCGAAAGCAGGGCGTGTTTGTGACGTCAAATCCGGAACTAAACAGTCTAAAGTGACCGCAAGATAGGAGTAGGTTTGGAGCTATTCAGAAACTGCACAATTTTTTTTTGTAGCCACTCTGCGATCCTTTCGTTCGCACTTCTGCTAAGCTAAAATACACTCCCAGTGGGAGGTGGCATAGCGTTTGCACGACTGCTAAAAACTGCTAGCAAGCGAACAACTCGGAATGACCCCCATAGATGGTAATTCAGACCTGATCGCAGCAGCAAATGTTAGCAGTTGGGCAAAACCATGGCCCTCATTCCGAGTTGTTCGCTCGGTAAAAATCTTTGCATCGCAGCGATTTTCCGCTTAATGCGCAATGTCCGCACTGCGACTGCGCCAAGTAAATTTGCTATGCACTTAGTAATTTTACTCACGGCTTTTTCATCGTTCTGGCGATCGTAATGTGATTGACAGGAAATGGGTGTTACTGGGCGGAAACAGGCCGTTTTATGGGCGTGTGGGAAAAAACGCTACCGTTTCCGGAAAAAACGCAGGAGTGGCCGGAGAAACGGAGGAGTGTCTGGGCGAACGCTGGGAGTGTTTGTGACGTCAAACCAGGAACGACAAGCACTAAACTGATCGCAGATGCCGAGTAAGTCTGAAGCTACTCAGAAACTGCTACGAGGTGTGTAATCGCAATATTGCGATTACTTCGTTCGCAATTTTAAGATGCTAAGATTCACTCCCAGTAGGCGGCGGCTTAGTGTGAGCAACTCTGCTAAAATCGCCTTGCGAGCGAACAACTCGGAATGACCTCCTATGTGCACTGCAGTGGGAGGCAGATATAACATGTGCAGAGAGAGTTAGATTTGGGTGGGTTATATTGTTTCTGTGCAGGGTAAATACTGGCTGCTTTATTTTTACACTGCAATTTAGATTTCAGTTTGAACACACCCCACCCAAATCTAACTCTCTCTGCACATGTTATATCTGTCCCCCCTGCAGTGCACATGGTTTTGCCCAACTGCTAAAAAATTTCCTGCTGCGATCAACTTGGAATTACCCCCATGGTTTTGCCCAACTGCTAACAAATTTGCTGCTACGTGCAGGACTGAGTTACTCCCATTGTGTAATAAAGTCCTATTTCTGAGCTGTATATGATTTCCCTTTAAAAAAAAAGCATCCGAACTCGGAACTCATTACACCCCTCCGTGTGTGTTTCACAAATAAGCAGTGTCAATTCTAACTTTTTGCAAAGCTATCGGGGTGGGGAGGTGGGGGGGGGGCACTACTGTGACTTTTGCCTGCTTGTGCCTTAAGTGGCCCCGATTTCCATCAGCTAGCCAGGTTACTTCACCACTGAGATGTTTCCCACCTGTATATGTCCAAACTTTATAATTTTAAGCTACCTACCTTGAGCAACTGGTAGACGTCACCTTCTCCTGGAGAGTCAGTGGGTATGAAGTAGGTTCCGTTAATCAGCAAGCGTTGATTGGGATCAATACATGGAGGCCGAGCTGGCTCTACGTTATATCCATTTGTATAGTAGTTTACAGCATTGTACTGATAAGATGAATACACCTGTAATAGAAGCAGACCAGCATTCCATTAAGTCACAGTCTGATCTATGAGACAGTGCTCCAACCATCATTACCGATTTCATCCAAATCCCAATTCACACTCTTTATCCTTTACAGTATCTACAGTTCCAGCGCTGTCAGATGTATCAGATCACTCACCCCGATGTAAAACACCCCCCCCCCCCACCCCCAACATTACATTCTTATCACCAAAGCTCTGTACCGAGTCAGGAGTGATTGGATTTCCTTGCTCCATGAGCAGAAGACTGGCATCCCTGATCCGTGTGGCACATATGGATTCTGACGCCGCGGTTATACCCAAGGTGACATCAGAGCCAGGAGTTCCCTTCTCTTCAGAGAATGCTACTGAGACCTAGGGGTGGTGAAGAAGGGAAAAGAAAAAAAAACACATTGGAAACAAGTCATTTATAACAGTTGGCATACAGCTGGAGAACCCAGAATATCTCTATTCAACTGAATGTTGTCAAGGAAATGTGTGAATACTCCCAATTCTCATAAAGGGCGAGATGTATCAAACCATGGGGAGAGATAAAGTGCAGAGAGATAGAATACCGACCAATTGGCTCATTTCATTTGTCAAACACAGGGGTTATTTATCATCGAGTGTTAAAACGCGTTGTGACTGATGAAACTCATTGCGTATGATAAATGTTGCTCCAGCCAATCAACTCCCGTCATTTTTTCAAACACATGACAGTTGAGAGCTGATTGGCTGGAGCACCAATTATCATATGCAATGAGTTTTATCATTCACAACGCGTTTCATCACTCATTGATAAATGAGCCCCACAGTCTGTGACATGGCAGGAGCCGATTGGCTGGTACTTTAATTCTCCTCACTTTGTCGTCAAGGCTTGATACATATCCCCCACAAGCCAATAAATTTCCAAGACAGCTAGCTTTGAATATGTCTAATTGCTGAAGGAACAATTGTGTAGTTACTGTAAGTTATAGCCCTGGCTGTACTGATGTAAGGTTGGGATAGGAGCGATCGTTCCTAATACTAACAAAATTACTTAGAAGACTTTCGTCAATTTCCTTGACAGTAGACAACTTCCACCTATCACATACAATACTCTATTCAGACAATTTTACCACCCTCTCCAGTGAGTCTGCGGCATTAACACTGCACAGAGTAAAGTATATACTGTATAACCCCTCACAGGTGTTTAACCATTTCAGGAGCAGATCATAACTGATATTAGGGAATGTTATGAATGATTTTGTCATGGAAGGAGGAATGGGGAAATTACACACAGCAGATTAGCTGGTAGAGTAGACCAGAGAAGTGGTTAGTCTGGGGCTCAAGGATGCAGTTTTGTTTCATCATGGCCCTGCCCCCTGCGGCGCAATGCTGGAAATCGCAGTAGTCTACAGTGTGGGACGGAGCAACGATTACACTATTCTTGGTCACCCGAAGCTAGACCGAAGAGTGGGAGAATGTTCAGGGGTACCCAAAGGGGGGAAATTCCTGTTGCCCAGAAACCCTCTTGGATTCTGGAAATTATTGTACAACTTCACTGTCACTGGGTTCTGAAAATGAGTGTACACCTTGTCTATGTACTGCACAGGACTGTTATCAGAGGGATGAGATGGGACTAATTGAGAAAGCAGCTGATCAAACCAAGTGCGGAGAGTCTCCTCTATGTAATTAGGAGGCTCCCAATATTTATCTCAGGGAGAAGGAGAGTCTGTAGTGGCCAGATCCCCAGGGGAAAGAGGGTGAGCACTGTCAGTGTGACTGTCTGCCCTGTGAGCCTGTTTTCCAGCACTGTTTATATTACATTTCAGTGCTCTCATGTCTCTCCTCCCGGTGTCTTTTGACCAGGTCGCGCCCAGACAGACCAGGTTTAGCAGCATATAATGACCAAAGTGCTGGGCGTTAGCTTCACAAAGTTGCTACTTGGACCAGGCAGAGTCTAGGTTAGACCCCAGCAATGGTGTAAATGTAATAGTCTGCGCGAGCATCAGTGAGTCTCCGGCGAGTGTGGCTGATGGATTAAAGGGGCGATCATTTGAAAGTAAAACAAGCCTGTGTTTTTTTTTTTACTGTATTGTCATGTACTCACCAATGAGCCACTGGCCATCGTGGTAAGCCTGCCCAATTTCACCAGCACAATCATGGTTGAAAAATGAAAGACACCACATACTGTACACACACACACACACACACACACACACACACACACACACACACGTCCTGCAATCAAATTCTAGATTGTGTAAGAAACTGACAGCTGCAGCACAGGTGGGTTACATTTATTTGTGACTGTACCTGGTTATTGAAGCACTTCTCAATGCTCAGATGAGCAGCGTCTGCCACCAGCTCTTGTGTGGACATGTAGTATACAATCAATTGTGCGTCAGGAGCAAGATCAGAAGTTACCGCCAAGGAGATGGTAAACTCCCCTTTCACTGCCACGTGGAGACAAAATACAGTTCAGTACATACTGTAGTGATACAGGGATAGTATGGTAATCCTGTCTGTATGCGCTGTGCACCTCATCTACATCTGTCTGGATTTAGTCATATGGGGTCTATTTACTAAGCCTTGGAGAGAGTTAAAGTGGACAGAGATAAAGTACCAGCCAATCAGCTCCTAACTGCCATGTTACAGGCTGTATTTTAAAAAATGACAGAAGCTGATTGGCTGGTACTTTATCTCCGTCCACTTTACCTCTCTCCAAGGCTTATTAAATAGACACCACAATTTGCACAGTCATTAGGACAGCAATTAAATTCTCATGACGTGTTTGCGTGGAGTGAGACAGTTGCCAGGACAGCTGTGTAATCAGCTGCAGTCATACTGTACCGGCCTGTATGTAACCGCAATGTCTGCGTGTATCCCATCCCAGTTACTCTCTGTGTATACACCACAGCCTGACCTGTCTATATGCGAGCCCCTATGTGTTCGTACTTGCTGTGCACTCCATTACGGCCAATATCTAAATCCCATGACAACGTGTGCCAAATTGGCCAGAAAGACATACCAAAGGTCTGGCGTTTTGAAGGTGGAACCTACATCCATGAATCTTAATATTGCAATGTACAGAGATAGATTAGATAGATTTTTTTGGTTGTTTAGTCACAATAAAATGAATATCATTTTAATGCAATAAAATGTTGACTTGTTAAAATTTTATTTTATTTCTCCAATCAGAGTCTTTGTATATTTTCTAAATAGCATTTTTTGGTGTATTTACCAAATAATTTGCTAATATATAAAAACTGCTACACAGTGCAAATTGGACCCGTGCAACGCTGGGTGACCCTGCTTGTACACACATATACAGTATACCAATATATATTTTATATATAAAACCATCCGTGTTATCTGCCTTCTTATTCAATGCATGATGCTTTCCCTCATCACCAGTGCATTGTGCTTCCTCTCCATCAGATCAGCCACATACAGTAGCTCACACGTCCCCTTACTGAGCGATCAACCACCTCATTTTTGTAATTTTTTCGGAGGTGGATTTTAAATACACTCTGTTTAGTAAATCTGGAGTTGTTATACTTCTAATGGGAAAAATACTGATGGCACTTTGATGTGCAATTATATTCTCAATTGTGATTTCTCTGCAGTTTTGTGGCAGGTACCAGCATAGTAAATCTGCAGGATGAAATCCCGCTGGTAAACCGCTGCAAAAGAACTAGGATTTCAATCCCGCTGCTTAGTAAATCTTCCCCTATATTTCTATAGTGGATTGTGTAAATGTCACTTATGTTTCATGTTTAATTCCAAACCTTCTCTCCTTCCCAACAGCACAAAACAATTTCCATTACTTCATAGAAATTCTGCTAATTCCATGGTGAGAAGTTAAAAAAAAAATCACGGTGGAATTCTTATTATTAATTTCTGAGGTGAGTGGTTCTCTACTAAGGAAGAAAGTAGGCAGAGGAACTTACATGTGCTCACGTCTATTGAATGTTCACCAGTAATAAGAATCTTTGATCTTGATATCACCTGCAGAAAACGGTAATAGTGTTATAGGACAAGTGTTAATTAAAAATGACACAAACAGGGACAGATTCAGGGTTTGGAGCAAAACAAGAAACAAACAAAAAAGAGAATTTACACCTTGGCAAAGCCATGCTGCACTAAAGCAGGGCACACTTAAAAATCTGTAGAGAGATTTATAGGCCCTACACACTGGCCGATTTTTGGAAAGATATGAACGATCTCGTTCATAAATGAACGAGAACTCGTTCATATCTTTCAGTGTGGAGGCTCCAGCGATGAACGATGCGCGTCCCCGCGCTCGTTCATCGCTGGTCTCCCGTCGGCTGTGCATGCAGGCCAATATGGACGATCTCGTCCATATTTGCCTGCACTTCAATGCAGCCGCGTGACGGGGGGAGTGAAGAAACTTCACTCCCCCCGTCACTGCCCCCCCCCGCCGCCGGGTCGCTCGTCGGCCGTATCCGCCGTCGGGCAGCTCCGCGGCGGATCGGCTAGTGTATAGGGCCCCTTAGAGTTGGGAGGGGTGTGTTCTAGCCAAGCTCTAAATTGCAGTATAAAAATAGCGCTGTCCAAGGTACTGTATGCACACGTCAAAGCAAAGGCAGCTAATAATGTTAATTTGCCCCTTACCCCTTGTCTTGCAACATGGCTTTATCTTTGATTTGCTTCCAAACAGGTGGTGGCACCAGAGGTAGAGCTGCACGCAAGTTCAATTTTTAAATAGGGAAGCCACACCATCTGCCACCAACTGCTATTTCAAACTGACTCACTGGCAGTTGGTGAGGCTCTCCTACTTTAAATTTGGACTGACCTGCAGCCCCACCTCTGAAGCCGGCCCTGCTCGCAACTCTGAGTCAGCCTTTTGAAGAGTATGATTGCTGTAATTTGGACGTATAGGTTTTATAATAAGTATTAAAGTCAAACTAAAGCTCATAAAATTATTTATTTCCATGATCATTGATCTTGGCCCATTCCTTCACTAATGTTCCTATGACAGCACCAGCCACTTCCATCACCAAAATCACCAGTTACGTAGACGTTCCTCTCCAAGCTCTTCCGATACTCACCATGTGGATGAAATTGGCAGTGGTTTCACCTTCCTTCAGGGAATCTTTGTCAAATGAATATTGAATGTTAAGATCATAAGTCTGTCCACATTGCAGATCTTCTTTGAGACTCTGTATCTGAATAACGCTATTGGTCCGGGAATAGAACCGCGTGATTGAGAAATAGTCATTTGCGTAACTAGGCACTATCCAGTTGGAGTCATAGCACTGTTCTGGGTTCTTGTAAATTACCTGGATGGAGTGAAGATAGAGTCATACAGTCTCATACAATGGTAAATGCTTAATAGCAGATATCTGGTCCACGCAAGTGAATTGAGAAGGACATACAGGTACAAAGGACACTTTCACAAGATCTCCTAGAACCTCGTTTTATGAGCTGTTCAGTCAAATCACAGACATAACTATTGTTTTCCAGCCAGTGATCATAATTATTACTTCTGACCCTATCCTATTCATAGTATCATATTCCATTGTTTGTGGGTATTATGACTGCATATGCAGCAATGGCTATATAGCTTGGGCATCTGGTCAAGATTCCAGAAGTCCAGAATACGGACAGCGTGATCCTGACAGTAAGTACAGGGGTTGGGCACTAGGCAGAGGGTTAGGGTTAGGCAGCGGGGAGGGAGTGTATAGGGGGGTAAGGATAAGCTGCAATGGAGGAAAGTTAGGGTTAGCCCGTGGGAGGGGACATTTAGAGTTAGGCTGTGAGATGGGAGGGTTAGGGTTACACTGTAGGATGGGTGGGATCTGTTTGGATTTTTCCCTTTGGGGTGCCTCGGACAGCACTCAGACGGTTGGCATAGTGACTGCCGGGATTTTGATTTCAACCTATAGCTTATACCCCAAGTTCTACAATGTTTTGTACTTTTTTCCCGTTTTGTTTGCATGGTTTCGGCGTATGTACTTTGTGCAGTTTAATGGGAACAAACCATTTTGATTATACAGTAATTGAAAAATTCTAGGCCACTATGTAAATAGGGCCAGGGCACAAATGAGATGGGACAGTTACAGCTCAAGCAATGTTTTATGGGGAATGGTCTCTGAGTAATATCTGCTGCTGCAATCGTCCTGCATCCACTCACCTGAATGTTAATTGTTGAATCTGTTAAATTAGATGTTTCAAGATCATACTGAGCGGTGCCATTCCCATCGGTGGTCAGATTCAGAAGAGTCAGTCCATTAAGTTGCAGTTCTACTGTTTGGTTAGCTAAAGGCCGTCCAACACTATCTTTTACTAGAATCTGTAGGTTTGTAAAGTATAAATGTAAGATAACTCATGCAAGAGGGAAACAGTAATATAGGTAAGTAGACTGACAGGTCATGAAGGTGGGGTGATGCCACAGAACATGGTAAAATGGTTTAGAGGGGGAAAATGTACATAATGCATTAAACAATTCATAAATGTAAATACACTCATCAGTGCTTAAAGTGGTCTTGGAGGAGAGGTGGTGGAACTCATTTCCCCCATTACCTACCTCACCCCACCCCCTCATTAGGCAGAGCCAGGACCAGTACTAAGGATAAGGCACCCCCTGGGTGCAAAAAAAGTGGTGTTGTCTCACAAGGATTGGTGTGGCCACACAATAGTACCCACAATTCTCATTACGCCCCACCGCAGAACAATTTTATTCACATTAAACCGCACGTAGTGCCCCTGATTTATATTACACCACATGGTAGTGCCCGTTATTCACATTACATCAAACATTAGTGCCCCTTATTCACGTTACATCACTCAGTAGTGTCCCTTATACACAATATCCACAGTAGTAGTGCCCCTTACACATAATACCCACAGTAGTGGTGCTTATATACATAATGCCCACAGCAGTGCCACTTATACAAATCTCAGCCTCTGTCACTCCAGCAGCTCACTGCCCATGTCCCTCCAGCAGATTCCCTGCTTCTCTGTGCCCCTCCAGAGCCCTCTCAACTTGACTTCAGTCTGTACAGAACCTGCTCTTCTTTGTGGCCGTTCTCCACTTTAGCAGCGGTGATGGCTGCTTGACATTACATACGCCGTGCCAGACACAGCTTAGGAGAGTACCGGAGGGGCAGGCCACAGGCAGAATACAATGGAGTTGCCAGGTCTCGAGGAAGGGGGAGGTGGCTGCTGCTTGTCAGTGACATTAGCGCCGCCCGCATCATCTATTGACAAGGGTGGTGGAGCGGACTTTCCTGTTGAAATTACTGTGCAGGGCTGTGGAACTAGTTCCACCTACAATTACAGGTGGTGGAACTCGGTTCCATCCCGTCCCCATCCCCACACACACACACACACACACACACACACACACACACACACACACACACACACACACACACACACACTCTTCAACCCCTGACACTCATCTAAAGAGAGCAAGGATATTTCTTAAACAGAATTGTCTCACCTCCACATGATAAGGAAGTCCCTGTTTGTAATATGGCGACATAAGATTCCGATTAAAGGAGGCTGTGGCCAATTGGGAGGTGATACTGATGTATTTGGATTCAGTCGTTTTGACCCCTTCCAGAATAAAAACACATGCAGTAGAAGCAAAAGAAAAATAAAATAAATAAATAAATCAATCAATCAGAAAGGTTAAATTTGTAGATGGAGGAATACAAACAGTGAGTTGTGTCACATTTACATTAATAGATTCCAAATACACTACATCAGTGGTACCCAAATTGGGAGGGGTACAACGAATTGGTGGTCCAGGACCAGATCAAATTATATACGGTCAATGAAATAGGCAAAACAGCTGGTGGCTGGCAACAAAAAAATAAATAAAAGTACAACCTAGCCTGTCCACCACCACATAGCTGAGCCTAAGGAGGACAGGTAAGCGCATTTTACTTCATTTTGGATTTTTTTTTTTTCAATTTTCTCAATAAGAAACTTTTGACCTAGTGTTGCCATGATACAAAATACTGACACTAGTGCGCAGTGATTCAATAAAGTTTACACAACACTATTTAGGAGATCTTCCTTACCACCCACCCTCCATATACACAGAAACTAGCTTTGTCCTGCAAACTTAAGATGAGGACACAAGCTTGCACAGAAGACCTGGCTCTAACAAGGCAGCAAGAGGGCGCTTACTTCCTACAAATTAGATACAGTACAGCATGTTAAAGTAGGGGTGTTGAATTAAAAATCCAAAAAAAACACACTGTAATGCAAACTAAGGGGCAGATTCAACAATGAGTGATTCTTGTTATCATTCGATACGAATTATACATGGTGATCCAGTCAATCAGCTCCTGTCATTTTTCAAACACAAGACAGTTAGGAGCTGATTGTCTGGAGCACCAATTATCATTCATATTAAGTGATAACAAGAATATCACTTGTTGTTAAATCTGCCCCTAAGTACAGTAGAACATGCTTAAACCACCACCACCAAGCTAGATTGTCTCAGTTCCAAAAACAGGAAGGCTTTCCTGTTCAAATAAAGGACTCATGGACTTGACCAGAAAATCTCACTTTGATGTGTTCCGTGATCAAATGTCTCACAGGGCCTCATAAATAGACCTAATCGACAATATCCTCTCACAAAAAAATGAGGGAATGGGTATAATCTTCCAGCAAAGAGGTCTGACAGGTCATTATGGGGCTAGAAGGCCATAGCTCTCTAACAAGTGTTTGTGGCCTATGGATTCTCCTTCCAAGGTTATATGTGAACAGAACGAGAACATCTAGACAAATAATTAATTTACCTGTACCCTCCTCTGTTACAGTTAACTGCATAGTGAGAGACATCTGGTTGCCCGACCGATCAAGCTGGAAAGGAGTCAGGTCAATGTCTCCATTAAATGTACCATTGGAGTCCAACTGTAAAGCAGATAACAAAAAGCACAGATCAGTGGAGAAAGTGGTCTACCATATGCCATAATGGAACTGCCAAACCACTACGGTATGGGTTATTGTGGTATGAGAGAGGACACATCACTAGGTCTAGCTAAAGTCCTGCACACCACAGCGCTAAATCTGAGCCATTATTCAGAGTTGTTGGCAAACCAAAAAAAAGTTAGCAATTGGGAAAAACCATGTGCACTGCAGGTGGAGCAGATGTACAATGTGCAGAGAGATTTAGATTTGGGTGGGGTGTGTTCAAAGTCAAACTGAAATCTAAATGTTAGTGTAAAAATAAAGCAGCCAGTATTTACCCTGCACAGAAACAAGATAACCCACCCAAATCTAACTCTGCACATGTTACATCTGCCCCACTTGTAGTGCAGCATGGTTTTGACCAATTGCCAACTTTTTTGGTTTGCTAACAACTCTGTATAACTCCCCAGTTCTCAATTGTCCTCACACTGTTCTTGAGCACTAATTTTCCCAACCCCATTCCCCATCATGGATCTCAGGCATGCTCATGCATACTCCTGTATGCATACTGGGCTATTATTAAGCCTCGCTCTGTGATCATTCAGTGATCTGTTGCCTCTTTGGATCCTCTTTTGTATACTTGAAAAACAGGGCCCAGATCCTTTGCCATTTGGTTGCTCAGTGTGTAGGAGAAGGTAGCAAAGTGGAACCCAATTGCTGGTACCATCTCATTAACAGAGAGATTAGCAGTGGAAGGTCAACTCAGCACTTTCACTGTGTATACACTACAGTCACTCTGTGGTACAACAAATCTGACCAGACTAGAACGCATATTCCCACAAAATTGACAGTGTTTCTATTCCAAATAGCTCATTTATTAAAAGTTGATTTTGAGTTCCCCTTAAAATTGTTATGTGATGTGAAGTTCTAAAAGTGCTCTATTCATAAAAAAAATTATGTAATATATTTTTTTTAAATAATAATAATAATAATAATAATAATAATAATAATAATATTATCATAAACCCAAAGTAGACAAAATTATACAAAAGCATTACTATTGGCCAAAACTGGCCACATGCACTGTATTACCCACAAACACCTTCAATCAGGTTTTCCTGCCTGACTGATCCCAAAGAGAGGCCAACTGTCATCTTCTCGCTGTCGGAATCTCACGGGTTTTAGATTCCATTTAAGTCTGGTGCATCTGCGCCATCTTCACTCCAGCGGTGGAGACATGTTCATCTCCAGTACGGTCATTATGTTGTCTGGCATGGGGTGGACGCCCTGTCTGCCATATCTGAAAAAGGGGTGCTCTCTCTATCTGCCGTATCTGAAAAAGGGGTGCCCCTGTCTGCCATATCTGAAAAAAGTGGTGCTCTCTCTATCTGCTGTATCTAAATATACTGAAGTCTGACCGGAAGTGTCACAGTACTTATGAGGAAAAAAAAAAAATTGTACACTGGGGTGCAGCACTATATTTTTTGCACCGTACCCCAGTGTACAATTTTTTTTCTCATAAGTACTGCGACACTGCCGGTCAGTCTGCAGTATATTTTTTTCTGCTCATATATATTTCTGTCTCATTTGTATGACGTTGTCGGTGCAGTCAAATGCAGTATGTAATTATTATATATATTTCTGACTTATTTGTGCAACGCTGTTGTTGTACCTCACTTCGTGTTGATAGAAATGGAGGACAAACAATTGAAAGATTAAGAACTACTTCCTACAACTAGTGCTGAAGCTGTTGCCACTAGTCATGACATTGACAATGCAAATCATCAACTTTATCTGCCAACGCCGATACCCAATGGCGTAGAGGGCATGTCAAATCAAAGAAGCAATATTTTACGGTGATAAATAAAACAAGTAAAAATTAGCTGACGAGAAATGTAAAATTGGCAATATGCCATTCACTACACGAAATGGCAAGTTGTGGGGTGAAATCAGACGGTTATTGCATACATGAATACTGGATGCACTTGGAATCCTGGTGCTTGAACACTGACCGCCAGCCTCCCAAAGGTAAGTATCGGGGTCATTGTGGGGGTTAGGGCCCAAAAGGGGGGTTAGGGTTAGGCACTAAAGGGGAAGGTGGTAGCCATATCCACCACTCCCTGACTCTTAGTCCTAGCCTCCACCACAGGTGGGTTATTGTAGGAGACAGGGGTTAGGCACTCTCATGGTCAGGATGCCAGTATCACCGTGACCATCCCAATCGCTGGTAACCTGTATCACACCCATTAATACATTGGGCCGGATGTAATAGCTTGCAAGACGGGCGGAGCTCTGGAGCTTTTTTCAAATCCGCATACATTTACAAGACAAAACCTTGTTGGTTTTGCCTTGTAAACGTTGTGTGTGTGTGTGTGTGTGTGTGTGTGTGTGTTGGGAGGTCACGCTACAATTCTGTGCAAATA
Source organism: Pseudophryne corroboree (assembly GCF_028390025.1). Taxonomy (NCBI): domain Eukaryota; kingdom Metazoa; phylum Chordata; class Amphibia; order Anura; family Myobatrachidae; genus Pseudophryne; species Pseudophryne corroboree. The sequence continues at coordinate 762,516,977 of NC_086446.1, forward strand.
TAGATCAATAAATGAGGAACAACTGTCTTTTGGCTCCAAAATACCGATGAAATGAAAGCAGCATGCCAATTCCCCTGCGATTACAGGCATTTGCACGCCTGCGGTCAATAATCCTGATGCAGACCAACTGGATCTGTAAGATTATGCTGTCAACGTGGGAGATGTTAAATGACATGAGTACCCGTGCATGAAATGGTACAATCCTTCTGAAGGCAAAAACATTCCCCAGTGTGATGTGTATTACATAGGACATCAGCTAATATGAGACATTAACAATGGTCACAGGTGGAACTTACGTTGCCAGTGTCGTAAGAGCAAATACCATCAGGATTCCTGTTGCAGGTATTTCCTGGATAATAATTAATTGGTGGCCTGCACACTCGGACTGTGACTTTTCCTGGGACACCCTGACCATAAGTGTATCTAGGAAAAATAAAACACAAAATAAAAGGTTTAGCATACTGTACAACAAAAGCTTGTCTAGGTTTTATGAACATTGTGTGCCAAGTGGTACAATATACTAGAGAAGCAGTCCAAAAATAAATCATCTCACACCAAAACCAGCCCACAGCTGTATGTTTACCTGTACCCAATCCACACCTGGCAGTTAGGTTTCTAACACAGTAACCCATGCCCACCCTGGTGCTGTGGAGACCCTGGTGTCATCTGAGCATCTCCTGGTCTCCTATCTCCCTCTACAGACCCAATTCCTTCTGAAAAAGCTTCCTCCTCAATAAACTAATGATTTATATGTGTGCACGCTGCCCACATTTACCATGTCCCCAACTGCTTATCTGTTTTTGAAATCCCAGTGGTGGTTCCTAATGCCACACATTGGTGGCCCCGATAGCCCATGGAGGGAAAGATGCAGAAAAGGATCAGCCAATTGGCTAGAGCAGTAGTTCTCAAATTTGGTCCTCAGGACCCCAAACTGTTCAGGTTTTCCAGGCCACCTAGCAGGTGCACAGGTGTACTCATTACTCACTGACACATTTTAAAAGATCCACAGGTGGAGCAAATTATTTCACTTGTGATTCTATGAGGGACCTGGAAAACATGCACTGTTTGGGGTCCTGAGGACCGAGTTTGAGAACCTATGGGCTAGAGCATGTTTCTCTCCTGCACCACTTCAGAGTCAAAGGTCTCCCAGAAGAGAATACGATTTAGAGATCTTAGCCAAATCCAACTTTAAAATAAACTGGAAATCTTTGTGCCCCCACATTTCCGCTCTAGATCACTTACTTGGCAGTTGCTTTGTATGGCATACGCTTGTCCAGTATGGTTATAGAACTAGGAGCATCAATGTCCAGACTCATTTTAGGCAACACTGGAACACAATGATGTGATAATGTTAGTATCTTGTAACAAAAGCATTAAATCGGTTTTCAGAAGGGGGTGGGGTTCATGACAAATATAGACAGTTTCTCGGGTGCCAAATCGTCAACATGCATTAGGTTGACAGGTACAAAAAGTTGACATGACAATGTTCGACACAAGTTTTTTCATTTCTTGGGGTCAAATCTTGTACGATTGGTAATATGTGACCACCATAAGTGCCATTGTAGTGAGTACAAACAATAAAACTTTACTATATTTGAATTTTTCAGGTTTTTTTTTTTTTTTTTTTTTACTTGCAGTTCGCAGATCACGGTGTGGAATCACAGGGCTTTTAGAGGAGGGTGAACACAGTGCACCAAACAGTACAATCAACAGCAGAGTACAGCGCAGCATAAAGCAGCGCATCCCTATACACGGACTATAGAGCACAGCTCCTTGTGAGTCTTGACACAGTGCAGTTATACAGCAGCATATAATGCAGCAAACAGTACTGTGCCTCCTATACACACTGCCTATTCAGCACAGTCCCTTGTGAGACTCTGCACACATAGTAGTAATAATAATAATATTATAGAGCAGAGTCAATACAGCATACAGCAGTGTGCAGTCAGCCCTGGCACTACCCACTTAGCAAAGGGATTCGCCAGGCTGGATAGGTGCTCTCAGTGCTCTGCATTCCTTCTGCCGCGCCTGTCTCCCCTGCAGCTGCTACTCCTGACACAGTGGCGCTGGCAGCATGAAAAGCCTACTCCCGTGACAGCAGCTGTGTGCAGGTCTTGAAGAGAGGGCGGAGCTACACCGGAATGAGGGGCAGGGCTGCACGGGATGAAGGTGGGTGGAGCCACGTGGGATCAGGCTGCTGTAAGTGTACAGAGGGAGAGGAAAAACTGGCGGCCAGCCAAACTTAGGTAAGTGGGGGGTGAGAGAGGAATATGTGTGTGTATGGTGGGGGTGAATATGTGTGTGTGTGCGCGCGCGCGAATGGTGTGGGGTGTATGTGAGTGTGGGTGCACGCATTATGAATGCTACTACTGGGGGGCATTATGTAAAAGGACACTACTACTGGAGAGCATTATGAATAAGGACGCTACTACTGGAGAGCATTATGTATAAGGACGCTACTACTGGAGAGCATTATGTAAAAGGACACTACTACTGGAGAGCATTATGTAAAAGGACACTACTACTGGAGAGCATTATGTATAAGGACGCTACTACTGGGGGGCATTATGTATAAGGACACTACTACTGGAGAGCATTATGTATAAGGACACTACTACTGGAGAGCATTATGTATAAGGACGCTACTACTGGAGAGCATTATGTAAAAGGACACTACTACTGGAGAGCATTATGTAAAAGGACACTACTACTGGAGAGCATTATGTAAAAGGACACTACTACTGGAGAGCATTATGTATAAGGACGCTACTACTGGGGGGCATTATGTATAAGGACACTACTACTGGAGAGCATTATGTATAAGGACACTACTACTGGAGAGCATTATGTATAAGGACGCTACTACTGGAGAGCATTATGTATAAGGACACTACTACTGGAGAGCATTATGTACAAGGACACTACTACTGGAGAGCATTATGTATAAGGACGCTACTACTGAGGGGCATTATACAGTATATAAGGACACTACTACTGGAGAGCATTATGTATAAGGACACTACTACTGGAGAGCATTATGTATAAGGACGCTACTACTGGAGAGCATTATGTATAAGGACGCTACTACTGGAGAGCATTATGTATAAGGACACTACTACTGGAGAGCATTATGTACAAGGACACTACTACTGGAGAGTATTATGTATAAGGACGCTACTACTGGAGAGCATTATGTATAAGGACGCTACTACTGGAGAGCATTATGTATAAGGACACTACTACTGGAGAGCATTATGTACAAGGACACTACTACTGGAGAGCATTATGTATAAGGACGCTACTACTGAGGGGCATTATACAGTATATAAGGACGCTACTACTGGATGGCATTATGTATAAGGACGCTACTACTGGAGAGCATTATGTACAAGGACACTACTACTGGAGAGCATTATGTATAAGGACACTACTACTGGAGAGCATTATGTATAAGGACGCTACTACTGGAGAGCATTATGTATAAGGACGCTACTACTGGAGAGCATTATGTATAAGGACACTACTACTGGAGAGCATTATGTATAAGGACGCTACTACTGAGGGGCATTATACAGTATATAAGGACACTACTACTGGATGGCATTATGTATAAGGACGCTACTACTGGAGAGCATTATGTACAAGGACACTACTACTGGAGAGCATTATGTATAAGGACACTACTACTGGAGAGCATTATGTATAAGGACGCTACTACTGGAGAGCATTATGTATAAGGACACTACTACTGGAGAGCGTTATGTACAAGGACACTACTACTGGAGAGCATTATGTATAAGGACGCTACTACTGAGGGGCATTATACAGTATATAAGGACACTACTACTGGATGGCATTATGTATAAGGATGCTACTACTGGGAGTATTATGTATAAGGACATTACTACTGGGTGGCATTATGTATAAGGACACTACTACTGGGGGGCATTATGTATAAGCAGCACTTCTGTGGGCACTATGTATAAGGATGCCACTACTGTGAGAATTATGTATAAGCGGCACTGCGACACTTCTGTGGGCATTATGGCCCTCATTCCGAGTTGTTCGCTCGGTATTTTTCATCGCATCGCAATGAAAATCCGCTTAGTACGCATGCGCAATGTTCGCACTGCGACTGCGCCAAGTAACTTTGCTATGTAGAAAGTATTTTTACTCACGGCTTTTTCATCGCTCCGGCGAACGTAATGTGATTGACAGGAAATGGGTGTTACTGGGCGGAAACACGGCGTTTCAGGGGCGTGTGGCAGAAAACGCTACCGTTTCCGGGAAAAACGCAGGAGTGGCCGGAGAAACGGTGGGAGTGCCTGGGCGAACGCTGGGTGTGTTTGTGACGTCAACCAGGAACGACAAGCACTGAAATGATCGCACAGGCAGAGTAAGTCTGGAGCTACTCTGAAACTGCTAAGTAGTTAGTAATCGCAATATTGCGAATACATCGGTCGCAATTTTAAGAAGCTAAGATTCACTCCCAGTAGGCGGCGGCTTAGCGTGTGTAACTCTGCTAAATTCGCCTTGCGACCGATCAACTCGGAATGAGGGCCTATGTGTCAGGATGCTACTACTGGGGGGGCATTATGCATAAAGATGCTACTACTGAGGTCATAATGTATAAGCGGTACTTCTGTGGGCATTATGTATAAGATGTAACTACTGGGGGGCATTATGTATAATGATGCCACTACTGGGGGGCCTTATGTATAATGATGGTACTACTGGGGGCATTATGTATAATGACGGTACTACTGAAGCACTATGTGTATGAATGGCATATTGGGGCATCATTTATAAGAGGCACTTCTGTAGACATTATGCATAAGCTGCACTACTGCTGTAGGCATAATGTGTATAAGTGGCACTACTACGGGCATTCTGTGCATAAGCAACACTACTACCAAGGGCATTATGTATAAGCAGCACTACTACTAGGGGTATTAGGTGTATAAGGGGCACTACTACTGGGGGCATTATGTGTATAAGTGGCATTACTACTATGGGCAGTATACAGTATGTATGATTGGCACTACTGCATGCATTATGTGAATAAGCAGCACTACTACGTGCGGTGCAATGCGAACAAAGATTGTGCAATTGTGTGGCGTAATTTGAAATGGGTGGTACTATTGTACGAGGCCCCTTCCTTGTGAGACCACAACCCTTTTTACGACGCGTTCCAAAGGCACGCGCTGACCCTTTGTGAAGTATGAGAGGGTGCAAATTTATAGTTTGCAGGGGGGGGGGCGCTGAATACCCTAGCACCAGCCCTGCATGCAGTATACCCCCTACAGCTACACACACTATTATTAATAGTGCCTCCACACTGCCAATACAGCCCCTTGTGAGACTCTGGACACATCAGTTGCAGCAGTGTATCCCCTCGTATACATTTATTTACAGTGTTCCCCTAGCCCTAATTAAAATTTACCCTAGTGTTTTTTAATGGATATTAATTCCCTCTATATAGTTTTTTTTTTTTTTTTACAGCAGAGTTAGCGCAGCACAGAGTTAGCTCAGCATGCGATCTCCGCGAAATGGCTCCGAGTCCCGGCCGCGGTGCCTTTTATAGAATTCAAGTCCCACGAGAATCTGACGCCAGGACGGTGATGTCCGGCCTCGCGCTTGGATCGGAGTCTGGCAGGAACACCCATGCCTGATGCTCAGGTGCGCTCGGATCATGGCGTTCAGAGCGGTTCTGATTCCATAGAATCTGAACAGTTTATCCCTATTTATAAGTGAGCATGAGAAGCTTGAATTGGATTCTGAAGGGTAGCCAATGCAGGGTTTGTGGAAATAGTACATTTGGAGAGGAAGACGACCCAGGCAGCAGCATTGAGGATAGATTGGAGTGGAGTGAGGCATTTGTCATGAAGGACAGATCACAGGAGAATACAGTAGTCCAATCTAACGAGGACCGGTGAGTGGGTGAGGGTCTTAGTAGCATCCATGGGGAGAAAATATCTGATCCTGGGAATATTTTTGAGATGGAAACAGCAGGACTGCGAGAGGTACTGAAAGTGTGGTTTGAAGGAGAAGGAGGAGGCAAGGATAATTCCAAGAATAGAGGAGATACAGTAGTTGTGCCACCAATAGATAATGAGATTGTGGGAAGTGAGGTTGTGCGGGTGGATGGGAAGATGATCAGTTCAGTCTTACATAAACAGGATATTGAATGCAAGGCAGGGTTGTTGGTTCAGGTTTAATGGTTTTAGGATTTCTGCAGTAATTATCCTCCATCATGATTGTCATCTGATGTCATTATTATCCAGATTGCTAAGGGTCCTCTGTGCAGCCCTGGTAGCAGTATGCTGCCATGAATATAAAAGTACTTCACTGTATACTCGTACAAATTCCAGCATAGTACTGGATCTATTTTGTAAATTAACAGAAGAAAATGTGAGACTTTGGCCCTAGTCCTGGAATCACATTGTTTCAAGAGGAAGACAGACTGATTGAGATATCTAGGAGTAAAAAAAAAACCAGATGTCAAAAATACTGACCTATAATAGTAAAACTATGCCCAAATGAGAAGATATACCAACCAACTCAAATGTAGGATGGCAGCACGGTCATACAGTAGTTCTTTGTGCACCAATGTCCTACACCTATCCTGATGTTAAGCCCTGAACATCCAAAAACTCTGGTTCCAGAAAAGTGGATTTGGTCCCTCACAACCTCCTACCCATCTCTGAGACGGTATTGTAAAATAATTATCCCAATATCCTACACTCCTGAAGGTATACTGTAGATTGCTTCAATAAAGTCATATAGATAAGCTTACCATACTCATCAACCATTAATGTCTTAGAAGAGGTTCCACTGTTCGTTCCTTCCACTGTTACTGTGTATTGCCCAGGTTCCTGATCATTGAGTAGTGGGATCTCTATCTTCAGAAAGCCGTTCTCTGTTTTCTGATTATCCCACTGAAACATTCGATTCCCAGCAGAATCCTAAATGCAAGTTGGATACTCATTATTTATTTATTACCAGTTATTTATATAGTGCACACATACAGTATTCCGCAGCGCTTTCCATAGAATATTTGTCCATTCACATCAGTCCCTGCCCCAGTGGAGCTTACAATCTATGGGGGTCATTCCGAGTTGATCGCTCGCTAGCTGTTTTTAGCAGCCGTGCGAACGCATAGTCGCCGACCATAGGGGAGTGTATTTTAGCTTTGCAAGTATGCGAACACCTGTGCAGCCGAGCGAGTCGAAAAAGTTTTTTTTAAGTTTCCGATTAGCTCTGGACTTCCTCAGCGCTTGCGATCACTTCAGTCTTTTTGGTCCCGGAATTGACGTCAGACACCTGCCCTGCAAACGCTTGGACATGCCTGCGTTTTTCCAACCACTCCCTGAAAATGGACAGATGACACCCATAAACGCCTTCTTCCTGTCAATCTTCTTGCGATCGGCTTTGCAAATGGATTCTTCGTTATATCCACCGCCCAGCAACGATCTACTTTGTACCCGTACGACGCACCTGCGCAGTAGTGACTTGATCGCTGAGCTGCGAAAAATGGCAGCATGCGATCAGGTCGCAAAGACCGCCTATATGCCCTGCCAGATGTACACACTCTAAGGTTAATTTTTGTAGGAAGCCAATTAACCTACCAGTATATTTTTTTGGATTGTGGGAGGAAACCGGAGGACCTGGAGAAAACCCACACAAGTACGGGGAGAATATACAAACTCCACACAGTTGGCGACGTGGTCGGAATCAAACCCACAACCTCAGTGCTGTGAGGCAGTATTGCTAACCATTACACCATCCGTACTGCCCAATAAATACATTGCATGGTCAAAGCAAGTACATTAAAGAAAAAAAATAGCCTAAAATACATTTATACACCAACAATGGCTACAACATTAATCTTAATTGGCTTGTGATTAATATAAATAAATTACTGTTTGAGCTCTTGTATATATACAGACTGTGAAAGATCGGATACAATTGTATGTTTGCATACAGGTCAGTATGTACAAAAATAAATGTAAATGATACAAAATACACAAAACTCATACATAGCATAGGATTGCTTACCTGTACATATATTGTAGGATACTGGGTGGAGAGAATAGAAGGGGGAAAAAAAAAAAAAAGTTTTATTACTCATGGTAAAGAGAAAAAACACAAAAAAATCCAAAAACACCCTTTGAATACTATGGATATATTATTAGCGCAATACAGGAGAAGGTGCATGTGACAAAATGAGCGATGTAGAAGAGGTAGGGAGGGAGGATAACACATTACACTGCAGTCAGGGGCGGTGTAAGAGAGAAGGGGGCCCGTGTGCAAGCTCCGTGCGGGCTTCCTCTCTTCCGGCGGTGCAGTAGACTCCGGCTTAGTGCCAGAGGCTACTGCAGATGGACAGCTCTACTGTGCAGCGACATGAAAATATGCTAATGCCGCAGGAGGCGTCTGAGGGATAAAGACGCCTCCTGCCAGCATTGCAGATCTGAGTGCTGCGTCCTAAGATGCAGCATCATATTGTCTGCGAGACCATTGGCTATCCGAGCAGCCCTGAGGCTATTCAGATTGGCTATAGAGCGGCGAGAGACAATGGGCAGGAAGTCTGCATTGGAAGACACAGACCCCGTCCTCAGCATCCCCATAAAATGAGGTGAAGCGCCCCTGTTTTCAGGAACGGTAGCCCGATTGACAGGGGGTGATGCGTGCAATGACGCAGGATCCGTTCTGCACATGCGCTACACCATCAGAGATGTACCCAGACCACTGGATTTGTGTACATCTCTGAATTGGGCCTGTGGTCACTATGTCGGCATTGAACATGGCGACATTGATGAAATATTGACATGGTGAGATTGTTGACATTGTGGTTTTAAGGGGAGCGTATTCCTAACCCCTAAGTCTAACATTAACATTCTGTTCATGTCAACGTTTCCAAGTGTAGACATTTATGAAATTTTAACTATGGCGACATCATATCTGCCGACATTCAACAACCTATCTGCATACCGCAGAATAAAGCAGATTGCATTAACAATAGAATATTGATCATCAAATGTGAAACAATGACCGATATAGATTATACACACACACACACACACACACACACACTTAAAGGTGAGAATACAGAAGAGGGGGTAATGGGGGAAGGGGGCTGGGGAATATTCTGCTCGCTCATATTTCTCTTTTATTTAATAAGTTTTACAGCTGGAACAGAAAAAAAACTTTCAGAATCAGAGCATCTTTGATCTAGAAATTCACAACGCATTTCAGAACCGCACTCACCGTCTCTTCCATTGGTTTCAAGTTGTTTTGTAGAGTAAACACATAACAGCGCACTGTGCACAAGAAACAGACGTTAGTGGTAACAGAATAAAATAAGCGGAGTACAAAGAACAGATACAGGATGTGTGACTGAGAGGACTAAACAAAAGCCTCTATGAAGGATCTGTAGGTACAAAATGAGAACGGCAGCTTGGCCCGGCCCAGAGGCAGGACTCTGGGAGGCAACGGAGTCATCTGCCGCCGGGCACCTGTTCTGAAGGGGGGCACCTCTCCTCCCATTCTGTGACACCATTGAATTGATAGCTTCCTCACTGGTCCCTGCACCTTACAAATCACACCCTCTTTATTATACTGAATATACACATTTTACAAGTATCACACCCAGGATTAGGGTACTAATTACCTGGGCCCAGGTCTGATGGAGGTACCCAGTGGGGGCCCAGGTAGCCCCCCCCACACACTTTTACTGGCAGCAGCTGCTCTTCTCTTGCCGCTGTGACCTGGGGCTGCAGTGTGGTCAGGGAGGCGCTTAAAATACAATTTTTTCTGTATTTTTTTCTAAGGGTGCATGGCCACGCCTCCCGTGATCAGGCCACTCCCCCTGAAAAGTACCTGGGCCCAGCCAGGCTATTTACTGCCCGGGATGCAGGTCAGATCACTGCTGTTTCCAAGGAAGAGACAGCGGTGGCAGCACCTCCAACCGCACCCGAATTGGGCCCACTGTGGAGATTTTTATTATTTCACTTTGGGAATTTAAACATTCATTTAGTGTTTGGGTAGATTGGCGCTCTTGTTCGTATACACGGATTATCTATATGCATTTCTTATGTATTGTTGTCTTTTATTGGTATTGCAAACAAAAACACTTAGCTGACTGCGACAGAAGTTCTCTTGTGCTATCGGTAATATTAGTAATTGCAAAACCCAGTTCAGTTCTTCTATTATAGGGATATTGTTGTTTTCACCACAATAAACTGTAATAGGGCTATGACGATCTTATGTGATTAATTCCACAGCCAGCACATATAATTAGGATGTATTATGTCATTTTCGTTTGTTACCACAATACACATAATCTTCACATTTTATATCAGCCTTTCTTTGTTACTCAGGCTTTTGTTACTCAGGCTGTCGATTGGTGTTTGTTGGTAAATAAGTATCTGAATGCTGTTTATAAATTGCAGTAAGTCGGTAATTTCAATGTTATTACTTGTGGTTATATATAGAAGCTCTCTCTATATAATATAATCAGCTTTTATAAATTAGCCTGTTTTATTATGTTTTCATATGTTACTTAGTTGATATACAGTGCGAGAAAATCATTAGAATTCCCTAGTTGTGGTTGTATTATTCTGTGATGCGGATTCTTGCCTGGATAGCGCTGTAGTGTAATGAGGACGCTGTCAATCAGCCAACGTCAATATTTGATTAGGCTGCTACAGGCAGCAGTATCATGGTAAACAGGCAGGACGTCACTTTCCTTCTTTTCAAGCAGGGATCTGATATTCAGTTGTTCATTGCGGAATCGTCTCTGCTCTTATTACTATAAATGTACAGTAGCTGACGTGATTTACTGTAGCAATCTCATACAGTAGTAATTGTCAGCTAGAGAGCTTTATATGCGAAGTAACTACTGCTGTATTATTAATAGCTCATTAATTAATACTGCACATAGGGGGGGGGGGGGGTCTATGTACAAAGCCTTGAAGAGTGATAAAGTGGAAGGAGATAAAGTACCAGCCAATCAGCTCCTTTATGTCATGTTACAGGCAGTGTTTAAAAAATGACAGAAGCTGGTTGGTACTTTATCTCTTTCAAGGCTTAGTTCTTAGACCTTGTCTTTCTCCAAGGCTAGATATATCTACCCTTAAAATATGTTTCATTTAATTGAAACACAGATGATGACTTTTAATATACTGTACAGTACAGTCAGTGATTCCATGTGCACCACTATTGAGAACTCACTGGGTTTCTTTGAGTTTGCATTGATTGGAGTGCACTTAGAGAATGTGGGGCCTGCCATCACCTGACAATATCCACACCTCCACCACTGCTGCACAAAGGTGAGTGACATCAGGAAAACTCTTTCCTAGCCAGCAGCCCCTCTGTCCTCACGTCCATGTGATAACTGCAGAAGGAGCGGTCAGTGACCACTCTGCTTCCTCCTACAATCTGTGAGCTCACCAAACAGGACAGAGAACAGTAGCTGGGGGCAAAAGCAGAGCTGGCCCTAGGCATAGGCAAACTAGGCAAATGCCTAGGGCATTTGGTATGCATAGGGGCACCATCAGCTTCTGCTGATTAAAATGATATGCGGCATGCCTATGTTCTGTGGGGTGGTCTTCAGTATCCCGGCTGTCGGGATCCCGGCGCACATTATACCGGCGCCGGAATCCCGACAGCCGGCATACCGACACTTATTCTCCCTCGTGGGGGTCCACGACTCCCCTGGAGGGAGAATAAAATAGCGTAGCGCGCCACCGTGCCCGCAGCGTGGCGAGCGCAACGAGCCCGCAAGGGGCTCATTTGCGCTCGCCACACTGTCGGTATGCCGGCAGTCGGGCTTCCGGGAGCCCGACCGCCGGCATACCATACTACACCCGTTCTGTGTGTAGCATTTCGTATGCAGATACAGCCACAGTCTCACACAGTATATAGGCATGCTGCATATCATTTTAATCAGCAGAAGCTGCTTGTGCATCCTAGCCACATAGCAATGCAAGTAAGATGCATTTTCAAAACCTTTTTGAATCTCAGCGCGCTAGAGTATCAGAATTTTTTTCACGGCACCTCTAGGCCAAAAGTTTCTTATTGATATATTTAGAAAGCAATATTAAATTAAGTCAATTGTGTTTATATTAGAGATGAGCGGGTTCGGTTTCTTTGAATCCGAACCCGCACGAACTTCACTTTTTTTTTTTCATGGGTCCGAGCGACTCGGATCTTCCCGCCTTGCTCGGTTAACCCGAGCGCGCCCGAACGTCATCATGACGCTGTCGGATTCTCGCGAGACTCGGATTCTATATAAGGAGCCGCGCGTCGCCGCCATTTTCACACGTGCATTGAGATTGATAGGGAGAGGACGTGGCTGGCGTCCTCTCCATTAGAATAGATTAGAAGAGAGAGAGAGAGAGAGAGAGAGAGAGATTGTGCAGACAGAGTTTACCACAGTGACCAGTGCAGTTGTTGTTAAGTTAACTTTTATTTAATATATCCGTTCTCTGCTATATCCGTTCTCTGCCTGAAAAAAACGATACACAGCAGTCACACAGTGTGACTCAGTCTGTGTGCACTCAGCTCAGCCCAGTGTGCTGCACATCAATGTATAAAAGCTTATAATAATTGTGGGGGAGACTGGGGAGCACTGCAGGTTGTTATAGCAGGAGCCAGGAGTACATAATATTATATTAATTTAAAATTAAACAGTGCACACTTTTGCTGCAGGAGTGCCACTGCCAGTGTGACTAGTGGTGACCAGTGCCTGACCACCAGTATAGTAGTATATTGTTGTATACTATCTCTTTATCAACCAGTCTATATTAGCAGCAGACACAGTACAGTGCGGTAGTTCACGGCTGTGGCTACCTCTGTCGGCAGTCGGCACTCGGCAGGCAGTCCGTCCATCCATAATTGTATAATTATATACCACCTAACCGTGGTATTTTTTTTTTCTTTCTTTATACCGTCGTCATAGTCATACTAGTTGTTACGAGTATACTACTATCTCTTTATCAACCAGTGTACAGTGCGGTAGTTCACGGCTGTGGCTACCTCTGTGTCGGCACTCGGCAGGCAGTCCGTCCATCCATAATTGTATTATAATATATACCACCTAACCGTGGTTTTTTTTTCATTCTTTATACCGTCATAGTGTCATACTAGTTGTTACGAGTATACTACTATCTCTTTATCAACCAGTGTACAGTGCGGTAGTTCACGGCTGTGGCTACCTCTGTGTCGGCACTCGGCAGGCAGTCCGTCCATCCATAATTGTATTATAATATATACCACCTAACCGTGGTTTTTTTTTCATTCTTTATACCGTCATAGTGTCATACTAGTTGTTACGAGTATACTACTATCTCTTTATCAACCAGTGTACAGTGCGGTAGTTCACGGCTGTGGCTACCTCTGTGTCGGCAGTCGGCAGGCAGTCCGTCCATCCATAATTGTATTATAATATATACCACCTAACCGTGGTTTTTTTTTCATTCTTTATACCGTCATAGTGTCATACTAGTTGTTACGAGTATACTACTATCTCTTTATCAACCAGTGTACAGTGCGGTAGTTCACGGCTGTGGCTACCTCTGTGTCGGCAGTCGGCAGGCAGTCCGTCCATCCATAATTGTATTATAATATATACCACCTAACCGTGGTTTTTTTTTCATTCTTTATACCGTCATAGTCAGTCATACTAGTTGTTACGAGTATACTACTATCTCTTTATCAACCAGTGTACAGTGCGGTAGTTCACGGCTGTGGCTACCTCTGTGTCGGCAGTCGGCAGGCAGTCCGTCCATCCATAATTGTATTATAATATATACCACCTAACCGTGGTTTTTTTTTCATTCTTTATACCGTCATAGTCAGTCATACTAGTTGTTACGAGTATACTACTATCTCTTTATCAACCAGTGTACAGTGCGGTAGTTCACGGCTGTGGCTACCTCTGTGTCGGAACTCGGCAGGCAGTCAGTCCATCCATAATTGTATTACAATATATACCACCTAACCGTGGTTTTTTTTTCATTCTTTATACCGTCATAGTCAGTCATACTAGTTGTTACGAGTATACTACTATCTCTTTATCAACCAGTGTACAGTGCGGTAGTTCACGGCTGTGGCTACCTCTGTGTCGGAACTCGGCAGGCAGTCCGTCCATCCATAATTGTATTACAATATATACCACCTAACCGTGGTTTTTTTTTTCATTCTTTATACCGTCATAGTCAGTCATACTAGTTGTTACGAGTATACTACTATCTCTTTATCAACCAGTGTACAGTGCGGTAGTTCACGGCTGTGGCTACCTCTGTGTCGGCACTCGGCAGGCAGTCCGTCCATCCATAATTGTATTACAATATATACCACCTAACCGTGGTTTTTTTATACCACCTAACCGTGGCAGTCCGTCCATAATTGTATACTAGTATCCAATCCATCCATCTCCATTGTTTACCTGAGGTGCCTTTTAGTTCTGCCTATAAAATATGGAGAACAAAAAAGTTGAGGTTCCAAAATTAGGGAAAGATCAAGATCCACTTCCACCTCGTGCTGAAGCTGCTGCCACTAGTCATGGCCGAGACGATGAAATGCCAGCAACGTCGTCTGCCAAGGCCGATGCCCAATGTCATAGTACAGAGCATGTCAAATCCAAAACACCAAATATCAGAAAAAAAAAAGGACTCCAAAACCTAAAATAAAATTGTCGGAGGAGAAGCGTAAACTTGCCAATATGCCATTTACCACACGGAGTGGCAAGGAACGGCTGAGGCCCTGGCCTATGTTCATGGCTAGTGGTTCAGCTTCACATGAGGATGGAAGCACTCAGCCTCTCGCTAGAAAACTGAAAAGACTCAAGCTGGCAAAAGCACCGCAAAGAACTGTGCGTTCTTTGAAATCCCAAATCCACAAGGAGAGTCCAATTGTGTCGTTTGCGATGCCTGACCTTCCCAACACTGGACGTGAAGAGCATGCGCCTTCCACTATTTGCATGCCCCCTGCAAGTGCTGGAAGGAGCACCCGCAGTCCAGTTCCTGATAGTCAGATTGAAGATGTCAGTGTTGAAGTACACCAGGATGAGGAGGATATGGGTGTTGCTGGCGCTGGGGAGGAAATTGACCAGAAGGATTCTGATGGTGAGGTGGTTTGTTTAAGTCAGGCACCCGGGGAGACACCTGTTGTCCGTGGGAGGAATATGGCCGTTGACATGCCAGGTGAAAATACCAAAAAAAATCAGCTCTTCGGTGTGGAGGTATTTCACCAGAAATGCGGACAACAGGTGTCAAGCCGTGTGTTCCCTTTGTCAAGCTGTAATAAGTAGGGGTAAGGACGTTAACCACCTCGGAACATCCTCCCTTATACGTCACCTGCAGCGCATTCATAATAAGTCAGTGACAAGTTCAAAAACTTTGGGTGACAGCGGAAGCAGTCCACTGACCAGTAAATCCCTTCCTCTTGTAACCAAGCTCACGCAAACCACCCCACCAACTCCCTCAGTGTCAATTTCCTCCTTCCCCAGGAATGCCAATAGTCCTGCAGGCCATGTCACTGGCAAGTCTGACGAGTCCTCTCCTGCCTGGGATTCCTCCGATGCATCCTTGCGTGTAACGCCTACTGCTGCTGGCGCTGCTGTTGTTGCCGCTGGGAGTCGATGGTCATCCCAGAGGGGAAGTCGTAAGCCCACTTGTACTACTTCCAGTAAGCAATTGACTGTTCAACAGTCCTTTGCGAGGAAGATGAAATATCACAGCAGTCATCCTACTGCAAAGCGGATAACTGAGTCCTTGACAACTATGTTGGTGTTAGACGTGCGTCCGGTATCCGCCGTTGGTTCACAGGGAACTAGACAATTTATTGAGGCAGTGTGCCCCCGTTACCAAATACCATCTAGGTTCCACTTCTCTAGGCAGGCGATACCGAGAATGTACACGGACGTCAGAAAAAGACTCACCAGTGTCCTAAAAAATGCAGTTGTACCCAATGTCCACTTAACCACGGACATGTGGACAAGTGGAGCAGGGCAGGGTCAGGACTATATGACTGTGACAGCCCACTGGGTAGATGTATGGACTCCCGCCGCAAGAACAGCAGCGGCGGCACCAGTAGCAGCATCTCGCAAACGCCAACTCTTTCCTAGGCAGGCTACGCTTTGTATCACCGCTTTCCAGAATACGCACACAGCTGAAAACCTCTTACGGCAACTGAGGAAGATCATCGCGGAATGGCTTACCCCAATTGGACTCTCCTGTGGATTTGTGGCATCGGACAACGCCAGCAATATTGTGTGTGCATTAAATATGGGCAAATTCCAGCACGTCCCATGTTTTGCACATACCTTGAATTTGGTGGTGCAGAATTTTTTAAAAAACGACAGGGGCGTGCAAGAGATGCTGTCGGTGGCCAGAAAAATTGCGGGACACTTTCGGCGTACAGGCACCACGTACAGAAGACTGGAGCACCACCAAAAACTACTGAACCTGCCCTGCCATCATCTGAAGCAAGAAGTGGTAACGAGGTGGAATTCAACCCTCTATATGCTTCAGAGGTTGGAGGAGCAGCAAAAGGCCATTCAAGCCTATACAATTGAGCACGATATAGGAGATGGAATGCACCTGTCTCAAGTGCAGTGGAGAATGATTTCAACGTTGTGCAAGGTTCTGATGCCCTTTGAACTTGCCACACGTGAAGTCAGTTCAGACACTGCCAGCCTGAGTCAGGTCATTCCCCTCATCAGGCTTTTGCAGAAGAAGCTGGAGGCATTGAAGAAGGAGCTAACACGGAGCGATTCCGCTAGGCATGTGGGACTTGTGGATGCAGCCCTTAATTCGCTTAACAAGGATTCACGGGTGGTCAATCTGTTGAAATCAGAGCACTACATTTTGGCCACCGTGCTCGATCCTAGATTTAAAGCCTACCTTGGATCTCTCTTTCCGGCAGACACAGGTCTGCTGGGGTTGAAAGACCTGCTGGTGACAAAATTGTCAAGTCAAGCGGAACGCGACCTGTCAACATCTCCTCCTTCACATTCTCCCGCAACTGGGGGTGCGAGGAAAAGGCTCAGAATTCCGAGCCCACCCGCTGGCGGTGATGCAGGGCAGTCTGGAGCGACTGCTGATGCTGACATCTGGTCCGGACTGAAGGACCTGACAACGATTACGGACATGTCGTCTACTGTCACTGCATATGATTCTCTCAACATTGATAGAATGGTGGAGGATTATATGAGTGACCGCATCCAAGTAGGCACGTCACACAGTCCGTACTTATACTGGCAGGAAAAAGAGGCAATTTGGAGGCCCTTGCACAAACTGGCTTTATTCTACCTAAGTTGCCCTCCCACAAGTGTGTACTCCGAAAGAGTGTTTAGTGCCGCCGCTCACCTTGTCAGCAATCGGCGTACGAGGTTACATCCAGAAAATGTGGAGAAGATGATGTTCATTAAAATGAATTATAATCAATTCCTCCGCGGAGACATTGACCAGCAGCAATTGCCTCCACAAAGTACACAGGGAGCTGAGATGGTGGATTCCAGTGGGGACGAATTGATAATCTGTGAGGAGGGGGATGTACACGGTGATATATCGGAGGGTGAAGATGAGGTGGACATCTTGCCTCTGTAGAGCCAGTTTGTGCAAGGAGAGATTAATTGCTTCTTTTTTGGGGGGGGTCCAAACCAACCCGTCATTTCAGTCACAGTCGTGTGGCAGACCCTGTCACTGAAATGATGGGTTGGTTAAAGTGTGCATGTCCTGTTTTGTTTATACAACATAAGGGTGGGTGGGAGGGCCCAAGGATAATTCCATCTTGCACCTCTTTTTTCTTTTCTTTTTCTTTGCATCATGTGCTGATTGGGGAGGGTTTTTTGGAAGGGACATCCTGCGTGACACTGCAGTGCCACTCCTAGATGGGCCCGGTGTTTGTGTCGGCCACTAGGGTCGCTAATCTTACTCACACAGCTACCTCATTGCGCCTCTTTTTTTCTTTGCGTCATGTGCTGTTTGGGGAGGGTTTTTTGGAAGGGACATCCTGCGTGACACTGCAGTGCCACTCCTAGATGGGCCCGGTGTTTGTGTCGGCCACTAGGGTCGCTTATCTTACTCACACAGCGACCTCGGTGCAAATTTTAGGACTAAAAATAATATTGTGAGGTATTCAGAATAGACTGAAAATGAGTGTAAATTATGGTTTTTGAGGTTAATAATACTTTGGGATCAAAATGACCCCCAAATTCTATGATTTAAGCTGTTTTTTAGTGTTTTTGGAAAAAAACACCCGAATCCAAAACACACCCGAATCCGACAAAAATAATTCGGTGAGGTTTTGCCAAAACGCGTTCGAACCCAAAACACGGCCGCGGAACCGAACCCAAAACCAAAACCCGAAAAATTTCAGGCGCTCATCTCTAGTTTATATGTCAATCTTAGGTTCAATTGTGTGGTAAGAGACAAGATTTGCTTTTGTTTGTCCACATATGTTATGATTGGCAGCCACCAGCACTGGTTTTGCCTGTTACATTGACCATAATTAATTTGAATTGGTGCTAAACCACCAACCCGTGGCACCCCTGTAAGTGTCCCGAGGCACTCCAGGGTGCCACGGCACCCAGTTTGAGAACCACTGGTGTAAGGGACACTGTGTGTGTGTCATTATGTGTATACGTGTATTAATAATGTGCTGCATATGTGTAAGGGACATTATGTGTATAAGGGCATTAATAACGTGTGTCATGTGTAAGGGCCACTACTGTGTGGTATTTTGTGTATAAATGAATTACCAATGGCCCTCATTCCGAGTTGTTTGCTCGTTATTTTTCTTCGCATCGGTGCGATTTTCCACTAAATGCGCAATGTTCGCACTGCGGCAAGTAAATTTGCTAAGAAGTTTGGTATTTTACTCACGGCATTACGAGGTTTTTTCTTCGTTCTGGTGATCGGAGTGTGATTGACAGGAAGTGGGTGTTTCTGGGCGGAAACTGACCGTTTTATGGGTGTGTGTGAAAAAACGCTGGCGTTTCTGGGAAAAACGCGGGAGTGGCTGGAGAAATGGGGGAGTGTCTGGGCGAACGCTGGGTGTGTTTGACGTCAAACCAGGAACGAAACTGACTGAACTGATCACAGTGGCAGAGTAAGTGTCGAACTACTCAGAAACTGCTAAGAAATTACTATTCGCAATTTTGAGAATCTTTCGTTCGCAATTCTGATAAGCTAAGATTCACTCCCAGTAGGCGGCGGCTTAGCGTGTGCAATGCTGCTAAAAGCAGCTTGCGAGCGAACAACTCGGAATGAGGGCCAATGTGTGGCATTATGTTTATAAGGTGCTCTACTGTGAGGCGAAACATATAGAAAGATCACTACTGTGCGGTCTAAAGTGAATAAGGAGCAATTCAGTATGATGTAGTGTGAATAAGGGGCACTTCTGTGAGGAGAAACATTTAGAAGGTAAAGTGGTACTACTGTGTGATATAACATGAATAAGGGACACTATCACATGATATAGTGTGAATAAAGTTGCAGTACTGTGTGGCGTAATTTGAATTGGGGTACTATTGCATGACCATGCCCCTTGCCAGCAAAAACACACCAATTTTTTGGGCTGTGCACCAAATGTGCACACTGTTTCTATTTAAGATACAGGGTAGGAATGCCAAAATAAGGACTGCTATGGGTGAGGGGTGCTTGGAAAAGGGTGCTTGGTCAGAGGTGGAACTAGTGGTGGTGCTGGGGGGCACAAGCCAAAATATTGCCTAGGGCATCAAATTGCCTATGTCCAGCACTGGGAAAAAGGCAATAACTTTATGTACATTGGGCCATCTGAGAGAAGTTTGGGGGGTGGTGTATCAAGCCTTCAAAGGAGTGAAATATTGTAGAAGTCGCCCATAGCAACCAACCAGCTTCTAGCTAACATTTATCAAGTTTATGCTATAACATTACAGAGAAAAGCTGAGGATTACTATGGGCAACTCCCCCCCCCCCCCCCCCCCCCTTTAGGAGGCTTGATACATCTCTTATTTTCCCCTATTTTTTTTTTTTTAAAGGGAGGGGCTATATCCTATTTTTTTCTTGAGAGAACGTGGGGTTATTACTCTTTAAGCAACACTTATTTGTTAAGGTGGGTTCGATATGTGTGACCGGTGGACGGGATGCCGGCAGTCACAATATCTTGAAAGAAGTGAGGTAAATAAGCTCTCCCCTCCTACCAAACGCTAACCCTCTCCGCAGCCTAACCCTAATTTCCCCCTTAGTGCCTAACCCTAATCCTAACCACCATCACCCGGGTGACGCCTAAACATAACCTCCCCCCACCGGTCCTAACCCGCCCACTTTACTTATGGTTGGGATTCCTGGGTCAGCATTTTGACGGGTGTCAGAATTCCGGTGTTGGGATTCTGACTGCCGGTATCTTAAAACACATCCCGTTAAGGTTTCTTCTGTTACAACCATTCATAGAGACTACCCGATACAAAAAAACAAACAAAAAAACTCTTCTGATGTTTAAACATTAAGGAGCCTTGTTTCTAGAAAATACCTATCACAGGATGATAAATCTGCCCCATACCAGGGTAGTTGAGATTTAATTTTAAATGTCACTATTAAAAGTTCACCCGTGTTCCACACACAGAGAAGGCAGCCATTATGAGCATCACTGAGGTAGCTGTACCTCTGTTGTATCCCCAGCTCAGAGCACAAAATGGCTGCCTCCACCATGTGTAAAGAGGGCTTTAATACTAAACAGTGAAAATAATTAGTGTTACCTGTGTCCCCAGGCTTGAACATGTATTTATTCATCTGAATAAATGTTACGTTGACGTTTGGGGCCACCACCACGGCCCTTCGCTCTATGTAATTGAAATCCCCACCGGTTGCTTTGATAGTAATAAAGACTGGAACAGCCGCTGACACCAAAGGTACCTGCATAGAGAAATGAGAAAATAAAAATGGAGTCAGATACGGGAGTAAAATCATTGCATGTTGTTTTACAGATACAGCATATGATTTAGAGAATATATAGATTTGCAGCAAGATCAAGATCTCTGGGATCAATCTTATCACGCCCCTTCCCCACGGTGCATGTGCCTTATGTCATTGTTAGAAACACGTGGGGGAGGGGCGCCAATTCTCTCTCTGGCACAGGGCACCCAAAAAGTCTAGTTACGTCTCTGAGTGTTAGATTACCAGAAGATACAAGCAAAACACTGTAATTGGTGTATTGGAACTAACCGGGAAGTCATAGCATTTGAAGGTGAAGGCTACTGGGATCGACTCATTGATGATGGTGTAGTTTTCGCCATTAACCTCAAGGAAGGCATCAACATTGATGGGTGCGGTTTGGTGCCTGACATCCAAACATCCTCTACCTGTCTGCTCACTCTGCAGCTGGCAAGGGATGTAAAATGCAAATTGCCTGTAAAGAGATAACACATACATATAGATGTAGGTTACAGTGAGTGACGGTGATAAGTGCAGTAGCAGTGGGACTGTCAGTCACTTCTAACACTGCAGGAAGGGTCTCACTGGATTTTACACATAGGGGGTCATTCCGAGTTGATCGTAGCTGTGCTAAATTTAGCACTGCTACGATCATCTTCCCAGACATGCGGGGGGACGCCCAACACAGGGCTAGTCCGCCCCGCATGTCTGTCCGCCCTCCCACCCCCAACAAGTACAAAAGCATCGCACTTACTTGAAGAGTAACTCCCGCCCAGCGCAACTCCTGCGGCTGGCCGGGAGTTACTTGTTGTTGCCCATGGTCACAGCGGCTGCGTGTGACGTGATGTCACGCAGCCGCTGTGGCCCGCCCCCCCGCATGGTCTGGCCACGCCTGCGTTGGCCAGACCGCGCCCCAAAAATGGCAGCCAGATGCCGCCGCGCCGCCCCCTCCCACCCAGCAACTGCCTCTGCCTGTCAATCAGGCAGAGGCGATCGCTAGGTAACGACGGCCTTCGGCCATCTGGCATGCGCCGGAGCATGTGCAGTTCCGACCCGATCGCTGCAAACAACTGCAGCGTGCGATCGGGTAAGAATGACCCCCATAGTTCAATAGGTTCTTCTATCAAACAACATTTGATTTCATTTTGCGTATATTTGCGTATTCCTGAGTCACACGTAAAGTGGACGCAGTAGCCGGTAACTGCGTTAGCCCGATTTAGTACTTTATGCTAATGTGAGTATCCATCCAACTAATACAGGCCTGGCCAACCTGTGGCTCTCCAGATGTTGTGAAACTACATGTCCCAGCATGCTCTGCCACAGTTTTAGCATCCCCTAATAGCTAATCTGTGGCAGAGCATGCTGGGACTTGTAGTTTCACAACAGCTGGAGAGCCACAGGTTGGTCAGGCCTAAACTAATAAATTATGCATATGCAAGTGGAAACCCGTGCTGCCCATTCATATTACACCAGCTGTAATATTACCATCTGCACTTACCCCAGCCCCATGCTACACAGGTGCCAGAGATCCCTTCCCTGATTGCACATAGAGAGACAGATCCAGCCAAGTTGTGTCTGACCAGAATAGGATGGATATATGCCAAGGGCCAGATGTAATGAAGTATAAGTCGGCTGAACGTGCGGGTTCCTCTCCCAACTTGGACGTTTTGCCTTGTAAATGATTGGCACTTTAAAAAAAACGTCCAAGTTCATTACATCTGGCCCCAAATGTGTAAAATTTGCATTAAAAACTCGTCATTTGCGTCCATTAAGGGAGATCCGCCTAGCCGCACAGAGATAGATATAGATATTATAATTTATTTATTTATTTTTAATTATGTTACACTTTACTTTATACATTCCATAAGCTCCTACAGATTACTCTCTGGAGGCAGCCAGTGGAGCCCGATACTTAGCTCACGTTGTGTAAGAAAAACTACAAATATACAAATCAAAATACACTCTGTACAGTAAAGGAACCACTTTATGAATCCCTCATCTGTACACAGTACACGCACACACCTAGAAAGACTAAGACACAAATAAAAACACACCTATAAAAAGGTTCCAAACAAAGATCCGACATATAGCATATAATTAGTGCATTGTAAACACAAGCATTAAAGCATTGTGCCGCTTTAAATGCCTGTAAAAACGTATAATGAGATACAATGATACGAGACTAAGAGCCTAATTCAGACCTGATCGCAAAATCTCTCTCTAATGGGCAAAACCATGTGCACTGCAGGGGGTGGGCAGATGTAACATGTGCAGAGAGATAGTATTGTCCTGCCCACCCTGACAATAAATCTAAGTGTTGCTGTACCGTAAATTCCCAATGATGTGCGCATCAATGGCCATTGGTGAAAACTGATTTGCATCCTATCAATGTACTAGGAAACTATGACATTACCTCAATCAATTGTCCCAAAGCCCATATTACAGTATACTGTCCAGTGACGTGCAGTGAATGGCTGGTGAGGCAGTGGCTAATATAAGAGCCAGATTTTACACACAATATATGAGCCAAAGGGTTCATGTGAGCATTATACACAGGTGCAGCAGTATATACACACACATGTGAGCATTATACACAGGTGCAGCAGTATATACACATGTGAGCATTATACACAGGTGCAGCAGTATATACACATGTGAGCATTATACACAGGTGCAGCAGTATATACACATGTGAGCATTATACACAGGTGCAGCAGTATATACACATGTGAGCATTATACACACATGTGAGCATTATACACAGGTGCAGCAGTATACACACATGTGAGCATTATACACAGGTGCAGCAGTATACACACATGTGAGCATTATACACAGGTGCAGCAGTATACACACATGTGAGCATTATACACAGGTGCAGCAGTATACACACATGTGAGCATTATACACAGGTGCAGCAGTATACACACATGAGAGCATTATACACAGGTGCAGCAGTATACACACATGAGAGCATTATACACAGGTGCAGCAGTATATACACATGAGAGCATTATACACAGGTGCAGCAGTATATACACATGAGAGCATTATACACAGGTGCAGCAGTATATATACACGTGAGCATTATACACAGGTGCAGCAGTATATACACACGTGAGCATTATACACAGGTGCAGCAGTATATACACACGTGAGCATTATACACAGGTGTAGCAGTATATACACATGAGAGCATTATACACAGGTGCAGCAGTATATACACATAAGAGCATTATACACAGGTGCAGCAGTATATACATGGGATTTTGGATCATAGATGTGGGGTTAGTGTAGGCAGGGGAAGCACTGCCTAACCTGTCATAACCCCAGTAGACTCCAGAGTTTTGACTATAGAAACAATTACAATAAATAATACAAAGTAGATATTTATAATATAAATTCAAAGAAGATATTTATAATAATTTCTTGGTATTTTTCATATCATTTTTATAGCCAAAATTATGGAGTATACTGGAGTATGACAGGTGAGGCACCTACATCACCTGACCGCACGTCTCTGTTACTGCCCCCTAGTGAAAGGACAGGGTGCGTTCTGTTGAATATGGAGTAAACCCGCAAAACCACTGTCTCTGCTCTACACTGTCTATTGTAAAGAATCTTATTATATTTCTCTGGTGAAATTACCTATTCATCTTTATGGCTGGGTCCAAATTTGGCGATTGAATTCTATGCTAATAATTCAAAGGAGCCTTTGTGACTGCAGTACAAATTCCATTCAATAGCAGAACATGAGAATTTATCTAATCTTTCATTTCTATTATATAAAGAAGAAGCATTTTATTTTCTAAAATAAGAAAATAATGAAGACTGTGCTTGGTGAGGGGCCAGGTATGTGATAAGTGTCTCCCTGATAATAGCCCCATCACATATATCACACATTCCATCTTGTTTACTGGAATGAGTCTTTCATCAGTCACAGTCCCCATCAGTCCACACTACACAAATCTAAGCAGTTACTGGACTGGAATTATAAGGGCGCAACATCAAAGAATGAAATGACCATGGTTACCTATGTCTAGAGAACGGGTTTGTGTGAGAACAGTGACGCTCAGTTCACGTGGTGTTCCCACTTCTGCCCAGGAACGTAGTATTACATCCACAAACAAGCAGAGAAGTTACCAGTCACACAATAAAACCCTAAATGGCTCAGACCGATAGACATTCTTACAGCCCTACAGGGGCCTTGCCCCTTTGGTAGCTCCATCCACATCATCTTCCACAATTTCTAAACCTATTTTCCTACAAAAATAGCACTGTAGTTCAGGATAGTTTAATTGTCTTTGTATGGTACAGAAGTGGGAGGAGTCAGAAACAGAAAGGGGATGAGTCCATGTCAAACCATTAAAATAAATTCTAGGTCTGTCTAACAATTCCTGAAAGCATCATAAAGCTCATCAGAGGGGGACTAAAACATCCATCTCTAGGGGCAACAGCAAAACACATGACCAGTGAAATAACGTAGCTGCCCACAAAATCATTGAAAGAAACTAAATATCATTTTCCTGTCATGACTACAAAGACATTGATTATTGCTGTACATGGATGTAAAACCCCTATTGAGTAAGTTGCAATGGAAGCAGTCCTCTGAAATATAACTGCAGTTCCTTCCAGTCTCTTGCTGGCAGATTATTGGATCAGGTCTTGGAGACCATATACCACAAGTAGGATTATCATCTGGCTCCAATGACCCCAAACTGTCTCAGGCTTGCGTCTGCAATCAGGAGCGGTAATAACCTGTGTATCCTGCTTGTCCTAGGGGGTAATTCAGACCTGATCGCCAGGGTGCGTTTTTTTGCATCCCTGCGATCAGGTAGTCGCCGCCTACAGGGGGAGGGAGAATTTGCTGCGCAGGTGTGCGATCGCATGTGCAGGAAAGCTGTACAAACAGGAATTTGTGCAGTTTCTGCACAGCCCAGGACTTACTCTTCCAGTGT
The DNA here is from genome assembly GCF_028390025.1 of Pseudophryne corroboree. Lineage (NCBI taxonomy): Eukaryota > Metazoa > Chordata > Amphibia > Anura > Myobatrachidae > Pseudophryne > Pseudophryne corroboree. The sequence continues at coordinate 762,542,856 of NC_086446.1, forward strand.
GATGATCAGGGCCGGAGCTGGCGTCAGAAGCACTCCCTCCAGTCCAGTCTAGCCTGTCCAGTCCAGTCCCTCCAGTCCAAACGCCTGGTCCCTCCTACGTTTTTCCGGACACTCCTCTAAAACGGTCAGTTGCCACCCACAAATGACCTCTTCCGGTTAGTCACCTTGCGATCGCCCATGCGATCGCTTTTTTCTCACCATCCCGTCACTGCCCATGCTGTGGCCCGTTGCGCCTGCGCATTGTGGTGCATACGCATGCGCAGTTCAGATCTGATCACCCGCTGTGTGAAAACACACAGCAGAGATCAGGTCTGAATCGTCCCCCTAATCACTTGTGCTTGCTGCAAGGAAGTGAAGACTGTTTTCCATTGCCCCCACCATGAGCACAAGCTACCACAAGAGCCGATACACACCATATGCAATTGCATTTGTAATGTACAGTAGGGTCATTAACATCAAACAGTAACTACCCTTCTGGCAGGGGTAAAAAAATAAATGAAAATATATGAAAATAAATAAAAATTTGCTTTGGATAAACACAAAGCTCTCTTGCTAATCCTGTAATTACCAGACTGGCATTGCCTCCTATTAACACTCTCCTGAGCCTCTAGACTAGACATTTGGCCCCTGCATTGGTCAGGAGACTTGTAGCTGATTATTAACACAGTGCAGCGGTGTGAGATTATACGGGTGTAGTATGGCTGACCGGCGGTCTCCTGACCGCCGGTCAGCTTACCGACGCCGGGATCCCGGCAGCATACCGACGCCGGGATCACGGCGGGGAGGGGCGAGTGCAGCAAGCCCCTTGCAGGCTCGCTGCGCTCGCCACGCTGCAGGCTCGGTGGTGACCTGCGGTCGCCACGGGTTCTATTGCCACTCTGTGGGTGTCGTGGACACCCACGAGTGGAAATAGTCCCTGTTGGTCAGCATGCCGACCATCGGGATACTGAGCCGGCGGGATGGTGGAGGAGGTCATGTGACTGTCGGTCAGCAGACCGCCGGTCACATGAATACCACCCATATAAGAATATATATATATATATATATATATATATATATATATATATATATATATATATATATATATATATATATATATATATATATATATATATATATGTCTCCATCTCAGCTTACAGAATGTCCCAGGGAGCCACTGGCTGTGCATGCTCTGCCACAGCAGCTCCCTCCGTCCTCACTTTGATGCCCCTCTGCTCCCAGCCCCTGGTGGATTGCAAATAATATTGTATATGTAAGTTCAAAGTCTGTGTTTATGTGTGTATAAGTCTGTATGAGAGATAGAGATATAGATATAGATATAGATATAGATATAGTACAGTGTTTCTCCACATTAACTTGGTTCCATGTAATCTTCATGTCACAAACAAGGTATATACAAAAAGGGCTCACCTTTTTGTATATACCTTATTTGTGACATGAAGATTACATGGTACCAAGTTTTGTGAATAAATGACTTTACTGCGTATATTATAACAAGTCTGGAGAGTGCTATCTTTCTCCACTGTTAATGTGGAGAAACACTGTACTGTACTATGAGTTTGACCCAGTGATTGGATCAGACTTTGATTTGGCACCCCGGCCGTTACCTGCGTTGGGTGAGAGTGTGGGGCTTCATGTATGTATGTATGTATGTATGTATGTATGTATGTATGTATGTATGTATGTATGTATGTATGTATGTATAAGAAATGTAGAGGTTTGGCACTCCTCCTGTAGCATTAATAATATTTGTATAGACAGTGTGCGACTGGCACTCAGGAGACTTAGAAGAATAGGCTGACACAGTTGCTTATGCTTATGTCAACGTTTCAGAGCTCTCACTCCTTTATCAAGACAAACAGTTTGAGCGTGAGCTCTGAAATGTTGACATAAGCAACTGTGTCAGCCTATTCTTCTAAGAGATATATATATATATATATATATATATATATATATATATATATATATATATATATATATATATATATATATATATATATATATATATATATATATATATACACACACATATATATACACACACACACACACACACACACACACACACACACACCCATGGAAACCCCCTTTGCTAAATCCTGTGTTCGCCCCAAACTGTAGCAGAAATGAGCTTTCTAACCTGGAAAAGGGGAAATTGAATACAGCAAATAAAATAAATACTTTTTATCAGTTTTCCAGCCTTACTGTCTCCATAGGAAGTTTAATAATATTTATAGACATACTGTAATTAGAATAATGTGGGGACACAGGGATGATAATATTATTATTATTATTATTATTATTATTATTATTATTATTATTATTATTATTATTATTATGTAAGGAAATTTCTTTGCAAAATTTTGTTTGGCAAATTGTCCCCTAAATCCCTTACTAGTGATGGTAATACAATATAAAGACTCATAGTATCCCCTAGTAAGAAAATACTGACCCCCGGGGCATATACAGTACCCCTCTATATAACTGCATGTATACTGTACATGCTTACCAATAACCTGCATTGTGGGTTGATATCTATGTACAGAGAATCACATCAGATCAGTTACACTACCCACACTCTTATTAGAAGAGCCACAAAACATTGAAGAAATGTAAGTTTGCAGTAATGTTTTGTGAACCTTCTACTTCAGGGGTATTCAACATTCCAGCTGTTATATAGAGCTACACATCCCAGCATGCTCTTCCAGAGTTTTAGCATGCCCTAACAGCAAAACTGTGGCAGGACATGCTGGGATGTGTAGTTCTACATTAAACAATACAAGAAGATGTACACAGGCTGCTGTACAGTTATTCCTGCGGTGCACAGAATTAATGACCTGCATTGTAGTGAATGTCATCTGCCCCAAACTCACCATTAGACTATACAGCTTTTGGGTAGTTTGCAGTTACCTCATTATGCAAGGAACACAGTGCACAGGAATGGCAATACTACTGTTCTCATCTGGATGTGATGAGCAGAACATGGCATAGCAGTGCAGCATACTCTATAAGAGGTGGGCAGCCTAGTCTATGCAGCCATGGAGTAACATGTCACAGGCCAGGGCAGCATGCTAGGAGTTGTAGTTAAACAAATGCTGGCTGGCCACAGGCTGCTGTGTATGGATCACCGGTTACCAGACTCAGATCTCACTTACGGCTCTGATACAGCTCCAGCGATGAGGCACAGGAGGGACAAGTTCAGAAGCAGCATCCTCAGGTCCATGTCAGCAGATAGACCCAGCTCTCACCTGCTCCATCTCATTGTACTGGTTATATGCACCTGAGAGAGGGGAGGGAACTTCCTTGTTAGTCAGAGTGTCAAAGCCAAAATTCCTGCTCTGCATGCAAAGTATTGTGTCCAGCACATCGCTTCCCTGTAATTATCATCAGGAAGAGCACATCAACACACAAGGGCAATTGTAAATAGATACATGATGAAAGAATATTATTAGGAAGCAGAAGATCAGCAGAGTATTACTGTACATTTATAGTTTATATAGGGGGTTCACACCTAGTAGCTGTGGGTGACAAAGCCACACTACACCAGTGAAAGTGGAACTGAGGTGAAAAGAAATAAAACACTTGTTTAAGGGCTTATTCAGATGAGCACTTTCTCATAGCGACCTGCAAATCGCTCATGATCATTCATTCCTGTGCCTACACATCTCTGCTATTCACACGAGCTGCAGAAGTAACGACACATACACTACACAGCCAAAAGTAGGTGGTCACCCCTTCTAATGAGTTTGTTTGGCCTTTGCAGATAGATAGACCAACTGCTAACAATCACTGAATCGTGTAATCACCACAGCAGTGGAATGGGTTGTACTGTAGAGCTCATTGACTTTCAACCTGGCCCTGTCATAGGATGCCAACTTTACAGAGCCGGCCATGGGCATAGGCAAACTAGGCAATTGCCTAGGGCATTTGATATGCCTAGGGGCATAAGCAGCTTTTGCAGATTAAAATGATATGCGGCATGCCTATATTCTGTGTGTAATATTTCATATGCAGATACAGCCACAGTCTCACACAGTATATAGGCATGCTGCATATAATTTTAATCAGCAGAAGCTGCTTGTGCATCCTAGCCACATAGCAATGCAAATAAGATGCATTTTCATAAAAAAAAGGTGCCCAACATTATCATTGAGGCAAGATTTGTGAGGACACATCTGTATCCAAGCAGAGGCAGAGGTCACAGTGTTAGTGGCAGTGTAAGTGCTGTGTGCATGTGAGTGGGTTGGTTGTACAGTAGTGTTCGGAATATGTGTAAGGAGCATTATGTGTATCATGTAAAAATAAGAATTTACTCACCGGTAATTCTATTTCTCGTAGTCCGTAGTGGATGCTGGGTACTCCGTAAGGACCATGGGGAATAGACGGGCTCCGCAGGAGACTGGGCACTCTAAAAGAAAGATTAGGTACTACCTGGTGTGCACTGGCTCCTCCCTCTATGCCCCTCCTCCAGACCTCAGTTAGGGAAACTGTGCCCGGAAGAGCTGACACTACAAGGAAAGGATTTGGAATCCAGGGTAAGACTCATACCAGCCACACCAATCACACCGTACTCGTGATAACTATACCCAGTTAACAGTATGAATAACAACTGAGCCTCACTGAACAGATGGCTCATAACAATAACCCTTTAGTTAAGCAATAACTATATACAAGTATTGCAGAAAATCCGCACTTGGGACGGGCTCCCAGCATCCACTACGGACTACGAGAAATAGAATTACCGGTGAGTAAATTCTTATTTTCTCTGACGTCCTAGTGGATGCTGGGTACACCGTAAGGACCATGGGGATTATACCAAAGCTCCCAAACGGGCGGGAGAGTGCGGATGACTCTGCAGCACCGCATGAGCAAACTCAAGGTCCTCCTCAGCCAGGGTTTCAAACTTGTAGAATTTTGCAAACGTGTTTGACCCCGACCAGGTAGCAGCTCGGCAAAGTTGTAATGCCGAGACCCCTGGGCAGCCGCCCAAGAAGAGCCCCCTTCCTCGTGGAATGGGCTTTTACTGATTTAGGATGCGGCAGTCCAGCCGCAGAATGTGCAAGTTGAATCGTGCTACAGATCCAGCCAGCAATAGTCTGCTTAGAAGCAGGAACACCCAGCTTGTTGGGTGCATGCAGGATAAACAGCGAGTCAGTTTTTCTGACTCTAGCCGTCCCGGAAACATAGATTTTCAGGGCCCGGACTACGTCCAACAACTTGGAATCCTTCAAGTCCCGAGTAGCCGCAGGCACCACAATAGGTTGGTTCAAAAGAAACGCTGATACCACCTTAGGGAGAAATTGGGTACGAGTCCTCAATTCTGCCCTGTCCATATGGAAGATCGGATAAGGGCTTTTACATGACAAAGCCGCCCATACTGACACACGCCTAGCCGAAGCCAAGGCCAAAAGCATGACCACTTTTCACGTGAGATACTTCAACTCCACGGTCTGAAGTGGCTCAAACAATGTGATTTTAGGAAATCCAACACTACGTTGATATCCCAAGGTGCCACTGGAGGCACAAAAAAGGGGCTGAATATGCAGCACTCCCTTAACAACGTCTGAACTTCAGGCAGCGTCTTTCCTAGCCTTTAACAGCGTAGGAATCACTTCATCTGGAACGCCCTTTTCCGTTAGGATCCGACGTTCAACCGCCAAGCCTTCAAACGCAGCCGCGGTAAGTCTTGGAACAGACAGGGCCCCTGCAGTAACAGGTCCTGTCTGAGAGACAGAGGCCATGGGTCCTCCGAGATCATTTCTTGTAGTTCTGGGTACCAAGTTCTTCTTGGCCCATCCGGAACTACGAATATAGTTCTTACTCCTTTCTTACTTACTATCCTCCATACCTTGGGTATGAGAGGAAGAGGAGGGAACACATAAACCGACTGGTACACCCACGGTGACACTAGTGCGTCCACAGCTATCGCCTGAGAGTCTCTTGACCTGGCGCAATACTTTTTTAGCTTTTTGTTGAGGCGGGACGCCATCATGTCCACCTGTGGCCGTTCCCAACGGTCTACAATCTGCGTGAAGACTTCTGAATGAACTCCCCACTGTCCCGGGTGGAGGTCGTGCCTGCTGAGGAAGTCTGCTTCCTAGTTTTCCACACCTGGAATGAACACTGCTGACAGTGTTAGCACGTGATTCTCCGCCCATCGGAGAATCCTTGTGGCTTCTGCCAACGCCATCCTGCTTCTTGTGCCGCCTTGTCGATTTACATGGGCGACAGCCGTGATGTTGTCTGACTGAATCAGCACCAGCTGGTTTTGAAGCAGGGGTTCTGCTTGACTTAGGGCATTGTAAATGGCCCCTAGGTCCAGAATATTTGTGTGTAGGGAAGTCTCCTGACTCTACCATTGTCCTTGGAAGTTTCTACCCTGAGTGACTGCTCCCCAACCTCGGAGGCTTGCATCCGTGGTCACCAGGACCCAGTCCTGAATGCCGAATCTGCGGCCCTCGAGAAGATGAGCACTCTGCAGCCACCACAGCAGAGACACCCTGGCCCTCGGGGACAGGGTGATCAGCCGATGCATCTGGAGATGCGATCCTCACTTGACTAACAGGTCCCACTGAAAGTTCCTTGCATGGAACCTGCCGAAGGGAATTGCTTCGTAAGAAGCTACCATCTTTCCCAGGACTTGCGTGCAATGATGCACCGACACCTGTTTTGGTTTCAGGAGGTCTCTGACCAGAGATGACAACTCCTTGGCCTTCTCCTCCGGGAGAAACACCTTCTTCTGTTCTGTGTCCAGAAACATGCCCAATATCAGCAGACGCGTCGTAGGAATCAGCTGCTACTTTGGGATATTCAGAATCCAGCCGTGCTGTTGTAACACTTCCTGAGATAGTGCTACACCGATCAACAACTGCTCCTTGGACCTCGCCTTTATAAGGAGATCGTCCAAGTACGGGATAATTATAACTCCCGTCTTTTGAAGGAGTATCATCATTTCGGCCATTACCCTGGTACACACCCTCGGTGCCGTGGACAGACCAAACGGCAACGTCTGGAATTGGTAATGGCAATTCTGTACCACAACCTTGAGGTACTCCTGGTGAGGTGGGTAAATGGGGACATTTAGGTAAGCCTCCATGATGTCCAGTGACACCATAAAATCCCCCTCTTCCAGGCTTGCAATAACCGCCCTGAGCGATTCTATTTTGAACTTGAACTTCCTTATATAAGTGTTCAAGGATTTCAAATTTAGAATGGGTCTCACCGAACCGTCTGGTTTCGGTATCACAAACATTGTGGAATAGTAACCTCGTCACTGTGGAAGGAGAGGAACTTTGATTATCACCTGCTGGAGGTACAGCTTGTGAATTGCCGCCAGTACTACCTCCCTTTCCTTGGGAGTAGCAGGCAAGGCTGATTTGAGGTAACGGCGAGGGGGAGACGTCTCGAACTCCATCTTGTATCCCTGAGATACCTGTAGAACCCAGAGATCCACCTGTGAGCGAACCCACTGGTCGCTGAAGTTCCGGAGATGGGCCCCTACCGCACCTGGCTCCACCTGTGGAGCCCCAGCGTCATGCGGTGGACTTAGTGGAAGCAGGGGAGGATATTTGTTCCTGGAACTGGCTGTCTGGTGTAGCTTTTTCCCTCTACCCCTGCCTCTGGGCAGAAAGGACGCGCCTCTTACCCGCTTGCCTTTCTGAGGCCGAAAGGACTGTACTTGATAATACGGTGCTTTCTTAGGCTGTGAGGGAACCTGAGGTAAAAAAGTCGACTTCCCAGCTGTTGCTGTGGACACGAGGTCCGAGAGACCGTCCCCAAACAGTTCCTCACCCTTATAAGGCAAAACTTCCATGTGCCTTTTAGAATCAGCATCACCTGTACACTGCCGAGTCCATAATACTCTCCTGGCAGAAATGGACATTGCATTAATTCTAGATGCCAGCCGGCAAATGTCCCTCTGTGCATCTCTCATATATAAGACTACGTCTTTAATATGCTCTATAGTTAGCAAAATAATATCTCTGTCAAGGGAATCAATGTTATCTGACAGGGAATCAGACCATGCTGCTGCAGCACTACACATCCATGCTGAAGCAATAGCAGGTCTCAGTATAGTACCTGAGTGTGTATACACAGACTTCAGGATAGCCTCCTGCTTTCTATCTACAGGCTCCTTTAAGGCGGCCGTATCCTGAGACGGCAGTGCCACCTTTTTTGATAAGCGTGTGAGCGCCTTGTCCACCCTAGGGGATGTCTCCCAGCGTAACCTATCCGTTGGCGGGAAAGGGTACGCCGTCAGTAACCTCTTAGAAATTACTAGTTTCTTATCAGGGAAACACCACGCTTCTTCACACAGTTCATTCAACTCATCAGATGGGGGAAAAGTCACTGGCTGCTTTTTCTCCCCAAACATAATACCCTTTTTTGTGGTAACCGGGTTTATGTCAGCAATGTGTAAAACATCTTTCATAACTGTAATCATACATCGGAAGGCCCTTGTGGACTGTACATTTATCTCCTCGTCGACACTGGAGTCAGACTCCGTGTCGACATCTGTGTCTGCCATCTGAGTCAGCGGGCGTTTTTGAGCCCCTGATGGCCTTTGAGACGCCTGGGCAGGTGCGGGCTGAGAAGCCGACTGTCCCATGGCTGTCACGTCGTCAAACCTTTTATGTAAGGAGTTGACACTGTCGGTTAAAACCTTCCACATATCCATCCAGTTTGGTGTCGGCCCCGCAGGGGGCGACATCACACTTATCGGCTCCTGCTCCGCCTCCACGTAACCCTCCTCATCAAACATGTCGACACAGCCGTACCGACACACCGCACACACACAGGGAATGCTCTGACTGAGGACAGGACCCCACAAAGTCCTTTGGGGAGACAGAGAGAGAGTATGCCAGCACACACCACAGCGCTATATAATCAGGGATTTACACTAACAAAAGCGATTTTCCCTATAGCTGCTTTTATATATAGTTTGCGCCTAAATTTAGTGCCCCCCCTCTCTTTTTTACCCTTGATGCCTGGAAACTGCAGGGGAGAGCCTGGGGAGCTGTCTTCCAGCGGAGCTGTGAAGAGAAAATGGCGCCGGTGTGCTGAGGAAGATAGCCCCGCCCCCTTCTCGGCGGACTTCTCCCGCTTTTTTATCTGTATAATGGCGGGGGATTATGCACATATACAGCTTAAAAGCTGTATTATGTGTCAATTAGCCATGTAAGGTACTCTAATTGCTGTCCAGGGCGCCCCCCCCCCAGCGCCCTGCACCCATCAGTGACCGGAGTGTGTGGTGTTTCTTTTTCTAGAAGCTCAGGAGAGCCCCTAGTGTGCAACCAGCTCGGGCCGGGCACAGATTCTAACTGAGGTCTGGAGGAGGGGCATAGAGAGAGGAGCCAGTGCACACCAGATAGTACCTAATCTTTCTTTTAGAGTGCCAAGTCTCCTGCGGAGCCCGTCTATTCCCCATCGTCCTTACGGAGTACCCAGCATCCACTAGGACGTCAGAGAAAATGCATTAATAATGTGCAACATATGTGTAAAGGGCCACTATGTGTGTCATTATGTGTATAAGGGCATTAATAATGTGCGGCATATGTGTAACAGGGTACTACTGTATGTGTGTCATTATGTGTATAGGGGCACTAATAATGTGCAGCAAATGTGTAGGGGGCACTATGTGTGTCATTATGTGTATAAGGGCATTAATAATGTGTGGCATATGTGTAAGGGACATATTGTGTAAAAGGGCATTAATAAAGGTTGTCATAATGTGTAAGGTGCATTATGTTTATAAGGACATTAATGTGTCTCATATGTGTAAGGGGCATTACTGTGTGGAATTGTGTATAAATGCATTAGTAATGTGTGGCATTATGTGTATAAGGTGCTCTACTATGTGGCGTTGCATATAGAAAGGGCACTACTGTGTCGTCTAATGTGAATAAAGAGCAATAAGGTGTGGTGTAATGTGAATAAGGAGCAATTCAGTGTGATGTAATGTGAATAAGGGGCTCTACTGTGAGGAGTAATGTTTATAAGGTAAAGTGATACTACTGTGGGATGTAATATGAATTATGGACACTATCGCAAGATAAAATGTGAATAAAGTTGCAGTACTGTGTGGCGTAATTGGAATTGGGGTTACTATTGTGTGGCCATGCCCCTTCCCAGCAAGAAGATGCCCCTTTTTGGTCTGTGCGTCAAATGTGCGAACTGTTCCTATTTAAAATATAGGGGGTACAATGACTGCTATGGGTGAGGGGTGATGGTGCTGGGAAAGAGGTGCAAGGTCAGAGACAGAACCAGCGGTGGTGCTAGGGGGCACCAGACAAAATTTTGCCTAGGGCATCATATTGGTTAGGGCCGGCTCTGCAACTTTACAACAAGTCCACTGTACGTGCAGCTATTGTGCAGCGGACACATCTGGGAGCGACAGTAGCTCAGCTGTGCAGCGCTAGGCCACACAAGTTCACTGACCGTGGTCAATATTGCAGTTAAATGTGTAGCACACAAAAATCATCTGCTCAGCTGCAATACTCACTAACGGGTTCCAAACAGCATCTGGAAGCAATGGCAGCACAAGAACTGTTTATTGGGAGCTCTATGGATTAGGTTTCCAAGGCCTAGCAGCCTCACACAAGCCTCAGATCGCCAAGCGCAATATCAAACGTCAGCTGGAGTGGTATAAAGCAGGCCACTATTAAGTCCAGGGCAGTGGACTGGTCATTGGAGTGATGTATCAGAGGTCACCATCTAGCTGTCTAACAGATAATCTGGGTATGTGAGGTGCGTAAACACTTTCGGCCAAAATGCGCACTGGCAACTGTAATCTTAGGTGGAGGTGAAACGCCCAAAAATTTAGCCCTGACCTCAACCCAATCAAATACCTCTGGGATTAAATGGAACATTGAGTTTCAAGAAAGGCCTTATCAATCAACATCATTCCCTAACCTCACTTATGGTCGTGTGGTATTGTGGATATGAAATCCAGCAGCCATGTTACAAAATCTAGTAGAAAGGTTTCCCAGAAGATTGGAGGCTGTTATACCAGCAAAGGAGTACCAACTCCATATTAATGCCCCTGGTTTTGGAAGGAGATGTTCATTAGGACTATATGGGCATTATGTAGATGGTGGCTATGTAGTGTAGACCTTATCATGGCCCATGTATTAACAATATGATGAGTTTGCAGAGATACAACATGTATTTGCTGAATGGACCCATGTGTCTCTGGTCTAACCCGCATATATCAGGGGATATTTCTAATTATACAGGTTCTTTTGTGTCATAGTAGGGGTGGCCAGCAAAACCTTGGGGAAGGGCCCAGCAGTGCTGCTCCTCTTTCCAAGGCCCAGGACCCCTCTATTGCTATTCAGACCATGCCAAACAGGGCTTCTCTACAGAAGCTCAGATGGACAGAGCCGAGGCCTTCAGATGTTGCACAGTAATTCCTGGGGCTCCGCCCTCCTATAGGCACATTGTGGTTGTACCCCCGACAGGAGAGGTGGGATCCGGTCTGAAGATCGACAGTGTCTAGGTCGACAATGTTTAGGTCGACCACTATAGGTCGACAGTCACTAGGTCGACATGGATGGAAGGTCGACAGGGTTTCTAGGTCGACATGTGCTAGGTCGACAGGTCTAAAGGTCGACATGAGTTTTTCACATTTTTTATTTTTTATTGTTTCATACTTAACGATCCACGTGGACTATGATTGGAACGGTAAAGTGTGCCGAGCGAAGCGGTAGCGGAGCGAAGGCACCATGCCCGAAGCATGGCGAGCGAAGCGAGTCATGCGAGGGGACGCGGTGCACTAATTTGGGATCCCGGTCACTTTACGAAGAAAACGACACAAAAAAAATAAAAATTCACATGTCGACCTTTAGACCTGTCGACCTAGCACATGTCGACCTAGAAACCTTGTCGACCTTCCATCCATGTCGACCTAGTGACTGTCGACCTATAGTGGTCGACCTAAACATTGTCGACCTAGATACTGTCGATAAAACGAACCACACCCGGAGAGGTAGTGTCACCACTGTGTCTTAGACTATTTTGGAACTCGTGATAGAGGATTCATAGAGGAGACATATTTTCATTGATTGTGCAATATTTCTCCTTCTTAAATTACAGCCCACTTGTCTCAGTAATAGAAGCAATAGTATGCAGTGTCTGTATATATTGTGTGGGCCACTGTGTACTGCAGGGTACTTACAGTAACTCTAAGTTGTCTTAAACATGGAGCTCTGTTTAGACATTGGTAGAAAATATTTTAGTACATATATCAAGGCATGCCTAAATTAATCTTGTTATTCTTAGAATGTTGTTCTCGTAGCCCCCTGTATACAGTGCCGCTTTTAGAGAGGCTATTTGAAGGACTGCCGCGCCCCTGAGAGCCGCAGTGGTGAAATCTACAGAGAGACACTCACCTCCCTAACACAAGCAAATACACAAAATTGAGAGATCACGTCTGCGCTCGTTGATATATATGAATAATAAAAAGTCAAACGTACACAGTTACTGAACAATAGTGTTAAAGGTAAATAAAAAAGTCACGTAATGTCATTTAAAACGTGTGGACCTTTTTGTGTGGTTGAAATAACTGTCCTTGGTCACGTCCGCAACGAATAGTATTTCACTTTAGAGAAGTCTCAATTGGTCATTCTCCAAGTTTTCTCCTGTATAAGTGTCCAAGATATCGGGAAAGTTATTAGCGAACTTTTTCTCTGTCTCTTTGTCTCCAATTACTGAGGAGAAGAACTTTCCCGATATCTTGGAGAGAGCAGGCCAGCAGCATGAAGCAACCCCTTGACAACGAGTCATGGTGCTAGGGGGTATTACTGTGTGTGACATAATAAGGGGCAAGGGGCATTACTGTGTGGGGCATAATGAGGTGTAAGGGGCATTACTGTGTGGGGCATAATATGGTGCTAGGGGCATAATATGGTGCGGTGTGGGGCATAATATGGTGTAAGGTAGTATTTTCCTGCAAGACCACACCCATTTAAGCAAGGCCACACCCGTTTCCTGCTAGACCATGCCCCTTTTCTGGGGCGTGCACGCCTTTGGCGTGGAAGTGGGGGCACATGTTTTTTGTGTTCGCACTGGGATCCAAATTGGCTAGAAACAGCCTTCCTGGATATACAGTTTGGGTTAGGGTTGTGAGATGTTGACTGTAGTTACAATTAACCTTGGTGGTTCCAGCACCTCCACCGAGATCCATCACTTCTCACAGGTAATGGCGTTGCTCTGCACTCAGAAGGGGTCAGCTCAGAGAAGTCTTTCCTGCCTCACCCAACACAAATCAGTAATGCAAGCATAAATAGGAAAGTTTGACCTGTGTGTTATATGACACCATAAAAATGGCATGCTCTTAATAGTTGTAAGTAATGAACTAGCCAGGACCACGGGAGAAAATGATCGACAAAGATGCAGCATCAACTTGAGGGCCCTAGGCTGTGAGTGCGCCTTTTGCACAAGCCACTTCTCTGCACACAGTGCAGTGTTTTACTCCCACCCACAATCCACCTCAGATGGCATAACCCCACTATGACAAACACCAACAAGCTATAGTGGAAGACTTGGGCCCTGGCAATTTGTACCTCAGCATCCCTTGTGGTGGAGTTCCACAATACTGCAATAGAGAATGAATAGTATCGCATTAGATATAGGGCCTAATTCAGACCTGATCGCAGCAGCAAATTTGTTCTCTAATTGGCAAGACCATGGGGGTCATTCCGAGTTGTTCGCTCATTGCCGATTTTCGCTATGCTGCAATTTGTTGCAAATTGCGCATGCGCAAGGCACGCAGGGCGCATGAGCTTAGTTATTTAACACAAAACTTAGCAGTTTTGCTGTGGCATCTGTGGCGCTTTTCAGTCGCACTGCTGTTCGGTAAATGATTGACAGGAAAGGGGCGTTTCTGGGCGGCAACTCAGCGTTTTCCCGGCGTTGGCTAAAAAACGCAGGCGTGTCAGGGAAAAACGCGGGAGTGTCTGGAGAAACGGGGGAGTGGCTGGCCGAACGCAGGGCATGTTTGTGACGTCAAACCAGGAACTAAACGGACTGAGCTGATCGCAATCTGGCCCACATTCCGAGTTGTTCGCTCGCTAGCTGCTTTTAGCAGCTTTGCACACGCTAAGCCGCTGCCTACTGGGAGTGAATATTAGCTGTGCAGAATTGCGAAAGAAAGGTTCATAGAATTGCGAATAGAATAGCGATTAGATATTTCTTTGCAGTTTCTGAGTAGTTCGAGACTTACTCTGCCACTGCGATCAGTTCAGTCAGTTTCGTTCCTGGTTTGACGTCACACACACGCCCAGCGTTCGCCCAGCCACTCCCCCGTTTCACCAGACACTACCGCGTTTTTCCCTGAAATGCCTGCGTTTTTTCACACACACCCATAAAACGGTCAGTTTCCGCCCAGAAACACCCACTTCCCCACTTCCTGTCAATCACACTCCGATCACCAGAACGAAGAAAAATCTTCGTTAAGCCATGAGTAAAATACCAAACTTTTGTGCTAATTTACTTGGCGCAGACGCACTGCGAACATTGCACATGCGCAGTTTGCGACTTATCGCACCGATGCGAAGAAAAAGAACAGCGAACAACTCGGAATGAGGGCCTCTGTGAGTAGGTCCGGAGCTACTCAGAAACTGCTTAGAATAATTTAGTAGCAGTTTTGCTAATTTTTCGTTCGCTATTCTGCTAAGCTAAGATACACTGCCAGAGGGCGGCGGCCTGGCGTGTGCAATGCTGCTAAAAGCAGCTAACGAGCGAACAACTCGGAATGAGGGCCCATGTGCAGTGCAGGGGGGAGCAGATGTAACATGTGCAGAGGGAGTTAGATTTGGGTGGGTTATATTGTTTCTGTGCAGGGTAAATACTGCTGCTTTATTTTTACACTGCAGAGAATATTTGACCATTCACATCAGTCACTGCCCAAGTGGAGCTTACAATCTACATTTCCTAACACATGTACACACACATTCATGCTAGGGTTATTCTTGTTGGGATCTAATTAACCTACCAGTATATTTTTGGATTGTGGGAGGAAATGAGAAGTAACCAGAGGAAATCCACGCAAGTACGGGGAGAACATACAAACTCCACACAGTTAGGGCCATGATGAGAATCTAACCAATGACCTCAGTGCTGTGAGGCAGTAATGCTAACCACTACGCCATCCATACTCGTGACATTTTTATCCTTCCAATATCCTGCACTGTATTTTCATGACTTGATTCTCTGTTCATACCTCTCATTTTGAAATGATTTAATATTAGAGATGTGCGACGGGCACTTTTCGAGTTTTGGTTCTGGATCCCTGCTCATGTTTTGGATTTGGAATGGTTTTGCCAAAACCACCCTTTCGGGTTTTGGTTTTGGATCTGGATGATTTTGAAAAAAAACAGCTCAAATCGCAGAATTTGGGGGTAATTTTAACCTCAATAACATTCATTGTGGGTAATTTTAACCTCAATAACATTCATTTCCTCTCATTTCCAGTCTATTTTGAACACCTCACACCTCACAATATTGTTTTTAGGCCAAAAGGTTGCACCGAGGTAGCTGGATGACTTTGCTAAGTGACAAAAGTGTGCAGCACAAACACCTGGCCCATCTAGGAGTGGCACTGCAGTGTCAGACAGGATGGCACTTTTAAAAACTAGGCCCCAAACAGCTCATGATGCTAAGAAGAAAAAGAGGTGCAATGGGGTAGCTGTATGACTAAGCTAAGTGACACAAGTGTGCGGCACAAACACCTGGCCCACCTAGGAGTGGCACGCAGTGGCTGAATGTAGAAAGTGGGCCGCAGTTTTTCGGGCCACCGACAGCATCTTCTGCACGCCCCCGTCATTTTTAAATAAATTCTGCCCCACTGAATTAATTGTATGTGCAAAACATAGGACGTGCTAGAGTTTGCCCAGATGTAATGCACGCACAATATTGGTGGACTAATATGGCAGTACCCCTGAACTTATACGGCAGTACCCCTGAACTTATATGGCTGCACCACTGGACTGGACTTATACGGCAGTACCACTGGACTTATACGGCAGTACTCCTGGACTTACATGGCAGTACCCCTGAACATATACAGCAGTACCCCTGGACTTATACGGCAGTACCCCTGGACTTATATGGCTGCACCACTGGACTGGACTTAGACGGCAATATCC
Source organism: Pseudophryne corroboree (assembly GCF_028390025.1). Taxonomy (NCBI): domain Eukaryota; kingdom Metazoa; phylum Chordata; class Amphibia; order Anura; family Myobatrachidae; genus Pseudophryne; species Pseudophryne corroboree. Next base: position 762,559,001 of record NC_086446.1, read on the forward strand.
CTGGACTTATACGGCAGTACCCCTTGACTTATACGGCAGTACCCCTGAATTATATGGCTGCACCACTGGACTGGACTTAGACGGCAATATCCCTGGACTTATACGGCAGTACCCCTAGACTTATACGGCAGTACCCCTGAACTTATACGGATGCAACATTGGACTGGACATATATATGGCAGTTCCCCTAGACTTATTCGGCAGCACCACTGGACTGATGCAGCACAACACAGTACCACTGCACTGGACTTATACAGCAGCAGCACTGGACTTATGGCAGCACAGGACACCACCACTGGACTTATGGCAGCACAGGACACCACCACTGGACTGACGCAGTACAACATAGCATCACTGCACTGGACTGGACTTATACAGCAGCACTGCACTTATGGCAGCACAGGACACCACCACTGTGACTGGACTGATGCAGCACAAGACACCACCACTGTACTGATGCAGCACAAGACACCACCACTAGACTGATGCAGCACAGGACACCACCACTGTGACTGGACTGATGCAGCACAAGACACCACCACTGGACTGATGCAGCACAAGACAGCACTGGAATGACACATAAGAACTGGTCACCACACCACTTTCCGCCACAGACACTGAGGAGACACGTCCTCTCGCTACACTCTCCAAGACTGGAGTTAAAATGGCGGCAACATGCGGCTCCTTATATGGCATCCAAAACCCGCGAGAATCCGACAGCAGGATGATGACGTTTTGCCTCGTTCTGGTTTCCGAGTCTGGACCCGGATCCGGGCTCGGGACGTGATATTCGGTAGGGTTCGGTTCTCAGAGATCCGAACCCGCTCATCTCTATTTAATATTGCTCGATTTTTTGCACAAAAAAAACACTTTTATAAATGAAGTGAACTGTTAGATACACTTCTAAAGGTGTTCTTGTGTGTAATAGGGGCAGAGGTGTCATTTCAAATTGTCTCAGAATTAGGAAGTCACAAGACAGGTTCACATTATGGGCAGGCTCACCGAGATCCGTGTGACAGATCATGCAGATCCTATTAGTGCACCTTCCCAAATGAATACTTCCTTCTGCCTTAAGGCTATGACATCCCTGTACAAGTGTCGCAACAATGTTCCTGAGCTGCTGTTACGTCAGAGTTCCAAAACAGGTTCCAAAAATCAGCAGATGAACAAAAATTCTCAAAGAACGGTTGGTAAATATTATGCAATAGAGGCTGATTGATCACTTGTATGCCAACACTACACTGCTACCTGTGCTGTATTCATTATATTATATCCACAAATACCTTTCAGCCCAGGTAACTGCAATGTAGCTGAGGATTTTGTATCTAGCAAATTAAAGTCGATTGTTTCTCAAACTTTTTTCCATGTTTACCACAAATATGTGCTTTCATATTATGTACTCAGTGGTGCCTAGGGGGGGGAGAGCTAGTTCTATTTACCCACTACCCAGGCCTGATGGAGGGTCCCAGAGGTTGCCCACGTTCCCCCGTCCCGTCCGTTCCGCCTCCCCTTTACCTGGCAGCAGCAGCTGTAGCTCTTCTCCTCAGACCAGTACACACTGCTGTGTACTGGGCTGCAGTGTGACTAGGAAGGGCCACGCCTCCCAGTAAATGTATAACGAGTCACTCCTTTAAAATTGTATCAGTAAATACAATGTACTGTACAAAATGAAAGTTGTTTTAGATATAACAATTTTGATTTTGTACAGTATATTGTATTTACTGATACAATTTTTGTAGGTGTGCTACTGCTAAGCCTATTACATTCATAATGTCAACATGAGACCGTCTACGTGGTTGTAATGTTGACATGCTTGCAATGTCAATATTGATCGTGTCGACATTAATTGGGTCAACAACAGTGGTGCAAGTAGAAATATTTTCATAGTGGTACTGAGTGCTGAAAAATGGGCGTGGTCATGTGTTGTCAGGGGGTGTGGCCGCATGCCACAGCCTCTTTTCGTTGCACTCTGGATGCAAGGCTAGAAATATATACAGTAGTAATGCCTCCACTATAATAGAAATATATAGTGATACCCCAGGTATAATAGAAATATATAGTAATGCTCCAAGTATAATAAATATATATAGTATTACCCCCAAATTAATATCAATATATAGTAATGTCTCCATTGTAACAGGAGTATATAGTGTAGTAGTGCCCCCGGTATAATAGAAATATATAGTAGTGTCCACATTACAATATAAAAATTAGTGATGTGCACCGGACATTTTTCGGGTTTTGTGTTTTGGTTTTTGGATTCGGTTCCGCGGCCGTGTTTTGTATTCGGACGCGTTTTGGCAAAACCTCCCTGAAAATTTTTTGTCGGATTCGGGTGTGTTTTGGATTCGGGTGTTTTTTTCAAAAAACCCTAAAAAACAGCTTAAATCATAGAATTTGGGGGTCATTTTGATCCCATAGTATTATTAACCTCAATAAACATAATTTCCACTCATTTCCAGTCTATTCTGAACACCTCACACCTCACAATGGCCCTCATTCCGAGTTGATCGCTCGGTAATTTTCTTCGCATCGCAGTGAAATTCCGCTTAGTACGCATGCGCAATATTCGCACTGCGACTGCGCCAAGTAATTTTACAATGAAGATAGTATTTTTACTCACGGCTTTTTCTTCGCTCTGGCGAACGTAGTGTGATTGACAGGAAATGGGTGTTACTGGGCGGAAACACAGCGTTTTCGGGGCGTGTGGATAAAAACGCTACCGTTTCCGGAAAAAACGCAGGAGTGGCCGGAGAAACGGGGGAGTGTCTGGGCGAACACTGGGTGTGTTTATGACGTCAAACCAGGAACGACAAGCACTGAACTGAACGCAGATGCCGAGTAAGTCTGAAGCTACTCTGAAACTGCTAAGTAGTTTGTAATCGCAATATTGCGAATACATCGGTCGCAATTTTAAGAAGCTAAGATACACTCCCAGTAGGCGTAGGCTTAGCGTGAGCAACTCTGCTAAATTCGCCTTGCGAGCGATCAACTCGGAATGAGGGCCAATATTATTTTTAGTCCTAAAATTTGCACTGAGGTCGCTGGATGGCTAAGCTAAGCGACACAAGTGGCCGACACAAACACCTGGCCCATCTAGGAGGGGCACTGCAGTGTCAGGCAGGATGGCACTTCAAAAAAATAGTCCCCAAACAGCACATGATGCAAAGAAAAAAAGAGGCGCACCAAGGTCGCTGTGTGACTAAGCTAAGCGACACAAGTGGCCGACACAAACACCTGGCCCATCTAGGAGTGGCACTGCAGTGTCAGACAGGATGGCACTTCAAAAAAATTGTCCCCAAACAGCACATGATACAAAGAAAAAAAGAGGCGCACCAAGGTCGCTGTATGACTAAGCTAAGCGACACAAGTGGCCGACACAAACACCTGGCCCATCTAGGAGTGGCACTGCAGTGTCAGACAGGATGGCACTTCAAAAAAATTGTCCCCAAACAGCACATGATGCAAAGAAAAAAAGAGGCGCACCAAGGTCGCTGTGTGACTAAGCTAAGCGACACAAGTGACCGACACAAACACCTGGCCCATCTAGGAGTGGCACTGCAGTGTCAGACAGGATGGCACTTCAAAAAAATTGTCCCCAAACAGCACATATTGCAAAGAAAAAAAGAGGCGCACCAAGGTCGCTGTGTGACTAAGCTAAGCGACACAAGTGGCCGACACAAACACCTGGCCCATCTAGGAGTGGCACTGCAGTGTCAGAGAGGATGGCACTTCAAAAAAATTGTCCCCAAACAGTACATGATGCAAAGAAAAAAAGAGGCGCACCAAGGTCGCTGTGTGACTAAGCTAAGCGACACAAGTGGCCGACACAAACACCTGGCCCATCTAGGAGTGGCACTGCAATGTCAGACAGGATGGCACTTCAAAAAAATTGTCCCCAAACAGCACATGATGCAAAGAAAAAAAGAGGCGCACCACAGGTATAGAACGTAGATGGATAGTATACTTAATGATGACACAGAGGTAGGTACAGCAGTGGCCTTCCGTACCGTACTGCTATATATAGTATACTGGTGGTCACTGTGTCAGCAAACTGCAAAACTAAAATGCACCACAGGTATAGAATGTAGATGGATAGTATACTTAATGATGACACAGAGGTAGGTACAGCAGTGGCCTTCCGTACCGTACTGCTATATATAGTATACTGGTGGTCACTGTGTCAGCAAACTGCAAAACTAAAATGCCCCACAGGTATAGAATGTAGATGGATAGTATACTTAATGACGACACAGAGGTAGGTACAGCAGTGGCCTTCCGTACCGTACTGCTATATATAGTATACTGGTGGTCACTGTGTCAGCAAACTGCAAAACTAAAATGCCCCACAGGTATAGAATGTAGATGGATAGTATACTTAATGACAACACAGATGTAGGTACAGCAGTGGCCTTCCGTACCGTACTGCTATATATAGTATACTGGTGGTCACTGTGTCAGCAAACTGCAAAACTAAAATGCACCACAGGTATAGAATGTAGATGGATAATATACTTAATGACGACACAGAGGTAGGTACAGCAGTGGCCTTCCGTACCGTACTGCTATATATAGTATACTGGTGGTCACTGTGTCAGCAAACTGCAAAACTAAAATGCACCACAGGTATAGAATGTAGATGGATAGTATACTTAAAGACGACACAGAGGTAGGTACAGCAGTGACCTTCCGTACCGTACTGCTATAAATAGTATACTGATGGTCACTGTGTCAGCAAACTGCAAAACTAAAATGCACCACAGGTATAGAATGTAGATGGATAGTATACTTAATGACGACACAGAGGTAGGTACAGCAATGGCCTTCCGTACCGTACTGCTATATATAGTATACTGGTGGTCACTGTGTCAGCAAACTGCAAAACTAAAATGCACCACAGGTTTAGAATGTAGATGGATAGTATACTTAATGACGTCACAGAGGTAGGTACAGCAGTGGCCTTCCGTACCATACTGCTATATATAGTATACTGGTGGTCACTGTGTCAGCAAACTGCAAAACTAAAATGCACCACAGGTATAGAATGTAGATGGATAGTATACTTAAAGACGACACAGAGGTAGGTACAGCAGTGGCCTTCCGTACCGTACTGCTATATATACTGGTGGTCACTGTGTCAGCAAACTGCACAACTGAAATGCACCACAGGTAAAGAATCTAGATGGATAGTATACTTAATGACGGCACAGAGGTAGGTACAGCAGTGGCCTACTGTACCGTAATGCTATATATTATATACTGGTGGTCAGTGGCGTAACTAGAAATTTTTCTCCCCCAAGCCAAAAAATTATTCGGCGCGCCCCCCCCCCCCCCCTTCATGCTCCATAATTGGGAGCAAGAATGGGATAAATATGCGCGCGCCTTCGGCGCGCGTGCCAATAAAGGGGCGTGGTTTTGTTGGAGTGGGCGTGGTTTCGCATAAAGGGGCGTGGCATTGCAGGAAAAGAGCACTGCACTGCTGTGGAGGAAGAGAAAATGTGTACAAAAAGAAAACAGTGAATTGCTATATATATTGAAATACTGATGCGGTATTACATAGCAGGAGAGTGTATTTTACTGGATAGTAATTGACTGATTTATTCCAACAGGTTACTACATAAAGGAGAAATGTTCAGCTTCCTCAGTCACACTGTGCAAGCCCTGTAGTGACGGAACGTATGCAGCTAACTGGAACCATGCTACAAGATGCAGACACTGCTATCCTTGCCGTAAGATCTATTTGCAACCTCTATACCCTTTATTTATAATTATAATTTTTTTATTTTATTTTTAAACTGCCTCTTTATTATGCATGGGTTTTCGGGGAGTCCATACCAGTGGCGTAACTAGAAATTTTTCTCCCCCAAGCCAAAAAATTCTTCGGCGCCCCCCCCTCCCCTTCATGCTCCATAATTGGGAGCAAGAAAGGGATAAATATGCGCGCGCCGAAGGCGCGCACGCGCCCCAAAAGGGGCGTGGTTTTGTTGGAGTGGGCGTGGTTTTGCATAAAGGGGCGTGGCATTGCAGGAAAAGACTACCTTATACCCCAGTTTTGCAACCTGCACGCCCATACGTTGGCCACCACAGGAAAGAAAAATAATCCTGATTCATGCCCCTTACATTATTTGTCATTTTTCCTCCTTATAGTAATGCCCAGTATACATTATGCCACATACTGCAATGGCCCTTAGACATTATGCCACACACAATAATGCACGACACAATATGCACACACTGTAATGCCCCCGACACATTATGCCACACACCGTAATGTGTCTGTGACACATTATGCCACACACCGTAATGCCTAACGTGTCTGTGACACATTATGCCACACACCGTAATGCCTGTGACACATTATGACAGGAATCGCAATGCCCGTTATACATTATGCTACACACTGCAATGCCCCTGATACATTATAGCACATACAATGTCTGTGACACATTATGACACACACCGCAATGTCCGTGATACATTATGCCACACACTGCAATGCCCGATACATTATAGCACATACAATGCCTGTGACACATTATGCCACACACTGCAATGACCTTGAGACATTATACCACAATGCCCGTGATATAGTATACCATACACCGTAATGCCTGTGACACATATCGCAATGCCCTGCCCGTTATACCCTATGCCACACATCGCAATGCCCGTTATGTATTATGCCACACTGCAATGACCCTGAGACATTATACCACATACCACAATGCCCGTGATATAGTATACCACACACCGTAATGCCTGACACATTATGACACACACCGCAATGTCCGTGATACATTATGCCACACACTGCAATGACCCTGAGACATTATACCACATATCACAATGCCCGCGATATAGTATACCATACACCGTAATGCCTGTGACACATTATGACACACACCGCAATGTCCGTGATACATTATGCCACACACCGTAATGCCCATTACACATTAAGTCCTACAGTAAGGCTTCTAATTACTTTTCAATTACCTGCTCATTGTCAGGGGTTTCATGCACTGGGTGTCATGCTCGTTGCCAGGGGTTTCATGCTCTTGGTTCTATGCACGGTGCCAGGGGTTTTCATGCTCAGGGTGTCATGCTCGTTGCCAGGGGTTTCATGCACTGGGTGTCATGCTCGTTGCCAGGTGTTTCATGCACTGGGTGTCATGCTCGTTGCCAGGTGTTTCATGCACTGGGTGTCATGCTCGTTGCTAGGAGGTAGTCCTTGTTGCTAGGGCTGTGCTCCCAGTGCCACATATGTCCCCAGTGCCAGATATTCCCCCACGGTGCCAGGTACTTACATGCCTCAGTGCCAAATATAGTCGTCCCCCCCATGTGCCAGGTACACATATACCCCCCCAGTGCCACATATGCCCCCAGTGCCAGATATTCCCCCCCAGTGCCACATATGCCCCCAGTGCCAGATATGCCCCCAGTGCCATATATTCTGTCAAAGTCAGAAAAATATCTCTATACACACTGCCATATTTGCACCTCATTCAGGTCCGAGCTGCGCATGCGTACGCTCTCCCGTGAGTGCGCATACTCACAGTCGCGGGCACCCGCAGGCGCGCGGTATGCGTATTTACGGTAGAGTTTATGTGATCGTAGCGTGCGACTCAATCGTTACATATTTTCAGTAATAATGTATTTTGTAAATCATGGTCCCTTTGATAGATTCTGAAAGTTTAGTTAACATAGCATGTTCCTGAACAGAGAGATCCCTCTTTGTATTGTACGAAGGGTCTAACAGGGGTCATACAGTGGTGTTTGGTACCCATCGGAAGAGTATTTAAATAGCAATATTCCGGTGTTGGTTTGGAGCGGATTAATCGCTCGTGCGAATAGTTATGGACATAAGAAGTTTATGTCCATTTACTATTATTTGTTCTTATTTAATCATGCGGCGGGAAACCCAGTATCCCACCCACCTGAACAGCTGGAAGCAGTCACAGCCCACCTGTATGAATCAACCTATGACCTTTTGTGATAATGCGAAGCCGAATTCCTGTGTCCAATGAACAATGGGATTGTAGGGACCATTGAATTGTATTGTGTGTGGGGCATAAATAGGCAGGCCGACCATATCCAGTTCACTCTCTTCAACGGTTCTCATTGCTGATAATCGGGAGCTGGATATCGAGGCGCATGCGATCGTTTCCCCTTGTGCGTAAGTGTTTCTCCGCAATCATATTGATCTTCTTGTTGTTCTGAGCCAATCTCTCTCAATCTCTCTCTCTCCTTCTCTTTCTCTCTCATTTTCCCTTAAATAGTATTGTATTGTATTGTATTGTATTGTATTGTATTTCCTGTGTAGTTATCTGGTTAGGTAGTCTATGTTATATTGTAGTGTATGACTTGTATTGTGTTTAACTCTTTTGCAAGTATAGCATTCATAATATATATATTAGGCGTTGGACCCTGAGCACGGTATCTGTGTGTTTCTTATAGTATTAAGTATTCTCAGAGCGTCGGTGACGCTCAAACAGCTTTAAAGGTAATAAGGTTATACTGTGTTGCATTTACACTTTATCATTACACTAAGGTTTTACTGCACAACACACTGTTTATGGTTTAGATACAAAGGTTTAATATTGTGAGCGTCTGCGCCGCTGGTGATCTCCTCGTGGTCCCGAGCGTCCGCTACGCTATAGCGAATCATTACGTTAGTCAACAGCCAATAACGTGTCTGCCTGTGATCTCTTGGCCGTGAGTGAACGTGACGCTTGAGCGTCTCGATCACGGCTAAGCGATTGTTACGCAACTAGCGTACCCTTACGGTACTTCATACGTAGATAGCGTACAGTGTTCTTAGACCTCATAAAGGGTATTATATACGATAAATATTCAGCTTTATCAATTGGCGGCTCGCCCGTCCTTCACATATCTGCACTAGGTAGATACAGCAGACATTATCCACCAGCAAAGGGCGGGAGGTTGTATTCCTCGTGGTGCTGTCGGGATAAGTGTCTGCTTCTCTTAGTAAAGGGTGCTGAAGGAATCCGGGAACCAGAGGTAAGAACAAAACAATAGTGTCTTTTTAAAACTGTTTATTTTTCTGTCTTGCGTATACACGCACGCACACATATATATCTGCATTTCCTTTTCATTTGTGTATTTTCGTATGTCACTCTCCTGTTTGCCAGTTCTATAATTGATAAACGTGCTTAGAGAGATTTGTCGTTATTTTATAGTTTAAGAGTATAGGTAACATAGTTAAAGTATAGACAAACACACAGTTTTGCCTGGGAGATAAGGCGAAGTCAGTGTGGTGTGCGGTAGATGATCAAGGATCATCTACATTGATAAACATATAAATTGTGTTACGGTGGATCTTTATTTTGCGTACACGTGTCCCTAACAAGGACTGAGATTTGTGCACGCAAACCAAAGGCCGACGCACGCAGCGTAAATTACGCAACGGAGCGTCCGGGTACGCCCACGTAACTCAAAACACAGGTTTTTTTTTTTCTCTCCTCTCAACGCGATAAGTAGCGCCACGCGGTAAATAACGCCAGGCGATAAATCGCGCAAATCTAGTTTAACATTCCAAATTTAAATTAACAGATCCTTCTCCTAATTGGTAACACATCTGGTCTAAAGAAAAATTTCTGCGCAGAAATAGAAATAGAAACAAAGGTGTATATGCGGTGAGTGAGTGTTTGTTTTTACAATTTTAAAGGTTGAACCACAAGAAAAGTCGAGTACTCGTGAGGTACATGCGTGTAAGTGACGTGCACGGTGGCTAGGGAGGCATCCCTGGTTAAATATACAATTTGAGCATTAGAGTGTAGCAGACCAGGAGGTCATACTGTAACAGACCAGGAGGTCATAACAGACCAGCAGGTTCAGGTACAGCAGACAAGGAAGTCCGCTATACAGTCCACAGGCACAACACCAAGAAAGGGTTGGTGCAACACCCATATAGGCCATATAAGCTCTGGCTGAAGGAATTCGCAGCCGAAATTTTCGATTCCGTTGGTCGCTCAGTACATAAGATTAGTTGCTTGTGTACTAAACGATTGTACCGCACGTAATTGTGTACATTAGTTAGTAATCTGACCTAGTACCATTAGAGTAAAGGGGTCACAAACGCTATTTGTACATTCTAACGTGATTTGTGTAATTTTTTTTTATTTTAAGGGAAGTTCGCTGCTCACTCAGGAACTATCCAGCAACCAATAGTTACTGGAAAGAGTAAGTGTTCTTCGGATCACCCTCACAGGTTCCAGTAAATAGAGGTTAAGGTCGCAGGGGCCCTAGGTCGAGTACGCCAGCACCATATCGGTGTGATCAGGTCGTATTGGTCGGCGTGGGCGAGTGAGTGGGGTACTCGGTAAACCGCCACCGTCAGCCTATTTTGGACATTTGGTTTTGCGTAAGGGTTGGCTGAATAAAGCAACACTTTCGAACTATGGGGGCCACTTGTTCAGGTAGGGGGCGATCAACCTCGGTTCGGGTTGATTCGGTGGACCGACCAATTGGGTCGGCCAGGTATGTAATGTGTGAGAAATATGGAAGTCACACAGAAGCTTTATGTGATGAATGGGAGAGAATGACAGTACATGACGGGGAGAAATTCCCAAGAGTAGGTAGCTTCAGCTCAGAAGTGTTACAAAATTTAAGGAGGAGGATACGTCTCATTAAATCAGCAAAGAGACGAATCAAACATTACGATTATTTGCAGTTGTGGCAACAGGAAGGTGACATACAGAGAGGATTGGCTCAGGCGGCGGGATCTGGCTCTAACAGAAAACTGATTGCCACGGCCCCACCGCCACCATATATATCAGGAGAAAGATTGGTTGCGGAGAATGACGCATTAAGGGGTAACAAACAACAAACTCTTAGCAACTGTGTAAATGTTAAGGATAATGTTAACCAATTAACCAATGCAAGTATTAACCCGTGCAAGTTGTACCCTGTTTTGAACTTTCCTCAGGAGTGTGATCAAGAGGACGAATCGGCAACAATTTCAGCGCTCTCTCTAGCAGCCACCATAGCAGAGACCACCGTAGGCACAGCTCCACCCACGAGATTAGTAACAAAGGCCCCTAGCGGAGGGATAGGTGAGGTCGTATCAACGGGTAAGTACGGCACCATGCATTATGCTGAAACTATTTCAACACAGCCTGTAGAATCTACACAGAATGAGGTTGTTAGAATTACTCCCGTTAGAGTAATAGCAGTGCCAAATGGGAAAACAGACACATCAGGAGCCACTCCCATTAGGAACATTGCCATGTACACCCCATTTTCCCGAATGGAATTAAGGACCATAGTGTCTGAATTCCCTGACCCTAGAAAAGACTTAGTTGCCAGTCAAAAATACATCAGAGACTTAGGTAACACTGTAGAGCCCAACAATAAAGACTGGCAGATATTGCTGAGAGCATGTTTACCCTCCAATGTCGACGCAACTCAATTTTTAGCTGATTGCGGATTAGATCAGGATGTACCTCTTACAGATGTGTACAACAAAGATAATGTGAAAAGAATAAGCTTACAGTTAAAAGAGTATTTCCCAGCGGTAGCCAAATGGAACAAGATATTCTCCATTAAACAGAAGGAGTCAGAGACAGCTGCAGAGTATTTTCACAGAGCATTATTAGAAATGGCAAAATACACAGGCATAGAGGACATTAAAACAGACACAAACCATCGGGAAGTAGCAGTATCGGTACTGATGGATGGTTTAAAAGAGTCATTGAAGACTAGGGTACAGACCACACAACCATGTTGGCGAGGTCTGTCTGTGGCTACTTTGAGAGAGGCTGCTATTGATCACGATAGGAACATCACCAGACATAGGGAACAACAAGGTGATAAATTAATGTCAGTAAGTATACAGGCCCTGACCACAAGGCAGCCTTTGTTTGTATCACCAAACCCTGTGGGTAAGTCAAGTGTGGTTACTTGTTATTCTTGTCATAAACAGGGACACATGGCACGAGATTGTAGAGTAAAGAATTCACGAAACTCATACCAACCCCCTAGACAACGACACGACACACGACATTGGGATCAGGGTCCGCAGAAACGGAGTTATGAGCCACATACAGGGGAAACAAAAAGATACCCCCCGAACAGAGACTGGCACGCCTCTAGTAGTTCCCAATTAACTCCATCACAAATAGTTGCTGCCAGCGGGATTCAGGGAGGTCACCATACCCAATAGGGGTGTGGCCATACCTGTAATCTGCAGCCAGTAAAATTGATTGCAAGCCTTGGAAGTGAACCCGAAATTGCAATCAATGTAGCTGGTAAATCATTAAACTTTCTTGTAGATACGGGGGCGGCCAAATCAGTAATCAATTCGACAGTGGGCATGAGGACCACTGGTAGGACAATTCCAGCTGTGGGAGTAACAGGAGTAGTCCAGCATTACCCTGTTAGCAAACCAGCAGAGATTACAATAGGGCCTTTACATACCAAGCATTCCTTTTTGCTGGCTGCATTGGCACCGACCAATCTCCTGGGTAGAGACTTACTGTGTAAAATGGGGTGCGTCATTTATTGTACTCCTGAAGGTGTATTCTTGGACATACCTGAGAATCACGCTCAGGAAGTGCGAGACATGTTAGACTCCCCATCAAAATTAATGTCACATACCATTATGACAAATAGGACTCCCTCCCAAGTAGAAGAAATGACATCTCAGATACCAGAGTCACTTTGGACTAAAGATGGACAGGACACTGGATTAATGGCAAACGTAGCTCCGGTAATTGTGCAAGTAAAAGATGGTAGGATAGCTCCAAAAATCCCACAGTACCCTCTGAAGCCAGAGGTGGAGTTAGGAGTTTACCCAGTAATAGAGCGCTTGCTACAACAGGGCATTCTGGTAAGAACGTCCAGCACTGCTAATAGTCCCATCTTCCCTGTCAAAAAGAGTGGGGGGAGGGGTTACAGGCTAGTGCAGGATCTAAGGGGGATTAACAAAATAGTTGAGAGTCAGTTCCCCGTAGTGCCAAATCCAGCTGTCATCCTAATGCAAATCCCTCCCACTGCGAAATTTTTCACTGTTATTGACCTCTGCTCCGCTTTCTTTTCGGTACCTCTGCACCCTGACAGCCAATATTTGTTCGCATTTACATACAGAGGAGTCCAATACACATGGACTCGATTACCCCAAGGTTTCATAGATAGTCCAAGTATATTTTCTCAGGCTTTGCATGATTGTTTACAGTCTTTCCAACCAGAGAGTGGATCAGTATTGATACAGTATGTGGATGATTTACTGCTGTGTTCAGATTCACTGGAAGCATCCCTGAAGGATACGAAACAGCTCCTGTTTCATCTTTCAGACACAGGACACAAGGTTTCCAAAGACAAGTTGCAATTATGCCAGACTAAGGTAAAATATTTGGGACACTGTCTAACACAAGGACTGAGACACCTGACCGCTGATAGAATTCAAGCAATTAGAGACATGACTCTGCCACAAACCCAACAACAGATCAGAACATTTTTAGGAATGTGTGGGTATTGCCGTAATTGGATCCCAGGGTTTTCCATTTTAGCGTTACCTTTGCAGGAGATGGTCTCCTCAAACAAACCTGATCGGATTTCGCATACAGACGAGTCCGAGATGGCATTTGAGAGACTTAAACAGTGCCTAACGCAGGCACCAGCATTAGGTATGCCGGACTATGGGAAACCCTTTGAACTATACGGAACAGAAAGTGCTGGTTGCGCGGCAGGCGTACTAACCCAAAAGCACGGTGATGCCAGCAGGCCAGTAGCATACTACAGCGCTCAGCTAGACACGGTAGCGCGATCCCTCCCCACATGCTTGCGAAGCGTTGCTGCGATAGCATTGCTAGTAACGAAAAGCGAAGACGTCGTGCTAGGTCACAACCTCACAATTCATACACCACATGCAGTGTCAGCCTTGTTAAATTCTGCCCAAACCAGGCACGTCTCATCAGCGCGGTTTACAAGATGGGAATTGGCACTAATGGCCCCCGTAAACATCACCATAAGGAGATGCAGTGCATTAAACCCTGCAACATATCTCCCAGGTGTGTCTGGTCAGACACAAATGGTGGAGGATGAGAGTGGTGGGGAAGGAGGATTTAATACAAAGGAAGACACTCATGATTGTATTTAATATTTGACCCAAAATTTTACCGCAAGGCCTGACATCAGTGACAACCCACTGGAAGATGCAGAACTTACGTTCTACACGGACGGTAGTTGTCATAGACAGTCAGACTCGGGAGACTTGTGTACTGGATACGCAGTCGTAGATGACCAAGGCACCATAGAAGCGGAACCACTAGGCCCACCTCACTCAGCCCAGGTTGCTGAACTGGTCGCCCTAACCAGAGCATGTGAATTGGCTAAGGGAAAATTAGCCAATATCTACACCGATTCTAGATACGCATTCGGGGTAGTCCATGATTTCGGAGCCCTATGGCGTCTCAGAAATTTCATGACGGCAGCTGGTACACCGGTAGCGCATGCAGCTCACATAAAAAGACTTCTAACAGCGATACAGGAACCCGACAGAGTGGCTATTATCAAGTGTAAAGCACACACATATAGTCAGGACCCAGTATCACTTGGTAACAGCCGAGCAGACGAAGCTGCTAAGTTAGCAGCTGCTACCCCCATACAGACAGACACCACACAATTGATGGTATTTAATACCATCAACACACAGAAGTTGTGTGAAATGCAAAATTTGTGTTCCACACAGGAAAAGGCAGTCTGGAAGGCAAAGGGATATGGCCAGGAGTCCTCAGGACTCTGGACGGATGGACATGGTAAACCAGTGGCCCCCAGAGCATATCTTCCATGTCTGGCTGAAGCAGCTCACGGGCTGACTCATCTAGGCAAGGAAGGGATGTGCAAGTTGGTAAGAGCATATTGGTGCGCCCCAGGATTCTCCTCTCATGCGAGTAAAAGAGCAATGTCATGCCTTACCTGTTTGAGAAAGAATATTGGAAAGGCAATACCTACAGAACCATCCCATATCCCACCTGCAGGCGGCCCTTTCCAGGTAATACAGATTGACTTCATTCAATGACCCCCTTGTCGGAATTTGAAATATGTACTTGTTTGTATAGATGTTTTCTCAAATTGGGTCGAAGTATTTCCTGCGGCTACAAATACCGCTATGTTTACTGCTAAGAAAATTGTGCAGGAATTTGTATGTAGATATGGTATCCCTAGAATAATCGAAAGTGATAGGGGTACCCATTTTACAGGTGATGTCTTTCAAGGAATGTGTAAATTGATGGGAATTGATAGCAAGCTGCACACTCCGTACCGTCCACAGGCGAGTGCGAAGGTGGAAAGAGTGAACAGCACTATTAAAAATAAACTGAGTAAAGTTATGGCAGAGACAGGATTGACATGGCCAGAAGCTTTACCCATTGTATTGTACAGTATCAGAACCACTCCCAGGTCCCCTCTTAATCTGTCTCCCTTTGAAATCTTGTTTGTTCGACAACCGCATGTCATGATTAACCCTCAGGATGATTTGAAATGTAACAATGAAGTGACTGTAAAATACCTGATTAACATGAGTAAACAGTTAAGGAGTCAAAATGATAATCTGAAGTTGGTGATTCCTGATTTACCAGATAGTAATTGTCATGACATTGAACCTGGGGATTATGTAATGATACGGAATTTTCTACGCTCAGGTTGCCTTATTGACAGATGGGAAGGACCATACCAGGTCTTATTGACTAGCACTACAGCATTGAAGGTTGCTGAGAGAGAGACTTGGGTTCATTCGTCCCATTGCAAGAATGTCGCTGATCCAGAGAAGTCCTGTGATAAGGAACAGACGGTAGAGGTTGTATCACTGGAGTGTCTGTTCCAGGAGGACTGAGGCGGCACCTGAGCCTTGAAGACCGAAAGCAGTTGTCGATCCCCTGTTCCCTTTTATTGTTTTTCTCCAACTTCCCATCCCATCTCCCTCAATTATTTTTTTTCCCCCTTCTCATTCTTCTTCGTCTCCTCCTATAAGATGGACTTGCCCCAAGAGACTGTGATCCGGATTTTCCTGTTGACCATGATGTTGACCAGAGCAGTCTGTTCCGGCGAGAGTACCATGGAGGACGAGAGAGGTTCTGGAATGGGTTCTGATGATAAAGATGGAGGCGTAGTTTTCCAAGAACAACTTAACCAACAAGTAAAGGCGAGTATCAGAAAACGATCCGATAGCATTGACCATAGAAGGAATTGTGAAGGATTGTTAGCTGAAGAAAACTGTATCTGTAGGCTCTGTAACAATGTCATTGAGGATGGGTGCATTAAGAAATGCCAATCCAGTTTTAATATCCATATGGACCGGCATCCATTGAGTGACTATCACTCCTTAGTGGGTAATGTGTTAAACAAAACAGATTGTTGGGTATGCTCTCAAGTACCTCAAGGTCATAGCAAATCAGGGCTAGTACCATTTCCTTTAACGATAGGGGAGGTACTTGAGTTAAATGGTGGGAGACCAGTGGACCGGAGGTTTAATATCTCCAGCCCTCCTAGTTTGAAGCTCCACCAATACCATGTGGATAGGTCCCTATTATGTTTCAACATCTCCAATCCCAGAAAGCCGGGAAATTGGGAAGTGTCATGGAGTAACCACACCATGACCTTTTCGCATAGAGCAGATAGAATGCCTACAGATACAGAGCTTGTACGCCACATAGCCAGTAGAGGAAAATCTTTCCGGTATAGGTATACCTTAGGAAATAGGATTACGAGAGTTGGAGAGGTATCACCAGGATACTGTGCACATATCGTACAACCTGATACGTGTACTAAGCAGATGGAAGAATTAGGGTTAGGAGATTTCACATGGAAGGTGTGTAATATGGTTATGTCCTACTCCGTCCCATATGTTCTCCCCGATGATGCATATTTCATATGCGGGAGAAAGGCGTACAAGTGGCTTGCCCCAAACTCTGAAGGATTGTGTTATATTGGAAAAGTACTGCCTGAAGTAATGACTGTATCACATGACAAAATGAAAGACATACACCGTGGTGCCCAAGCTCCTTATACTCACACCCATTACGAGCACGTTGTTAAAAGGCACCTGATAGAGAAGACAGAGCATCCGGCCTCTGATCTGATAAGTGAATCCACCGGGATTCAATTCTTAATCGCGTTAGATTTCACCCGCACCGCTAGAGGAGTGCTGAATTATAAATACATATCGGCGCTCGCAAATTTGTTAGATAATATCACTGAAATGTATGATGACACGTTTAGGTATACTGGAAGGGAACTTCAAGCTTACAAAACAGAACTGGTACAGCATAGGATGGTTCTTAATTACCTCACAGCAGTGACAGGCGGATATTGTGTCACACTGGCAACACAATACGGCGTGAAATGTTGCACATATATTATGAATAGCACCGAGAATCTGGTAGAGGTCATAGACCAAAAGATGGACGATATTCTCCAATTGAAGTGGGAATTTCGCAGGAGACACAATCTCACTCTTGCTGCTGTAGGTAATGAGCTGACTGGTTGGGTGTCATGGTTGAACCCGCGAAATTGGTTTTCTGGTTTAGGAGAGTGGACTCAAGGAGTCATAATGGATGTTGGGAAATTTCTCCTATGTATCTTAGGTGTTGTCATATCGATTGGATTGATATTTAGATGCGGTCAGGCTTTAATGAAGTGCAAACATCGTACAAGGGTAATGAGTTTGAGGAGTGAGGAAACTGTAATTCCAATGGACTTGATTTACGACCCAACGGTAGAAACAATGATGTAATGAAAATGCGATTATACGGTCCGTTTCTTTCACCTGTTTTTCCGTTTTCTTCCAAGGTAAAAAGACCCACTTGGACGAGGAATTTGATGAGCCGATATACAGACAACAGATGGATTAAAGAAGAAGCACTGACAACCTTATACACAGATTTTTGATGAACTATGCCATGGATCCCCAGTTTCCCTAGAAATTTTAAAATTACGCTAGCCCAACACTTTTTGTAAATCCGTGGACATTGACAGCTTTTGCCCGCACCTTATGGGCAAAAGCACAAAGAAGACTGCATTCAACAGACACCGAACAAGACTTCAACCGACAAATGTACATTAACCTGACATAGAATACCACTGCATTTACCATAAGTGTTCTTTATCTTCATTTCTACAACCCTCAGGTAATGACACACATAGTCGATAGGGAATACAGGCACAGATATCAGCAATCACATACCTCCCCCATTCATGTATCATCAACTAAAATGTGCTCCCCCATTTTGTTACAACCACAGCCGAAAAGAGCTCGGTATAGTTTGACAGCCCATCCACAGACCCTTAATACGGGATAAGAAGGAATTCAAATGTATACTTCGCAATACCTCGAAGCTTGATGTACCACACGTACGGCACGATGATACATGACCCCCCAAACATGGACTCATACACACATGCTTCTGCTATCTCACTAGGTCATACCCTCTTCACACCTTCTCCTCTCTCCTCCCTTACCCAACCATGGAAATGTATTAACCCCTGACATATATTTTTCTCTTTTTGAAATGTTTTAGAAGGTGGCAGTTATTATTGACTGCCAAAGGGTGGACTGTCAAAGTCAGAAAAATATCTCTATACACACTGCCATATTTGCACCTCATTCAGGTCCGCGCTGCGCATGCGTACGCTCTCCCGTGAGTGCGCATACTCACAGTCGCGGGCACCCGCAGGCGCACGGTATGCGTATTTACGGTAGAGTTTATGTGATCGTAGCGTGCGACTCAATCGTTACATATTTTCAGTAATAATGTATTTTGTAAATCATGGTCCCTTTGATAGATTCTGAAAGTTTAGTTAACATAGCATGTTCCTGAACAGAGAGATCCCTCTTTGTATTGTACGAAGGGTCTAACAGGGGTCATACAGTGGTGTTTGGTACCCATCGGAAGAGTATTTAAATAGCAATATTCCGGTGTTGGTTTGGAGCGGATTAATCGCTCGTGCGAATAGTTATGGACATAAGAAGTTTATGTCCATTTACTATTATTTGTTCTTATTTAATCATGCGGCGGGAAACCCAGTATCCCACCCACCTGAACAGCTGGAAGCAGTCACAGCCCACCTGTATGAATCAACCTATGACCTTTTGTGATAATGCGAAGCCGAATTCCTGTGTCCAATGAACAATGGGATTGTAGGGACCATTGAATTGTATTGTGTGTGAGGCATAAATAGGCAGGCCGACCATATCCAGTTCACTCTCTTCAACGGTTCTCATTGCTGATAATCGGGAGCTGGATATCGAGGCGCATGCGATCGTTTCCCCTTGTGCGTAAGTGTTTCTCCGCAATCATATTGATCTTCTTGTTGTTCTGAGCCAATCTCTCTCAATCTCTCTCTCTCTCTCTCCTTCTCTTTCTCTCTCATTTTCCCTTAAATAGTATTGTATTGTATTGTATTGTATTGTATTGTATTTCCTGTGTAGTTATCTGGTTAGGTAGTCTATGTTATATTGTAGTGTATGACTTGTATTGTGTTTAACTCTTTTGCAAGTATAGCATTCATAATATATATATTAGGCGTTGGACCCTGAGCACGGTATCTGTGTGTTTCTTATAGTATTAAGTATTCTCAGAGCGTCGGTGACGCTCAAACAGCTTTAAAGGTAATAAGGTTATACTGTGTTGCATTTACACTTTATCATTACACTAAGGTTTTACTGCACAACACACTGTTTATGGTTTAGATACAAAGGTTTAATATTGTGAGCGTCTGCGCCGCTGGTGATCTCCTCGTGGTCCCGAGCGTCCGCTACGCTATAGCGAATCATTACGTTAGTCAACAGCCAATAACGTGTCTGCCTGTGATCTCTTGGCCGTGAGTGAACGTGACGCTTGAGCGTCTCGATCACGGCTAAGCGATTGTTACGCAACTAGCGTACCCTTACGGTACTTCATACGTAGATAGCGTACAGTGTTCTTAGACCTCATAAAGGGTATTATATACGATAAATATTCAGCTTTATCAATTCCCCCCCAGTGCCAAATATGCCCCCAGTGCCAGATATTCCCCCCAGTGCCAGATATTCCCCCCCAGTGCCATATATGCCCCCAGTGCCAGATATCCCCCCCAGTGCCAGATATTCCCCCCGTGCCATATATGCCCCCAGTGCCAGATATCCCCCCCAGTGCCAGATATGCCCCCAGTGCCAGATATTCCCCCCCAGTGCCATATATGCCCCCAGTGCCAGATATTTCCCCCCAGTGCCATATATGCCCCAGTGCCAGATATCCCCCCCCCTGTGCCAGATATTCCCCCCAGTGCCAGATATTCCCCCCAGTGCCATATATGCCCCAGTGCCAGATATCCCCCCCCAGTGCCATATATGCCCCCAGTGCCAGATATTCCCCCCCAGTGCCATATATGCCCCCCGTGCCATATATGCCACCAGTGCCAGATATCCCCCCCCAGTGCCATATATGCCCCCAGTGCCAGATATTCCCCCCCAGTGCCATATATGCCCCCAGTGCCAGATATTCCCCCCCAGTGCCATATATGCCCCAGTGCCAGTTCCCCCCCCCCCCAGTGCGATATGCCCCCAGTGCCAGATATTCCCCCCAGTGCCAGAAATGCCCCAGTGCCAGATATTCCTCCCTCCCCCCCCGTGCCATATATGCCCCCAGTGCCAGATATCCCCCCCCTCAGTGCCATATATGCCCCCAGTGCCAGATATTCCCCCCCAGTGCCATATATGCCCCCAGTGCCAGATATTCCCCCCCCAGTGCCATATATGCCCCCAGTGCCAGATATTCCCCCCCAGTGCCATATATGCCCCAGTGCCAGATATCCCCCCCCAGTGCCAGATATACCCCCCAGTGCCAGAAATGCCCCAGTGCCAGATATTCCTCCCTCCCCCCCCCGTGCCATATATGCCCCCAGTGCCAGATATTTACCCCCCCCCCCCACCCGTCGCTTTTTGGAGGGACACGGAGGGCACAGCTCGTCTCTCCTGTGTCCCTCCTGCTGCATCATCTCCGGCGGCCGCGGGTCTAATAGGGGGAAGTGCCAGTTCGTGAGCCAATTAGAGCTCACGGACGGCACGTCCCCCTATTAGACTCGCGGCCGCCGGAGATGATGCAGCAGGAGGGACACAGGGAGGCGCGCTGTGTGCCCTCCGTGTCTCTCCAACAAGCGGCGGAGGGAAGGAGACTGCAGACTGACATGCGGACGCTCGTCCGCATGTCAGTCTGCTGTAAATCAGTGGCGCCCCCGCAGCCCCTCGCCCCCAAGCCACCGCGAGGACTGCGGGGGCAATAGTTACGCCACTGCTGGTGGTCACTGGTCAGCAAAACTCTGCACTGTACTCCTTCTATATAATATTATACTGGTGGTCCCCAGTCCCCACAATAAAGCAGCACACTGAGCACAGATATGGAGTGTTTTTCAGGCAGACAACGTATACTGGTGGTCACTGTCAGCAAAACTCTGCTCTGTACTCCTGCTATATAATACAGCTGCTCCCCAGTCCCCACAATTAAGCAGTGTGAGCACAGATATATGCAGCACACTGAGCACAGATATGGAGCGTTTTTTTCAGGCAGAGAACGGATAACTGGTGGTCACTGATCAGCAAAACTCTGCACTGTACTCCTCCTATATTATACAGCTGCTCCCCAGCCCTCCCCACAATTAAGCAATAATGCACAATCAAGTTCAACAATAACGGAGAGGACGCCAGCCACGTCCTCTCCCTAACATTTCCAATGCACGAGTGAAAATGGCGGCGACGCGCGGCTGCTTATATAGAATCCGAATCTTGCGAGAATCCGACAGCGGGATGATGACGTTCGGGCGCGCTCGGGTTAACCGAGCCATACGGGAGAATCCGAGTATGGCTCGGACCCATGTAAAAAGGGTGAAGTTCGGGGGGGTTCGGTTCCCGAGAAACCGAACCTGCTCATCACTAATAAAAATATAGTAATGCCCCCATAGTAATAAACATATATAAGATTACACTGGTTGTGACTTGAAGCTATTGTAGCTGCTGGCAAGGTTACACACGCATATGAAATTGTGGTAGACCTGTGTATTTGAACTTGTTATCCAAATCCCTGAATCATAAGGTCACATACCTATTTGAACTTGCGTTCAGGCCTATGCGTTTGAACTTGTTATTCAAGCACTTAACCATAAGGCTTAATCTAACTTTCACCTGTGTACCCCACCGGTGTGTGGTTTTTTCAAGTATCCAGAATACGTAATTGCCATTTTATTGATGCACTAACAGTATTTATCAAGCACTAGAGACATACCCCTGATGAAGTCTTAGAGTAAGACGAAACGCGTCGGGTTATTTGTTCATAAACATCAAATCTCCGAATTGTCAAAGGAGAAGGAGGAATCTATCAAAGTTATTTCAACTGGTCCTCTGTACTATATGGTGTTATCTGCAAGAAGAGATACTATACCGTTTTGTATCATTGCTTTTATGTTGTAATAAATTTTACATGGAACATCTTAAATGTGGTTTTATGCTCACAAATTAGGAGTAAATATCTTAGGGAGACTGCTGTTTTTCCCCGTTGAATATTGGGTGGAAAAACAACCCAAGTGCGCCCATTCCTCTATTGGCACATATATATATAGTAGTGTCCACATTATATTAGAAATTATTGACCCCACACAGTGAAGCCAGAGACGTGCCCAGCAGCCCGGCCTGTGAAGAACAAAAGCTGCTCAGTGCCGATGTGTCACTCGAGCTGAGTGAAGGGAAACAGCTGCACTATAGCTCCCAGGAAGGGACGCCGCGGGAAAGTGCAATCAGACTCCTCTCTTCACGCCAGCCACAGCTGCAAGAGGAGGAAGCGTGATGTGACATCATAATGTCACTGTCGCGCTCCTAATAACCCTGACAAACTGTGAGGTGCCGTCATGCTGCCAAGCACCACTGTCTTGTTGCTTTGTGGCGCATTATAATTGTGGTAATGGCGGTCACAGGTGCAAAGTGTGTGGCAGGTGGTACTGCGTACCCGCTGCCTAATTTTTAAGGGTACTCCGTACCTAAGCGTACCTGCATACTTTCACCACTGGTTGACAATTATAAAATGCTAACATGATTAGACAAAACATCCCGGGTGCTCTAGTGGTGACTTACCTAGTACGGCGGTTCCGACGGCCCCAGCAATGTCTTCTGGGTCGGCAGTCAGCTGATGAGGACTACCGGCAGATCCAGCAGTGCTTCCAGTGGTCAGTATCACTAGCCTTAACCCCAAGCTCTAATTCTCCCCCAGTGCCAAACCCTACCTCTAGTACCTAACCCTCCCCTCCCGCTGCTTAACCACAACCCTCCGCTGCTGGTCTGTGCAGAATGCTGGCATTTCCAGTGTTGACATTTCACATGTTGACATTGTGAACATGTCAACATTCTGCACAGGCCGACATGTTTAACCACTTTTATAAAAAAAAAAAGAAATTTCTTGAATCAGAGGCACAGCCTCCCGACACTCTGTTTGCCTGCCCAGCATACAGAGAGATGGGGGAGTTCTGCAAGGCCAGGCTTCCCTGACTCATGGCACGCACCCCATTGCCCATGGTCGTGGCCCTTTTTGCTGTGACCGCGCCCCCCCTTGTCATGCGTGCATGCAGATTAAAGCTTCCACATCATTAGGCCCCGCCCCATCATGGTAAATACTGTGAATCATGGCTACTTGAGGAAAAGGCGGAGCTAAAATGATGGCGATTTGCAGAATTTTAGCCCCGCTCCCACCATACGGTGCCACAATTCGGGTTACTATCTTCCTATCCTGCCCACTTCACTAGTAATTGGGTGGGGCGTGGGCAAAATGCGGGAGGATAGCCACTCTTCTGGGGGTGCAGGGGACTGCCTTAAAAATCAGCAGTCTCCTGGAGAGTAGGTAAGTACTGGCTTGAACCAACCATAGTGCAGTGCAAGTGGTGCACATTTGTTTATTAGTGTTACTTGTTTGCATGCATGGTAAATGCTGGCTACTTTTTCATACTGTGCAGATCTATTTTCTCTGACGTCCTAGTGGATGCTGGGAACTCCGTAAGGACCATGGGGAATAGACGGGCTCCGCAGGAGACTGGGCACTCTATAAGAAAGATTTGGTACTATCTGGTGTGCACTGGCTCCTCCCTCTATGCCCCTCCTCCAGACCTCAGTTAGATTTCTGTGCCCGGCCCGAGCTGGTTGCACACTAGGGGCTCTCCTGAGCTTCTAGAAAGAAAGTTTAAATTAGGTTTTTTATTTTACAGTGAGACCTGCTGGCAACAGGCTCACTGCATCGAGGGACTAAGGGGAGAAGAAGCGAACCTACCTGCTTGCAGCTAGCTTGGGCTTCTTAGGCTACTGGACACCATTAGCTCCAGAGGGATCGACCGCAGGACCCGTCCTTGGTGTTCGTTCCCGGAGTCGCGCCGCCGTCCCCCTTACAGAGCCAGTAGCATGAAGATGGTCCGGAAAATCGGCGGCAGAAGACTTCAGTCTTCACCAAGGTAGCGCACAGCACTGCAGCTGTGCGCCATTGCTCCTCATACACACTTCCCACTCCGGTCACTGAGGGTGCAGGGCGCTGGGGAGGGGGCGCCCTGAGCAGCAATAAAAACACCTTGGCTGGCAAAATAGCCACAATATATAGCCCCAGAGGCTATATATGTGGTAATTACCCCTGCCAGAATACAGAAAAATGCGGGAGAAAAGTCAGCCGAAAAAGGAGCGGAGCCATCTCCCTCAGCACACCGGCGCCATTTTCTCTTCACAGTGTAGCTGGAAGACAGCTCCCCAGGCTCTCCCCTGTAGTTTTCAGGCTCAAAGGGTTAAAAAGAGAGGGGGGGCACTAAATTTAGGCGCAATATTGTTTATACAAGCAGCTATTGGGGAAAATTCACTCAGTGATAGTGTTTATCCCTACATTATATAGCGCTCCGGTGTGTGCTGGCATACTCTCTCTCTGTCTCCCCAAAGGGCTGTGTGGGGTCCTGTCCTCAGTCAGAGCATCCCCTGTGTGTGTGCGGTGTGTCGGTACAGCTGTGTCGACATGTTTGATGAGGAGGCTTATGTGGAGGCGGAGCAGATGCCGATAAATGAGATGTCGCCCCCTGTGGGCCGACACCAGAGTGGATGGATAGGTGGAAGGTATTAACCGACAGTGTCAACTCCTTACATAAAAGGCTGGATGACGTAACAGCTATGGGACAGCCGGCTTCTCAGCCCGCGCCTGCCCAGGCGGCTTAAAAACGCCCGCTCCCTCAGATGGCAGACACAGATGTTGACACGGAGTCTGACTCCAGTGTCGACGAGGTTGAGACATATACACAATCCACTAGGAACATCCGGTACATGATCCCGGCAATAAAAAATGTGTTACACATTTCTGACATTAACCCAAGTACCACTAAAAACAAAAAAGGGTTTTATGTGTGGGGAGAAAAAGCAGGCAGTGTTTTGTTCTCCCATCAAATGAGTGAATGAAGTGTGAAAAAGCGTGGGTTCCCCCGATAAGAAACTGGTAATTTCTAACAAGTTACTGATGGCGTACTCTTTCCCGCCAGAGGATAAGTTACGCTGGGAGATATCCCCTAGGGTGGATAAGGCGCTCACACGTTTGTCAAAAAAGGTGGCACTACCGTCTTAGGATACGACCACTTTGAAGGTACCTGCTGATAAATAGCAGGAGGCTATCCTGAAGTTTGTATTTACACACTCAGGTACTAGACTGAGACCTGCAGATAGTGCTGCTGCAGCGTGGTCTGTAACCCTTTCAAACAGGAATACTATTTTGCGAACATAAGACGTCGTCTTATATATGAGGGATGCACAGAGGGATATTTTGCCGGCTGGCATCCAGAATTATTGCAATGTCCATTCTGTCAGGAGGGTATTAGAGACCCGACACTGGACAGGTGATGCTGACTTTAAAAGGCACATAGAGCCTTATAAGGGTGAGGAATTGTTTGGGGATGGTCTCTGGGACCTCGTATCCACAGCAACAGCTGGGATGAAATTTTTTTACCTCAGGTTTCCTCACAGCCTAAGAAAAGCACTGTATTATCAGGTACAGTCCTTTCGGCTTCAGAAAAGCAAGCGGGTCAAAGGCGCTTCCTTTCTGCACAGAGACGAGGGAAGAGGGAAAAAGCTGCACCAGCAGCCAGTTCCCAGAATCAAAATTCTTCCCCTGCTTCCTCTGAGTCCACCGCATGACGCGGGGGCTCCACAGGCGTAGCCAGGTACGGTGGGGGGCCGCCTCAAAAATTTCAGCGATCAGTGGGCTCGCTCACAGGTGGATCCCTGGATCCTTCAAGTAGTATCTCAGGGGTACAAGCTGGAATTCGAGGCATCTCCCCCCCGCCGTTTCCTCAAATCTGCCTTGCCGACAACTCCCTCAGGCAGGGAGGCTGTGCTAGAGGCAATTCACAAGCTGTATTCCCAGCAGGTGATAGTCAAGGTGCCCCTACTTCAACAAGGACGGAGTTACTATTCCACACTGGTTGTGGTACCGAAACCGGACGGTTCGGTGAGACCCATTTTAAATTTGAAATCCTTGAACACATACATTAAAAAAATCAAGTTCAAGATGGAATCGCTCAGGGCGGTTATTGCAAGCCTGGAGGAGGGGGATTACATGGTATCCCTGGACATCAAGGATGCTTACCTACATGTCCCCATTTACCATCCTCATCAGGAGTACCTCAGATTTGTGGTACAGGATTGCCATTACCAATTCCAAACACTGCCGTTTGGACTGTCCACGGCACCGAGGGTCTTTACCAAGGTAATGGCAGAAATGATGATACTCCTTCGAAAAAAGGGAGTTTTAATTATCCCGTACTTGGACGATCTCCTTATAAAGGCGAGGTCCAAGGAGCAGTTGTTGGTCGGAGTAGCACTATCTCGGGAAGTGCTACAACAGCACGGATGGATTCTATACATTCCAAAGTCACAGCTGGTTCCTACCACACGCCTACTGTTCCTGGGGATGGTTCTGGACACAGAACAGAAAAAAGTGTTTCTCCTGCAGGAGAAAGCCAAGGAGTTGTCATCTCTAGTCAGAGACCTCCTGAAACCAAAACAGGTATCGGTGCATCACTGCACACAAGTCCTGGGAAAAATGGTAGCTTCTTACAAAGCAAAATTCCATTTGGCAGGTTCCATACAAGAACCTTTTAGTGGGACCTCTTGAACAAGTGGTCGGGATCGCATCTTCAGATGCATCGGCTGATAACCCTGTCTCCAAGGACCAGGGTATCGCTACTGTGGTGGCTGCATAGTGCTCATCTTCAAGATGGCCGCAGATTCGTCATACAGGACTGGGTCCTGGTAACCACGGATGCCAGCCTTCGAGGCTGGGGGGCAGTCACACAGGGAAGAAACTTCCAAGGACTTTGGTCAAGTCAGGAGTCGTCCCTACACATAAATATTCTGGAACTGAGGGACATTTACAATGCCCTAAGTCTGGCAAGGCCTCTGCTTCAAAACCAGCCGGTACTGATCCAATCAGACAACATCACGGCAGTCGCCCATGTAAACCGACAGGGCGGCACATGAAGCAGGATGGCGATGGCAGAAGCCACAAGGATTCTCCGATGGGCGGAAAATCACGTCTTAGCGCTGTCAGCAGTGTTCATTCCGGGAGTGGACAACTGGGAAGCAGACTTCCTCAGCAGACACGACCGACACCCGGGAGAGTGGGGACTTCATCCAGAAGTCTTCCAACTGTTGGTAAACCGTTGGGAAAGGCCACAGGTGGACATGATGGCGTCCCGCCTAAACAAAAAACTAGATATTGCGCCAGGTCAAGGGACCCTCAGGCAATAGCTGTGGACGCTCTAGTGACACCGTGGGTGTACCAGTCGGTTTATGTATTCCCTCCTCTGCCTCTCATACCAAAGGTACTGAGAATAATAAGAAAACGAGGAGGAAGAACGATACTCGTGGTTCCGGATGGGCCAAGAAGAGCTTGGTACCCAGAACTTACAGAAATAATATCAGAGGACCCATGGCCTCTACTGCTCAGACAGGATCTACTACAGCAGGGGCCCTGTCTGTTCCAAGACTTACCGCGGCTGCGTTGGACGGCATGGCGGTTGAATTCCGGATCCTAAAGCATAAGGGCATTCCGGAGGAAGTCATTCCTACGCTGATAAAAGCCAGGAAAGAAGTAACCGCAAACCATTATCACCGTATTTGGCGAAAAAATGTTGCGTGGTGTGAGGCCAGGAAGGCCCCAACAGAGGAATTTCAGCTGGGTCGTTTTCTGCACTTCCTACAGTCGGGAGTGACTATGGGCCTAAAATTGGGTTCCATTAAAGTCCAGATTTCGGCTCTGTCGATTTTCTTCCAGAAAGAACTGGCTTCACTGCCTGAAGTTCAGACTTTTGTAAAGGGAGTGCTACATATTCAGCCCCCTTTTGTGCCTCCTGTGGCACCGTGGGATCTCAACGTGGTGTTGAGTTTCCTGAAATCACATTGGTTTGAGCCACTTAAAACTGAGGATCTGAAATATCTCACGTGGAAAGTGGTCATGTTATTGGCCTTGGCTTCGGCCAGGCGTGTGTCAGAATTGGCGGCTTTGTCATGTAAAAGCCCTTATCTGATTTTCCATATGGATAGGGCAGAATTGAGGACTCGTCCTCAGTTTCTCCCTAAGGTGGTATCAGCTTTTCACTTAAACCAACCTATTGTAGTGCCTGCGGCTACTAGGGACTTGGAAGATTCCAAGTTACTGGACGTAGTCAGGGCCTTAAAAAATTATATTTCCAGGACGGCTGGAGTCAGGAAAACTGACTCGCTTCTTATCCTGTAGGCACCCAACAAAATAGGTGCTCCTGCTTCTAAGCAGACTATTGCTCGCTGAATTTGTAGCACAATTCAGCTGGAGCATTCTGCGGCTGGATTGCCGCATCCTAAATCAGTGAAAGCCCATTCCACGAGGAAGGTGGGCTCATCTTGGGCAGCTGCCCGAGGGGTCTCGGCTTTACAACTTTGCCGAGCTGCAACTTGGTCAGGGGCAAACACGTTTGCTAAATTCTACAAATTTGATACCCTGGCTGAGGAGGACCTTGAGTTCTCTCATTCGGTGCTGCAGAGTCATCCGCACTCTCCCGCCCGTTTGGGAGCTTTGGTATAATCCCCATGGTCCTTACGGAGTTCCCAGCATCCACTAGGACGTCAGAGAAAATAAGATTTTACTCACCGGTAAATCTATTTCTCGTAGTCCGTAGTGGATGCTGGGCGCCCATCCCAAGTGCGGATTTTCTGCAATACTTGTATATAGTTATTGCCTAACTAAAGGGTTATTGTTGAGCCATCTGTTGAGAGGCTCTGTTATATTTCATACTGTTAACTGGGTATAGTATCACGAGTTATACGGTGTGATTGGTGTGGCTGGTATGAGTCTTACCTGGGATTCAAAATCCTTCCTTATTGTGTCAGCTCTTCCGGGCACAGTATCCTAACTGAGGTCTGGAGGAGGGGCATAGAGGGAGGAGCCAGTGCACACCAGATAGTACCAAATCTTTCTTATAGAGTGCCCAGTCTCCTGCGAAGCCCGTCTATTCCCCATGGTCCTTACGGAGTTCCCAGCATCCACTACGGACTACGAGAAATAGATTTACCGGTGAGTAAAATCTTATTTTATACTGCAATCTGGAGTTAAGCTAGGACAGGGGTAGGCGAGTGGCCTGTATATAATGGGTGCAGCCCACACTATCCTGCACCAATGTTTATTACTCATCTCTCCAGAGTCCCGCATCGGCGGTGCTGCACAAAACATCGGGACAATAGTGTATCTGACATATCCCTGCGCAGTAGAGAAATCACCGGGAACATGATGTGGGTGCCTTGGTCCCGGAGACGGGTTTAGACACAGTAGGCTTACAGTGCCAGACTCAACTCTCCTGCACCATCTGCTAAAGTGGATGAGGTCCACACGCAAACTACACATGGGCCTTAATATCTTATTATGCCCCTGGAATAGGCAGCCTGTGACACACCAGC
Source organism: Pseudophryne corroboree (assembly GCF_028390025.1). Lineage (NCBI taxonomy): Eukaryota > Metazoa > Chordata > Amphibia > Anura > Myobatrachidae > Pseudophryne > Pseudophryne corroboree. The sequence continues at coordinate 762,588,975 of NC_086446.1, forward strand.
TGCTGTGGAACTACATATCCCAACATGCCCTGTCAGAGTTCTAGCATGCTCTAACAGCAAAACTGTGACAGGGCATGCTGGGATATGTAGTTCAACAGCAGCTGGTTTGCCGCAAGTTATCTACCCCTGAGCTGATACATGCCCCTCCTCACTCTAAATCTCTCTGAACATTTTAATCTGCCCCACCCTTGCGGTCCAGCACGGTTTTGCAAAGTTGCAAATTTTACTGGTGTTTTCTGCTTTGCTCCCAGTGACGTTGCTCATAGCAACCAATCAGCGTTGAGGTAACATTTACAAAGTGCAATCTATAAAATTATACGTAGTAGCTGATTGGTTGCCATCTGCAACTTCTCCACTGGCTCACTTCTCCACTCTTATCACTGCTTCATGATTTATGAGTGACCTCTCAGTCTCAACACTATCAGAGTCATGGGAGGCCTCCACACGCTGACTTATAAGTAGCCTGGACCTTCCAAAAGGGAGTACAGGCCGATGCCGCAGGTTCCCTACAGCACTCTGAGACTAATGGACCATGGGAGGGGTAAATAACATATTATCATGATTCCTAGATCTGAGTTTCATCGCCATAGAGATTAGGGTGGGAGAGGCACAGTTGTCTACTGTTTGAGTGTCCTCTTCCAATGAATTCATTTACATATTGCTCTTCCCAGCTTCCTGAGTGATAGCGGTTACACAGCAGATCCCTCCAACATTGGGCTTAAATCACACCTGATCGTAGGTGTGCTAAATTTAGCACATCTACGATCATGCACACAGACATGCGGGGGAACGCCCAGCGCAGGGCTAGTTCACCCGCATGTCAGGCTTGACCTCCCCCCCCCTTCCCCCTTGCTCAAGTACAAAAGCATCACACAGCGGGGATGCTTTTGTACTTGAAAAGTAGCTCCCTGGCAGCGCATCTCCGGCACGCTGGCAGGGAGCTACCCGTCGCTGTGCTAGTCGCAGCGGTTGCATGTGATGTCAAACAACCACCGTTGCCCGCCCCCCGCACGGTCCTGGCCTGCCTGCATTGCCCAGACCGTGCTCCCTAAACGGTGGCCAAACGCCACCGGCCCACCCCCTCCCGCCCAGTGACCGCCTCTGCCTGTCAGTCAGGAAGAGGAGATGGCAGGGCTGAGACAGACGTCTGCTGTCTGGCATGCGCCGGAGCACTGCGGCACCGGCGGATGCGCAGGTCAGACCTGATCGGCTGCTGTGCAAAAACGCACAGCACCGATCAGGTCTGAATTAGGCTCATTATGACAGAGGATGCTATAAAGGGTCATTACTTATTATATTTTCCAGTATGACCAGTAGGGGTAAAACACATGATTGAGGATCTGGGTGGATTAGAGGAGTGGTCAAGAACTACAATTTAATGCTAAATCATACACTATAGGGTCAATTTACATCACAAGCTGCCCCCTACCTGTCAGGCTCTCATATGTATGCTGCCATTTGGGCTGAGGATGGCTGCAGTGCTAGTGTGCCATGGAGATGGGGCATAAGCCATGATAGTGACAGTTTAGATCGCTGGGCAGTTGGTTCTGATGGACAGTGGCACCAAGAGAGAGGGAGGGAGAGGATACATATTACCTGGGCCCAGGCCTGATGGAGGGGCCCAGATGGGGCCTAGGTCCACGCCTCTTGTGATTAGGCCATGCCCCCTGAAAAGTACCTGGGCCCAGCCAGGCTGTCTACTGCCCTGGCTGGGAGGCATGTCATGCTCCTGTAAGTGGGTGCTTCTCATGTGCTAGACACCCCCCCAAAGAGGTGTGGCCATTTCCCTTGCATGCTGTGGTCACACCCCCTCCAGGTGGGGTGGGGGCACTCAGGAAGTTGTTGGGCCAGGGCCCAGGAATTCTCTTGGCAGCCCTGCCGATGGACCTGGCTGAGGAGGGGGGTGGAGTATGATTGCTGGCAGCCACATTCCAGTGACAAGAAGAGCTTCTTAAAGATGTGAGAGGACGGCTCTGAGAGGTAGCAGATATGGGACTGAAAGAGGAGGAAACTGTCAGCCGAGTCGCTGTGAGGAAATGGAGAATAAAGGATACAGGTGTTTTGTCCTGTGGAACAACCATTGCCTGACATATCCTGCTGTCCTGTGGAACAACCATTGCCTGACATATACTGCACCGAGGTCTGCTCTGAGTTGCCCTTGAGAGCACAGCCGGCACATTGCCGTACAGTTTGTACACCTCTGCTGAGACTCCAGTGCCATCGTGCACTCGTTGGCGTCAACCTGTCAGCCCTGGGAGCAGCTGCACCTTGCTCCAGCCCGGCGGCGAACGTGGACATCGCCCTCCCTCACACGGGTCAACACCGGCAGGCTGACGGAGATTGCTCCGGGCTCCCCTCGCTATCAAGTATCCAGTGGCCAGGAATAGAGCACTGGCAATTTTGTCTGGCAACGTTTGTACATGTGCGCATTGGAACACAGCACTGCAGACCATTAGGGATCCATCTCCTATTGGAGCGCCGAACCCGGTGCACATGTAAATGGATTAAGGATCGCCCTGGATCTGCACCTACTAAGTGAGTGACTCGTTCATGCAATAAGACCTATACACTTCAGTCATTTGCAGTAGTGCAACATTTGAACACTTTATTCATCACGCTACCTCTGGGAGTTCTTTATCAAAGGAACTCCTACTCAGCATTTGCTTTACATGGTGTTAAAGTTTACACTGGATGTTTAGCGACATTGTATTCAATAGTTTCTATTTTATGTCTATGAATTGGTATCATACCCCCGGGAGGTTTGTTGTTACAGTTTTATAAATAAATGTTTTAATTTTCTGATTGTTGAATGCCACTTGGTTTTGTTTATTTGCTGTGAGGAGATGGAGAATTTAGCCTGAGGTGTCCATTTATGGCAGCGGCAAGTCTGAGTGGTCTATGAGAGTGGTGGAGTGACACAGTCAGGGGGTAGATTTACTAAAGTTTCTAAAAATAAAAAGTGGACGGGTTCCCCGTAGCAGCCAATCAGATTCTAGCAATTAGTTCTCTATTGCATTTTAAGAACTAATAGACCAAATCTGATTGGTCGCTATGGGCAGCACTTCCACTTGTCTGTTTTAGAAGCTTCATTACATTTATCCCAGCCTGAGCTAATCCAGAGAGATGATAGAGGAGCTAGTAGTGAGCATCTGTAATGCAAAGGGTGGGATGCAGCAAACCTAAAAATGTGGCCAAACTTCCAAAAATGAAGTCTTTGGAGGTTTGGCCACTTATCTCGTATGCACCAAGCCCCAGAATGTTATAGATTCCAGAACTTGGGTTTAGCTGGCAATGCCATGGTCAGATGGTGTTGCCCAATAGTAGCCTATGGACTTCTATCACACAGCCCCTTTGGGAGGGATCCAATTAGATCCCTCCCAGCACCCCCTGCGGCATGTGCATCACTCGACGCCCTGTCACCCCTGTGCTTACCCTGTCAACCCTATCCTGGCCCCGTCGCTCCTGTCCTGGCCCCGTAACCCCTGTCCTGGCCCCATCGCCCCTTGCCTGGCCCCGTCACCCTGTCCTGTCCCTGTTACTGCATACCCTCCAACTACCTTTTTGGCAGGCACAGTACCCGCAGCGCCTCCAGACCCCTCCCCAATGCACTACACCTCCGCACCTTCCCCATCACCACAGGCGGCACCCCTCCCCCACACGCTGTGCCTCCAGACCCCCTACACCACCCATGGCTCCCACTCCCTCGCTCCTCCACCACCCACAGCACCTCCAGGCCCCCTCCACCATCAACTCCCCCATATATGTCTCCCCCACATCTGCCCCCCCCTCCACCCGCAGCATCTGCAGACACCCTCCCCCATCCACGGTACCCCGCCCTATGGGTGCTCTTCACACCGTCGCAAGGGGCTATGCCCCCTTAACCCTTGCATGCCTTTCTGGGGTTCAATATTTGTATTAATTGGAGTATTACCTGCATTCCTTTGTTAGTGGTTAAATATTGCACGATGAAAGAGCGTGCGATGGTGAAGGAGGCGCAGCCCCATGCGGCGGTGTGAACAGCACCTGCATGGCATGATGTACAGAATGTAGCAGGTGCGGGGGGGACTGCGGATGGGGGAGGGTGTCTGTAGATGCTGTGGGTAGAGGGGGGTGAATGCGGGGGGGACCCAGATAGGGAAGGGTCGGGAGGTGCTGCAGATGGGGGAGGGGCAGGTGAGTGGGGGCTGCAGATGGGGGAGGGGTCCGAGGCACTGCAGGTGGAGGAGGGGCAGGGGTGCCGTGGGTGGGGAAGGGGCAGGTGCTGGGATGTAGCGGTTGGGTGAAGGGTTCCGGAGGTGTTGCGGGATGGGAAGGGGCGGGGGTGCCGGCAGTGGGGTAGGTGGTCCGGAAGTGCAGCAGGTGGGAGAGGGGCAGGTGCGGGTGGTGCGACGGATGGGGGTCCAGAGGCGCTGCAGGTGGTGGAGGGGTGGGTGCGGGGGTGCCGTGGTTGGGGGGGGGGGGGGCGCGGATGGGGAGAGTGTTTGCAGATGTTGAAGGGTGGAGGGGGGGCAGGTGTGGGGGAGACATATATAGGGGGTTGATGGTGGAGGGGGTCTGGAGGTGCTGTGGGTGGTGGAGGGGTGGGGGAGTGGGAGCCGCGGGTGGTGGAGGGGGTCTGGAGGCACAGCGCGTGGGGGAGGGGTGCCGCATGTGGTGGAGGGGAAGGTGCAGAAGTGTGGTGCATAGGGGAGGGGTCTGGAGGTGCTGCGGGTACTGTACCTGCCAAAAAGTTAGTTGGAGGGTATGCAGTAACAGGAACAGGACAGGGGTGACAGGGTCAGAACAGAAGTGATGGGGTCAGGACAGGGGTGATGGGGCCAGGACAGGGGCGACGGGGCCAGGATAGGGTTGACAGGGCAAGCACAGGGGTGACAGGGCCATGATAGGGGTGACAGGGCCAGGATAGGGGTGACAGGGCCAAGATAAGGGTGACAGGGCCAGGATAAGGGTGACAGCGCCAGGATAATGGTGACAGGGCAAGGCCAGGGGTGACAGGGACATGACAGAACACAGGGCATGGGAGAGATTGGCATTAGGGACAAAACAGTGGTGACAGACAGATGTGTATTACCGGAGTCACTGCTGCTGGCTGCTGCTGTTCCACTGCAACCTGTTGGTATCTGCTGCTGGTGGAGACTTGGCATGGATGACTATCTCAGGCTGGAGTCCTGCTTCCTCTGCCCGCCCGCATCCCTCCCCCCACTCCTCAGTCACACACAGCGGACCTCGCGCAGCTGCCGGGCACTGTGGTAAGGGGAGACTGGAAGTGACTGGTTAGCCCCCAGGAGATGCTGCAGCTGGAGGGAGGAGGGGGTCATAGCATGCACGGACCTCGCGGCTGCCGGGCACTGTGGTAAGGGGAGACTGGGAGTCACTGGTTAGCCCCCAGGTGACACTGCGGCTGCAGGGAGGAGGGAGATAGATCCTGTGTGGACTTCTGCAGCGATGCCCGCCAGCTAAAGTGTGTGAAGGAGCTGGGTGCACCTCATTGTGGACAGCAGCACTGCGGCTAGCGGTGGGGTTGCCGGGGCTGGAGATAGCAGAGGCAGTACGGAACCTGCACAGTGGCAGGTGCCCCATAAAACTACAGCTAAGAAGCGTGGAGTGTGCCAGAAAGTGACGCTCCTCCGCGCCAGAGAGCTCCTGCTGAGCATGCTGACGTGGGGGGTCAAGCACACAGTGAACCGGTGACCGTCTGTCTGTACGGCATACCCCCTCACACACCCTCATACCTCCCAACTGTCCCGATTTTCAAAGGACAGTCCCATTTTTTGGGGTCTGTCCCGCTGTCCTACCCGCGGGCCGCAGTGTCCCTCGGTGGGGGGGCAGTTGGGAAGCTCCTGTACTCACTGTTCTGCTTAGCAGAGCAGCGGTGAATAGACGCTGTGTGCATGCGCACAGCATCTATATAGTGGAGACAGAGGGAGAGGGGTCATCAGGGGGTATGGATTAAGGGGGGGTCCGGCAGCAGATCCTGATTAAGGGGGGGCAGGGGGTACGCACCGCGTGACCACATGGCCCGTGATTAGGCCACGCACCTGAACTAACAGCAGACACAGCAGTAAGATAGGGCCCCCTGTCTCAAGTGCCCTGGGCCCCCCGGACTCATAATCCGCCCCTGGGGGCATGCCAGCAGTTCAGAGCGCTGGGCATGCCCCTCACTGATGAAAAAGGGGCGCGGCTTGTGATAGCAGCTCATCCGTGGAGCCACGCCCCCTTTTTCATTGGCAACGCCCCATTTGTGTCCCTCCTTCTGCCTGAAGAAAGCTGGGAGGTATGCACCCCTGCCTGTGCCATGCCTATACCATCTGCTTCTGCTCCTAGTCTCCTATAGATTTGCCCAGATCTGTGACTCATTTGACTAACTCCGCCTAGTGTTGTGACTCCGCCCAGCGTTAGCAAATGAGGCACAAAGTCACAGATCTGGGCTAATATATAGGAGATGATCATTTGTGTCTGGTAAAGGGTATTGTAGATTTCAAGCCAAAGGTTCATTTAATAAGTGGTCGTAATTAACAAATAATTCCTTTTTTTTCAAATTACATTCACGGTAACAGGTACAAAGTCAGCACGTTATATAGTTATATAGGATCCTATAAAGGGAGGGTGTTTTATATATACACTGCTCAAAAAAAAAAGGGAACACTTAAACAACACATCCTAGATCTGAATGCATGAAATATTCTTATTAAATACATTGTTCTTTACATAGTTGAATGTGCTGACAACAAAATCACACAAAAATGATCAATGGAAATCCAACTTATTAACCCATGGAGGTCTGGATTTGGAGTCACACTCAAAATTAAAGTGGAAAAACACACTACATGCTGATCCAACTTTTATGTAATGTCCTTAACACAGGTCAAAATGAGGCTCAGTAGTGTGTGTGGCCTCCACGTGCCTGTATGATCTCCCTACAATGCCTGGGCATGCTCCTGATGAGGTGGCGGATGGTCTCCTGAGGGATTTTCTCCCAGACCTGGACTAAAGCATCCGCCAACTCCTGGACAGTCTGTGGTGCAATGTGGTGTTGGTGGATGGAGCGAGACATGATGTCCCAGATGTGCTCAATTGGATTCAGGTCTGGGGAACGGGCAGGCCAGTCCATAGCATCAATGCCTTCGTCTTGCAGGAACTGCTGACACACTCCAGCCACATGAGGTCTAGCATTGTCTTGCATTAGGAGGAACCCAGGGCCAACCGCACCAGCATATGGTCTCACAAGGGGTCTGAGGATCTCATCTCGGTACCTAATGGCAGTCAGGCTACCTCTGGCGAGCACATGGAGGGCTGTGCGGCCCCCCAAAGAAATGCCACCCCACACCATTACTGACCCTCTGCCAAACCGGTCATGCTGGAGGATGTTGCAGGCAGCAGAACGTTCTCCTTGGCGTCTCCAGACTCTGTCATGTCTGTCACATGTGCTCAGTGAGAACCTGCTTTCATCTGTGAAGAGCACAGGGCGCCAGTGGCGAATTTGCCAATCTTGGTGTTCTTTAGCAAATGCAAAATGTCCTGCACGGTGTTGGGCTGTAAACACAACCCACACCTGTGGACATCGGACCCTCATACCACCCTCATGGGGGTAAATTTACTAACATTCGTATTTTTCGGAAACAGGTCAAAGTTCAATCACGAATGACATCGAAAGTGTAAAACTGCAACTTTTTGAATTTGTTACGATGGATTTACTAAGCTGTCGTATTCGGGTTTTTCTTTTCTTCCGATGTCGATGTCATTCGTGGTTTTTTTTTATATTTTTACGGCAGTGATTAGCAAAACACTGCCGACTTTTTTTACAATCAATCTCGGCCGGATCTGTGTGATCCGTGCTGGGGTTCATTTTTTTTTTTTTTTTAATTAAACAATGTAAAATCAAAAAAAAAAATGCGTGGGGTCCCCCCTCCTAAGCCTAACCAGCCTCGGGCTCTTTGAGCCGATCCTGGTTGCAAAAATATGGGGGGAAAAATGACAGGGGTTCCCCCATATTTAAGCAACCAGCATCGGGCTCTGCGCCTGGTCCTGGTCCCAAAAATACGGGGGACAAAAAGAGTAGGGGTCCCCCGTATTTTTAAAACCAACACCGGGCTCCACTAGCTGGACAGATAATGCCACAGCCGGGGGTCACTTTTATAAAGTGCCCTGCGGCCGTGGCATCAAAAATCCAACTAGTCACCCCTGGCCGGGGTACCCTGGGGGTGTGGGGACCCCTTCAATCAATGGGTCCCCCCCCCCAGCCACCCAAGGGCCAGGGGTGAAGCCCGAGGCTGTCCCCCCCCATCCAATGGGCTGCGGATGGGGGGGCTGATAGCCTTTGTTGTAAAAGAAAAGATATTGTTTTTAGTAGCAGTACTACAAGTCCCAGCAAGCCTCCCCCGCATGCTGGTACTTGGAGAACCACAAGTACCAGCATGTGGCGGAAAAACTGGCCTGCTGGTACCTGTAGTACTATTACTAAAAAAATACCCAAAAAAAGACAAGACACACACACCGTGAAAGTATAATTTTATTACATACATACACACATACATACATACTTACCGTAAGTTCCCACGCAGGTCGGTCCTCTTCTCCAGTAGAATCCAAGGGGTACCTGTTGAAGAAATTATACTCACGAGATCCAGGGGTCCAGGCTCCTCGGGAAATCCAGGGGTAATCCACGTACTTGAAAAAAATAACAAAACGGTGTCCCGACCACGAACTGAAAGGGGACCCATGTTTTCACATGGGTCACCTTTCCACGAATGCCAGAAACCCACTTTGACTTCTGTCTAAGTGGGTTTCTTCAGCCAATCAGGGAGTGCCACGTTGTAGCACTCTCCTGATCAGCTGTGTGCTCCTGTCCTCACTGACAGGCAGCACACGGCAGTGTTACAATGTAGCGCCTATGCGCTACATTGTAACCAATGATGGGAACTTTCTGCTCAGCGGTGACGTCACTTTAGGTCCACCGCAGGGCAGAAAGTTCCCATCATTGGTTACAATGTAGCGCATAGGCGCTACATTGTAACACTGCCGTGTGCCGCCTGTCAGTGAGGACAGGAGCACACAGCTGATCAGGAGAGTGCTACAACGTGGCACTCCCTGATTGGCTGAAGAAACCCACTTAGACAGAAGTCAAAGTGGGTTTCTGGCATTCGTGGAAAGGTGACCCATGTGCAAACATGGGTCCCCTTTCAGTTCGTGGTCGGGACACCGTTTTGTTATTTTTTTCAAGTACGTGGATTACCCCTGGATTTCCCGAGGAGCCTGGACCCCTGGATCTCGTGAGTATAATTTCTTCAACAGGTACCCCTTGGATTCTACTGGAGAAGAGGACCGACCTGCGTGGGAACTTACGGTAAGTATGTATGTATGTGTGTATGTATGTAATAAAATTATACTTTCACGGTGTGTGTGTCTTGTCTTTTTTTGGGTATTTTTTTAGTAATAGTACTACAGGTACCAGCGGGCCAGTTTTTCCGCCGCATGCTGGTACTTGTGGTTCTCCAAGTACCAGCATGCGGGGGAGGCTTGCTGGGACTTGTAGTACTGCTACTAAAAACAATATCTTTTCTTTAACAACAAAGGCTATCAGCCCCCCCATCCGCAGCCCATTGGATGGGGGGGGACAGCCTCGGGCTTCACCCCTGGCCCTTGGGTGGCTGGGGGGGGGACCCCTTGATTTAAGGGGTCCCCACTCCCCCAGGGTACCCCGGCCAGGGGTGACTAGTTGGATTTTTGATGCCACGGCCGCAGGGCACTATATAAAAGTGACCCCCGGCTGTGGCATTATCTGTCCAGCTAGTGGAGCCCGGTGCTGGTTTTAAAAATACGGGGGACCCCTACTCTTTTTGTCCCCCGTATTTTTGGGACCAGGACCAGGCGCAGAGCCCGATGCTGGTTGCTTAAATATGGGGGAACCCCTGTCATTTTTTATCCCATATTTTTGCAACCAGGATCGGCTCAAAGAGCCCGAGGCTGGTTATGCTTAGGAGGGGGGACCCCACGCAATTTTTTTTTAAAAAATAAGCACTTTCCCACCCCTTCCAACTGATATACATGCACGGATCTCATGGATCCGTGCATGCCTATCCAATCACGAAAAAAAAAAGCAGGTCTGTTTTTTTTTTAGCACTTTTTTACGAGTTGTAATTTTTCACGGCAGTGTTTTGATTTTTTTTGCTTTGCACTTCTTAGTAAATGACCGAGATTCATACTTAAACAGCCGCGTTTTGACCGATGGTGTATTCATTCGTGATTTTTTCCTAGGACTTCAAAATATTACGAATGCCCTCATCACTGCCGTGATTATTGCTTAGTAAATTACCGAGATGACACTTTGATGAAAAAACGGCATCTCGGTCAAAATCGGGAGCTTAGTAAATGTACCCCATGGAGTCTGTTTCTGATCGTTTGAGTAGACAAATGCACATTTGTGGCTTGCTGGAGGTCATTTTGTAGGGCTCTGGCAGTGCTCCTCCTTTTCCTCCTTGCACAAAGGCGGAGGTAGCAGTTTTGCTGCTGGGTTGTTGCCCTCCTATGGCCTCCTCCACGTCTCCTGATGTACTGGCCTGTCTCCTGGTAGCGCCTCCATGCTCTGGACACTACACTGACAGACACAGCAAACCTTCTTGCCACAGCTCGCATCCTGGATGAGCTGCACTACCTCAGCCACTTGTGTGGGTTGTAGACTCCGTCTCATGCTACCACTAGAGTGAAAGCACCGCCATCTTTCAAAAGTGACCAAAACATCAGCCAGAATGCATAGGAGCTGAGAAGTGGTCTGTGGTCACCACCTGCAGAACAGCTCCTTTATTGGGGGGGAGGGGGGGGGGGTCTTGCTAATTGCCTATAATTCCACCTGTTGTCTATTCCATTTGCACAACAGCATGTGAAATTGATTGTCAATCAGTGTTGCTTCCTAAGTGGACAGTTTGATTTCACAGAAGTGTGATTGACTTGGAGTTACATTGTGTTGTTTAAGTGTTCCCTTTATTTTTTTGGGCAGTGTATATAAGTTATAGATAAGTTAAATATAATCCAAATTACCTCTCAAATATAGGGGGTCATTCCGAGTTGTTCGCTCGCAAGGCGATTTTAGCAGAGTTGCTCACGCTAAGCCGCCGCCTACTGGGAGTGAATCTTAGCATCTTAAAATTGCGAACGAAGTAATCGCAATATTGCGATTACACACCTCGTAGCAGTTTCTGAGTAGCTTCAGACTTACTCGGCATCTGCGATCATTTCAGTGCTTGTCGTTCCTGGTTTGACGTCACAAACACACCCAGCGTTCGCCCAGACACTCCTCCGTTTCTCCGGCCACTCCTGCGTTTTTTCCGGAAACGGTAGCGTTTTTTCCCACACGCCCATAAAACGGCCTGTTTCCGCCCAGAAACACCCATTTCCTGTCAATCACATTACGATCGCCTGAGCGAAGAAAAAGCCGTGAGTAAAAATCCTAACTTCATAGCAAATTTACTTGGCGCAGTCGCAGTGCGGACATTGCGCATGCGCACTAAGCGGAAAATCGCTGCGATGCGATGAAATTTACCGAGCGAACAACTCGGAATGACCCCCATAGTGTCAGGTTCAAGGGATTCACTCTTACAAATAGTGTCAGTTGAATTGACAGGTCACCTCTCACATATAGTGTCAGGTGTCATAGTCAGATTTTTTTATATAGTATCAGATATATTGATGGATCATCTCTCTCATATAGTGTCAGATATAAGGTCCATCTACCTCTCACATATAGTGTCAGGTATTGCTTGATTAAATTTGTGAGTATATTTTTCTAATAATCTAAATATCAAAATCACCTCTCACTTAATAGTGTCAGGCCCTTAATAGTGTCAAGCCCTGGTAATAATCCATAGGGTAGGGTGACCCCTATGCGTATGATTTGGTGTCTTAAGGTCTCTCACCTATCAGTGTCACAAATATTGCAAATATTGTAAATTCTTCCCCTCCCTTTCTAGTATTTACTCCTTTATTTCAATTGTAATTAGAATCCCAAATTAGGTGTGTCGTGTAGCGTGCTTTTACCCTGTCAACCTGAATATACTACATTCAATATATCCTCCTTGTTCTGTTCACTCATCCAGACAGTGATTATTAAGCAACAATTATATGTATATTGTGTCTGATACCTGTGACACATATTTCAATTACAGGTCATGGTGTCATAACATCATAGTGCCACTTCTACTATAGTTATTTATGTATATATTCCGGATCCCATTTGAATGATAGTATGCTACGTCTTGACACTATTTATAGATGGCAAGAGATTCTCATTGTAACTATGTAATATGGGACTCAAATTAGCAGTAATGGCATAATAGCTGCTACTCACACTATATAGAACACATAGGGTGGTACGAGATGGTAGGTAGTTCTCCTGGATTGAAGGTATTATTACGCAATAGGAGACAATATATTTTACCCTATAGTCTGTTGTCTGAGAAGCATATACAGTATGCTATACACTTAATTTGATTTGGATAGTACCATACAAAAATCGTATCTATCGTCCAATATGATGAGCCGTGTCTATGGAGGTCATTCCGAGTTGTTCGCTCGCAAGGCGATTTTAGCAGAGTTGCTCACGCTAAGCCGCCGCCTACTGGGAGTGAATCTTAGCATCTTAAAATTGCGAACGACGTATTCGCAATATTGCGATTACACACCTCGTAGCAGTTTCTGAGTAGCTTCAGACTTACTCGGCATCTGCGATCATTTCACTGCTTGTCGTTCCTGGTTTGACGTCACAAACACACCCAGCGTTCGCCCAGACACTCCTCCGTTTCTCCAGCCACTCCTGCGTTTTTTCCGGAAACGGTAGCGTTTTTTCCCACACGCCCATAAAACGGCCTGTTTCCGCCCAGTAACACCCATTTCCTGTCAATCACATTACGATCGCCAGAACGATGAAAATGCCGTGAGTAAAATTCCTAAGTGCATAGCAAAATTACTTGGCGCAGTCAAAGTGCGGACATTGCGCATGCGCATTAAGTGGAAAATCGCTGCGATGCGAAGATTTTTACCGAGCGAACAACTCGGAATGACCTCCTATATGTCTAAATGGATAGCAAGTATTTTGTTATCATTGCTTCATGCTATTCTGATACTGTAAAATCCGACATATATTTGTTATGCAAAGTGAGTACACCAAACGTACATTCACTATTACACACTCATATAATATACTGTGTGTGCATCTATCACATTATATTTGGGGATCCGCCAGGCACTGTTCGCACTCTGATCGCCGGGTCTTGTATTATGTTATATTGAAGATGTAACGGGTACCATATAAGATCTAATTACAAGGTTCCCTATAGTACTATATTAGACAACCGGTCGGCATTGTGAATGGTCTAATTGCAAGATATCATACTGTATTTGAATTGGGATTATGGCAGGCACTATATGATCTGATTATAGTGTCTAATATTACAGTGTATCGTACATCTATATAGACACTGTATGGCCTGAAATCCTCCGCTGTGTCGGGTAGTTATATAGCCAGACACAAACATTGACTATTTTAGAATCTCGTATGTATTTTAATTATACACGTGACAGATACTATATGTAATGCAATTATAGTGTCAGTTGTTATAATGTATTATGCATCTAAACAGACACTGGGGTATATTTACTAAGATTCGTAATTGTCGGGATTTGGTGGGAGATTAAACACGAATGACATCAGTAGTGTGAATTTGCAACTTTTTGTTTTTTTCTGTCTCATTTACTATGCTGTCGTATTCTGCATTTTCGTTTTTTCCGATGCCGATGTAATTTGTAATGTCAGGCAGTGTTTTACAGGAGTGATTAGTAAAACACTGCCGGACTTAACACAATAAATCCCAGCCAGATCTGTAAGATCCATGCAGGGCTTCATTGTGTGCATTATGACAAGTGAAGGAAGAGTTAAAAATCCCCCAAAAATTTGCATGGGGTCCCTCCGCCTAAGCATAAGCAGCCTCTGGCTCTTTGAGCTGGTCCTGGTTGTAAAAATACAGGGAAAAAACTGACTGGGGTTCCCCATATTTAAACAATCAGCACGGGGCTCTGCGCCTTGTCCTGGTGCAAAAAATACGGGGGTCAAAAAAACGTAGGGGTCCCCCGTATTTATTGCACCAGCACCGGCTCCACTAGCCAGAGCGAAATTAAGCGGTCACCCCTCCAGCCACACAAGGACCAGGGGTGAAGCCCGAGACTGTCCTCCCCATCCGTGGGCGGTGGATGAGAGGCTGATAGCCTTTTGTGTAAAAAAAAATATTGTTTTTTTGTAGCAGAACTAAAGTCCCAGCAAGCCTCCCCCGCAAGCTGGTACTTGGAGAACCACAATAAGCATGCACGGATCTTACAGTTCCGTGCATGCCTATCAGAATACGGGTAAAGAAAGCAGGTCTATTTGAAAACTGCTTTTTTAATGATTTGTACTTTTTCACAGCAGTGTTTGGCTATTGCCAGCAGTGATTGCGAATATGATGTTTTAGTAAATTACCGAGTTGTATCAAATAACAGGCGTGTTTGACCGATGGTGTATTCATTCGTATTTTTTTTCTCTGCCTTCAAAAAAAATACGAATGCCCTCATCACTGCCAAGATTTGTGTTTAGTAAATTCCGGAGATGACACTTTGGAAAAAAAAAACACAAAATCGGTCAAAATCGGGAGCTTAGTATATATACCCCACTGTGTATTCAAAAAGCTCCCTCTGTGTCGGGTAATTGTGTAACCGAACACAGATGTATACACATGTTTTCCAGGCTGATGCGGTAATGGTAGGAAGGATCCTTTGTCTAGGCTCTCTTAATATAATCAAATATCCTGCTATTCAAACATATATAGACAATCCTACACCAGAAATATATTGAGTAAATCTAGGATTACTATTATGGTAGTAATGACTACCCCTATTTTTTAGGGTCTCGTTGCACCGCTCTGCCAATAAGTAGTTTTGTAATGAAATGTATAATCATTAATATCCCTATTCGATAGTGAGCACAGATAATAAGTTTATACAGTTAGTAGGACATGAGAGACAGGCACGTAGGACGCTCAGGTCCTACGTACGTTTCGCATTTGCTTCGTCAGGGTAACCTGAGGCAGCGGGTGGGGTATCCTTTTATTCCATCTGCTGCCAATCAGTTTGTCTCGTGGGTCATTCAAATTCAGTGACATGATAGAATCCGTTGGAGCTGCTCCGTGTGTAATTAGTTCCAGCCCCACCTATCACTGTCTAATTGGGATGTTAATCTTTCATTACTCACCTTCCCATATGAGCAATACATTTTCTATTGCAGCATTGGCTATGTTACATTTTAAATTAAAACATTCACTTTATTAATTTATCAGTACTGTCTGTAAATAAAGAATTTCTTTTAAAGTTTTTTTTTATATAATTTTTTTATTTATATATATGTCAATCATCTCGTGGAATTGTATGTTAATTATATGAGTTTTAATTAGTAAAGATTAAATATTAGATATCTTTTATAACATCGGTGAGATGAGTAACTTTGCTTACAAATTATCATGAATATTATAGAAATGAGAAACCAATTGGTACCATTTGGGATCCTATATAAAACTTATAAACTAAGGGGAAATTTTAATACAAATTCTTATTATTATATTTATTTATAAATGGGTCTTATCTCATTATCATAAAGAAGTTCTTATTCGTAAATATTATCTATCAATTTATTGTTATTGTTTCTATAATATTAATATGATTATGTTAATTTCGACTAATAATATATTTATGTCACATAATAACCATGAGTGACCACTAATTTTAACTAACATCGAACATTACATGTGACAAAATGTATGATAAAATGTGTGGCTTACATAAAAGTAAGTGTCCTAAAGATCCATATTAGTTCGTGTGTATAGATTAATATACTATATTCTTCTCATATGCAACCTACATTATACACGAGAAGAATATATAGGTGGTGAATTATATATTTACGTCGGGCAATTTATCTTAGTAAATGCGTGTTTATTTGTGTATGTGTATCTCTACATTGTATCTCAAAATAGTGAAGAGTATCATGTACATTTTGATATAACTCAAAATCTGTAATGCATTTTACATATAATGCATCATTTACATTGTGAATATATTAATCAGATATAGAATATGTGTTGTGAATGTGAACTAAAAGTGGGAAAATCAATCAAATAATGCTAATGAAAATTGTGAATTTGTAACAACAAAGAAAGGAAAGAAAGAAAGGTAAGAGAGAAGGGGAAGTGTGTGACATATATTATAGAGTGTCCATTTTTTCGAAAAAGGAAAAATATTAGGAATAATACAGTATATATATATATATATGAGATTAGATTAGATATGTGCATCTACCAATATTGATGCATCTTTAATGACTCATGTATAATGAAAGGCATACATATATCTCCATTGCATAAATATAATGTATGCCATCATAGATATCCCAAATCCAATATAGTTGCCATTTATATTGTTAAAAGTTACATCCCTATGGACCGATCTTATATCAACAATCTATTACTAGCTTATTCCATATTTTGTTCATTGTATACTAGCTTATTCCATATTTTATTCATTGATGGGTTCTTCATTTCTCTAATGAGTTATTTATACTTTATACTACTCTTATTTATACTTAAAGGGTCCACTAATTCAAAGTCTCAAAATAGTTTTGTGGTTTCCCTAATGAATTCTATATACAAAAATAAATTCATCATTCATAGATAAAGTGGACTCAAATATGTGGTCTCCCCATACACAGGTAAGATCTTCATTCATAGACGGATTAAGTTCAAAAAGGTAAATAATGGATTATTTTTTCTAGTGTGTTCTCTATACACAGATACATATTTCATTCATAAATAAAATGGACTCAAATATGTGATCTCCCGATGCACAGGTAAGTTCTTCATTCGTAGATGGATTGAGTTGCAATACATTCATAATGGTAAGTAATTGATTCTTCTTTTCTAGTATGTTCTCTATACACCGATACACTCTCCATTCATAGATAATATGGACATAGATATGTGTATATATGTCCTCTTCATATACAGGCAAGCTCTTCCTAAATAGGGAAATTGGTTTGCAATATATCTGAAAAAGATAAATGAATATTTTCATTCATAAATGAATTAGATTATAATATATCCAAAGAAAGTGGGTGCATATCTTAACATAAATTAGATTATGGTATGTCTGGAGAAGTATTCATAAATAAATACCTTATAAGGCAGTAGATTTGAAGATTCGAAAAAGATTCGTCTACAGAAGGTTTGAGAAACCAGAAAGATCAAGATGATCTACTATTTTGATCATGGTCTTAGTTTTAGAATAAATCTAATTTAGGTGTTCATAGAAAGGGTTGATAGCTGTTATTTTCATTGATTCCTCTGGGTTTCATACTGTCTATGAGGAAAATCCATCTGGTTTCCCTCTTTAATAGTTCCCCATCTAAGTCTCCTCCTCTGATACCAAGAGTAACTCTCTCCATAGCGAACCCAATTTGTGGAAAGGCATCAAGGTCGACATGGAAAAAGGTCAACATGAGTACTTTATATTTTTTGGGTGTCGTTTTCTTCGTACAGTGAATGGGAACCCCAATTAGTGAACCATTTCCGCTCACCATGCTTCGGGCAGGGTGCCTCGCTGTGGTTGGCACAGGTTACTATTCACAATTGTAGTCCACGTGGATCGTAAAAAACTGTATAAACAAGTTTAACCATTTTTTTTCAAAAACTCATGTCAACGTTTTGCCATGTCAACTTAACAGCCATGTCAACCTATATCTGGTGTCAATCAATTGGTGTTGACCTAAGGTGCGTCGACCTAGGCGGTGTCGTTTTTGGCATGGATAGTAAATGCAAAAAAAATGGAAAAAATTATTTTACAAAAAATTTACCTTTTGACCCTGGTTAACGCTTGCACCTTGATTAACCATTTGTTTACCACATGTACTGTATAGACCGGATACCTGCTGCTACAGCAGACCCTGTTTTATACAGTACCTGTAATTACAGCAACTTAAAGTACAGCAATCTTCTGTAATGTACGTACAGTCACGAATGGCCTACAGGCGTCTTGGGGTTCTCTGGACAAGGTCACTCCACCACCTTTGGAGTGACCTCATGGTCCTACTCTGGTTGTACTTCCGGAGGATCTCCCTGCGTGCCCTTTGGTACGTCCTAACCGTCTCCTCGTTGCTGGCGATAGCTCTGTCCTGCCAGCAAACAAGGAGACGTAGCTCCCCCATTCAATGGGGACAGTCCCTGGCAGCCATCATACAGTACTGTATACCGCAATCACAATCAGGGTCTAAAATGTTGTGCGTCTCAGACGTTGTGCGTCTTAGAAATCGTGCATCCCAGACGGTGTGCGTTCCAGATGGCGTGTGTCCCAGGCATCCCAGGTTGTTCATCTTGCGCCCAGGACATCAGTTCCCCTTGATTTTTATTATGCCTTTTCTTTGAACACTATATTTTCCACTACCTCGCCCTACCCCCATCCACTTACACCCTGGGAGCCTGCACAGTTCATGCAGTAGACAGGGAGGGAGGTCAGGTTACAATAAATGTACAACACAATACTACAGTATACTGTATATGAAAATCACATAGAGAACTGCAGTCGCTTTGATAGATACAGTAGGTGTGTAAATGGTACAGTAGCAGTGATCCCTTCTCATAAAGTACAACACAGATTCTCTATCGCCGATGATCTACAGTACTGTGTTGCTTGAACAGTTGATTGCATCAGGATACACTAATTTATATTTATTGGTATGTCTACGGGTGCTCATTACCGCTTTGTAATTTAGATAGCGGAATCAGACGCTCCAGCAGATGTACCCTGATTTATGTGACAGTGCACCCTTCCATTGAATGTATTACAATGGATTACAAAGAATGAAAAAAAATGTAAGTGAATGTCAGGGAAAAAAAAAAAATAGATTGGCTCTTTAGGAATCGAACCCGGGACTCTCAGCGTGGGAGGCGGAAGCCTTCACCGCTTGCCCACGTCACTGCATGGAAGATACCTAAGTTCATGTGTAAAAGTAATGCAAGCAGCGATTCTTTCCCATTGGTGTTCATTTATGCCATTAGGGGACTCGTATACTCATATTGCAAAACACGGTATTTAGTGCACTCTGCATACTTTAAAGTCAATGAGCTACATTATTCCTTTCACGCATTAGTTGTGTCTGCATACACAAGTGTTTGCATCTGTATCAACTATTTTTTTATTTTTTTTACTCTCTCCGTCTGACCATTGGTCACCATCTGTGTGTACAGTATGCAGTACAGGACTGTATATTAACATTACAGTTGTCACTGACCATTTGCCAGAGCTTGTACTGTAGATCAATCCGCTGCTATTCAAACTAAAGTACTGCATTAGTGGAATATTAGCCACCCAGTTTTAGAATTGTGTATTGCATGCTGAGTATGTAATTGTGCCTCAACGCGCCTGTCCGTGATTAAACTCAGCAACCTAAGCTATCGCCTAGGCGTGACTAAACCTCCGTTTAGGTGCAGAAACAGCCAAGATACTGGAGGACCCATCTGTATGCAAAGAATTACCTCTCTCACTGAAAGTTGGGTATGCTTTGTTTCACATCCTGATACTTTGAAGTATCCTTCACAGTGTGGATTACTTCTTGAGTATTATTCACAAAGACAATACTAAATATTTTACTTTTCATTTTTTTATTCTCACATAGTATGCGGACATTGGGAACAAGTGAAAATCATGAGAAACACAAAAAAATGAAGAACATCACTTAAGTAAGTAAGTTTTTCACTTATTGAGTGTATAACTGTGACTGCCAGTACCTCATACCACATTTTTTGTAAAATTCTTCCTTAGGGTATGATGACACCCCATTTTTGAGGAGGAGGCACTTAACTCAGGCTGATTTGGTGCACATTTCTGGGAATCTACATAACTCCTTTCTCTTGTCTTATAAATAAAATAGAAGTAAAAATAACTATATAAAAAACATAAATGCAGAGGGAGAAGCATCAGTTCTGCAAACACATCAACAATCAACTGGCCATGCAGAGGAAAAGAGGTCATAGGGCCCAGTACCTAATCTCAGACAGCACAGTACCAAATCAGCAGGAAGGATAATTTACATTCAAATCCCTCAAGCAATCGTACAAAGTCGCCATGGGCCAAAGAAATATGGGCCAGCAATTTAAGAGGGCATCTGGCAAGAGATTACAGATAGAAAAAGAAAGGAAAGAAGACTCTATTTTGGGGGCACTCTTTAGAAATACAAGACAGGGCTATTATAGTCCTAGTTGTCATAAAACATAACCTTTATTATTCCATTAAAATTTTTTAACAATGTGACGAACATAACATAAAGAACTATAAGTTCACCTAATTATTAATATAATAAAACAACACAACTGCTCGTATGTGTTGATTGAACAAACAGTATTGCTTGCTGATTGTTAAATCAATCAGTATAACTACAACACAACTAATCATATGTGTTGTTTCCCAAACAACATTGTTGGTTAATTAATGGATCAATCAATACCCCCTATAGGTATGCCACTACCTTTTAACTCACTTGTGAACTTCACAACTATGGCTACACCCCAGATCAATATTAGTGTTAATAAATTTTAACTCACACTGGACCTGAAAAAGTATTGAATATTATTTTCAGGGAATTATCGTCTCAGCATACATAGACAATACAAATCTGCTGTCAGTATTAAATGGCAAATTTAGCCCCCTCAATGTCATCCTCATGTTAATACATTTTGCTGATTATTGAAGGAAAGGAAAAAGCCTAGACCATGTCTGTCAGAAATTGTTGACCATTTCAAATAGCCACTAGAGAAATATTGTTTTACTTGTCAGCATGAAAAAACTCGCAGAAGAATTTAGGCAAAGAATCAGCAACTCATATAAGTTACTTCTGCTGTCTATCCGTCATAGGTTAAGACAAAAGATGTCGACACAGCGGACGGTAGATGAGAGGGCAACGGTCTGAGCTTTTAGCCAATTTGAAGAAAGGTAGAGGTCATACTACTTTCCCCGTTAGGATGTTCACAGTGTCCTGATATCAAAAGGACATTGCAGACCACTATGTCATGATTCAGGAATGAGTGTTGACCGAAAAGTAATAAATAACTGTAATTGCTAAATAATTAATTGAATTTTTTTGAGCTCCACACAGATTGCAATTAGTGGGGATTTAACAGCATCAAAAGACAAGAATATAAATTTAGGACAAAGATCAGCAACTCATACCAGTTACTTCTGCTGTCTATCCGTCATGAGTTAGGACAGAATTGTCGACACAGCGGCCGGTAGATGAGAGAGCAACGGTATGAGCTAGTAGCTGATTTGAAGAAAGATAGAGGCCGTACTGCTTTCCCCGTTAGGATGCCCACAGTGTCCTGATATCAAAAGACATTGCAGAACACTGTGCCATAATTCAGGAATGAGTGTTAACCGAAAGAGAATAGATCACAGTAATTGCTGATAAGTATAATTTTTTAATTGGGTTTTTGGATCCACACGGATTGCATAAATAGTTAATTACCGTTATGCCAGGTAACGTAGAGATACCTCATCCCCCCATAGCAGAACATTGAAAACTGGTCAGAAAAAAATCAATCAATCAAAAAATTTTTTAGAAGATAGATAGTAAACACAAAACCAGAATATATGTTTGCAACATCAGATAAGGACATAAGTACACTAAATGCACACTTTAACGACCTGCATTTTAACAATACTGCTGACTTTTCACTGAAAATTGTGTTTGAACTAATTTGCTCACAACCAGTTAGTGTGGATCACACCATGACACGGCTAGGTTCCTATTTGTAATTATGTTATAGTGCTTATATAGTATTTAACATAATTAGGTACCAAGGTATAAAAAATTGCAAGGAGTTATTGTGAAAGCGAGGAAAAATTAAACAGTGATTTCAACAAACCTGTACACTACGTAACAGCCGTTTTACCAGTCCTAAATTAGGGTCTCTGTACCAATATAGCGGACGGTGAACGAGTGCACAGGGGCAGAACAGGTATTGTCTGTAGGAAAAAAGGAAAGTGAGAATGGCCGTACTGCTGTACACGCTAGAACGGCTGCAGCACCTTAGTGTCAGGAGACATCGTAAGGACGCTGCACCGTGAGCGTGAATGAGAGCTGGCCAGGGTGTTACCGTGTATGTAGGTAGGACGAACGGTCCTGGGTAGAGCTGAGGGTATCGATTGAGCCAGTGGTTAGACAGGTTCTTGCGGCGGAATTGCCATGATAACGCGTTTCACCCGTAGGGCTTGCTCACATCACTGCACCGTCTGACATCAGTTTGTAAAATGTAATAGCAGTCACTATATTCACGGATTCCTCCTATCCCTTTCAAGTTAAATTGATTGGCGTTGACAATTACCAATACAAATTGCGGGGGGAGGAGATAATTACATGTGTTTAATTCTCATGGCTTATTCCACTACAAGTCTAACAGTTTACACCTGTAGCAAAGAATAATCAGAAGTAGCGCCATAGAGACCATATGTAGAGGCTTAATGAAATTTAACTAAACCTCATCTCTATTAGAGGTCAAGGTAAAATAAAACAAAACAAACGAAAAATAACAAAGACGTGAAACATAAACGTGAAACATACCAGACATATATTATCGTTGTAACAAGGTTAGTATTGCTAACATAGTACTAACCAGCATTTCATGCCTGCAATAATGCCGCATATAGCGCTTACCCTCTACCAAAAAATCCCCTTACCAGTAATTGGGGAAAGGGAAAAAGGAAAAAAGAAAAAAGAAAAAAAGGGGGGATTTTTTAACATTTATCAGTCAATTCCCAATCTCCTCAATTTTTTTAAATAATAAATATTCCATATTAACAAATTCCTCAAAAACCATTATTATCGTGGAATTTTGCTCTTTACAAACATATGTAGTCATTTGCATGGTATAAATCAGAGCTGATAAGATATATTTAAAGGTAATAATCTTGTTGTTTTAATTATTACAGAATATGCTCCTAATGAGGAAGTATATCTTTTCTTTTATCTTTTAACAATATATAAATGAATAAATGAAACATTAATTGGTCTGCTAATACCTCATAATATAATAAATTAAAATTGATTATATTAATTTTAAAATAAGGGTAAGGGTGGCAAAGACCCCCTGTATATATATGGACACATGTGAATGTACATGACCTACCGTGTGCGTGCGCATAACTGCATACCTACTCATTGACATAGTGCATATCCGCACAAACACACCTACACCCATAAGGGAGCATATATACTTTTATACTAGCAGAACATAAGTAGTTAGAGAAACCCGATCACAATTTTATTCATAAAGAATATATATATATATATATATATATATATATATATATATAGATAGGGACCACTGATAAGTTGGTAGAAAGATATATTCCGTTTTAGATGAAGAAAAAGGGGGGGCCATCGGTCTCATAATTTCTGTTTACTTATAGGGACATACAAATTATTAAAGCACATGTGTACTATGAATATGCTCATTAACCGTGTATAAGCATAACTGCAGGTCTAACTTGATCAATTACCTTTAAGGCAAAAATAGGGAGTGAAGGAAAAGGATATGGATTGAGGGACAATCAAAGGCAGCAGAGAAAAAGGCAAAAAGAAGGCAAAAGTTAGGCAAAAATTAGGCAAAAAACAGGCAAAAGTGAGGAGGGCGGGGGCAT
Organism: Pseudophryne corroboree; assembly: GCF_028390025.1. NCBI lineage: Eukaryota > Metazoa > Chordata > Amphibia > Anura > Myobatrachidae > Pseudophryne > Pseudophryne corroboree. Next base: position 762,612,732 of record NC_086446.1, read on the forward strand.
TTTAGGGATATTTCAAAACAGAAACGGGCCAGAGACTAGTAAGCGAGCCATATAATTCAGAGTTATTTTAAATGAACGCACTATAGTTTATATATTCATTCAGACCTTCAGGGGTCAGAGTCCCCAGTTTGAAGGTCCAAAAACTCTCTCGCTTCAACAATTCATTGGTCAGATCACCACCCCTAATGCCCAGTTGTATCTTCTCCAAACCAAAGGCTTTGAAATTCCTAAGATCTCCTCTGTGTGTATAGTGGAAATGTCTGGCCACTGTGGTGAGTTGCCTACCCCTACTTAAATCTAGAGCGGCATTCCTGATAGTACCTACGTGCTCCAGGATGCGCTGTTTCACCATCCTGGTGGTCATACCCACGTATCGCATACCACATTCACAAGAAATGCAGTAAACAACTCCTGTTGTCCGGCAACTAATGTAGGCTCTGATTGTATTATTATTGCCGTATCTATCCACCACTTCTTTCGTTCTTGACATGTATTGACAGGCCTTACAGGCACCACACGGAAAAGATCCAGCTATTGTTGGAGGTTTAGAGGCTGTACGTACAAAGTGGCTCTTCACTAGATGGTCCCGTAAGTTAGGGGCACGCCGCCAACTCATTGATACATTAGCACCAATGTGTTTTGACAAATCTTTGTCCGACAGTAATATATGCCAGTGTTTCTGAATACAATTTTTTATCTGATCCCAGCCCTGGCTGAAATTCATAACAAATCTTAGTTTGTCATCCCTGTTAGTTGAAATATCCTTACGGTTAAAAATGAGTGCTTGTCTATTGATCTCATTTACTGATTTCTTAGCTCTTTTTATAGACCTATGGCTATATCCTCTTTCTCTGAGTCTGTTGGTTAATTCCTCACTTTGTTGTTTAAATATCAAGTTTTCAGAACAATTCCTCCTCAATCTTAAAAACTCTCCTTTAGGTATATTTTCCACAGTAGGTGGAAAATGATGACTCGTTTGATGTAACAGTGTGTTCGTAGCTGTAGTTTTCCTAAATAATTTTGTTTCCAATCTGTTTTGGGAGCCTTTGTATATTTTAACGTCCAAAAATGAAATTTCTGAGCTACTGATTTCTGAAGTTAATCTCAGATTGAGGCAATTAGTGTTTAAAACTTTGATAAATTCCAACAAAAGGTCCAGACCTCCATTCCATATCATGAAGATGTCATCGATATAGCGATACCACATGGATATATGTTGGGTATAGGTTTCATTCCCATCACAAAAAACATGCTCACGCTCCCACCATCCCCAAAAAAGATTTGCGTAGGTTGGGGCGCAGGCCACCCCCATAGCAGTCCCCCTTACTTGTAGGAAGAATTTACCATCAAAAGTAAAGACGTTGTTGTTTAATACGAAGTCCAAAATGTCAACTAGGAATTCCTGGAATGCATCGTAGTCACCCATGCTAAGAAAATACTTAATGGCTGATATACCAGCTGCATGGTCAATACTGGTATATAGTGATTCCACATCTAGATCAACTAATAGTTGATCATTCTCCAGAGTGGTCTCATCGATCTTTCTAAGGATATCCCTAGTGTCCTGTATATAGGAAGGTAATCCAAGAACAAAATCTCTCAAATGCAGGTCAATAAAACGACTGGGTTTTTCCGATATGCTGTTTACTCCCGACACAATCGGCCTACCTGGAGGATTATGTGGATTTTTGTGGATCTTTGGAAGCAGATATAATGTAGGTATTGTTGGATGTTCCGTCCATAAATATTCAAATTCATGTTTAGTTATAACCCTGTTGTTAAAGGCCTCCTCTATGATGGTTTTGAATTTAGATTTGATGTATTGTATGGGATTTAATAACATCTGCTTATAGCAGTTCTTATTATTGAGCTGTTGTTTGCCTCCTCCATATCTGCTCCTTAGGCCAGATCACTACGTTTCCTCCCTTGTCCGAGGGTTTGATTACCACGTCATTCCAACTTTTAATACTCCTTAGGGACTCCCTCTCATCCTTACTGAGATTGTTGTTAGATTTTTGCAGAGAACGATTATGATATAGGTGATCAAATTCTTGTGACACAAGATTGGTAAAAACCTTTACCTCCGGGCAGATTGCCTCTGGTGGGAAGAATGTGGACTTTTTCTTACATGAGGGTTTATTCCTTGTCCTATCCGCATGTTCACTGCCTTCAGATTCATCATAAAGCTCTTCAAGAGCAACTAATGCCTCTTGCTCTTGTTGAATGAAATCATCTTCATCCGATATTGGAGCATCAGTCTTCTTTGCTGCAAAGAATTTTTTAAGTAATAATTTACGTTCAAAGAGCTTAAGATCCTTTTCTAATTGGAATCGATCAAATTTAGTGCTAGGTGAAAAGGATAGACCCCTACTAAGTACATCTTTTTCGACATCTATTAATAATCGGCTGGATAGATTGACAATCTTCAAAGCATCTTTTACTTCTCCTTCCGGGCACGGATTGGGTATCTGTTGGGAGATGGCGATCCCCATCTTTCCCTTCCTCTTCTTCTTTGACCTCCACGTCTTCCTTTTGGATCCTGGGGTCCTCCCTTCGCCCCACGAGTATTGCCTAAAAAAGTCTCAGCAAATTAGTTCAAACACAATTTTCAGTGAAACGTCAGCAGTATTGTTAAAATGCAGGTCGTTAAAGTGTGCATTTAGTGTACTTATGTCCTTATCTGATGTTGCAAACATATATTCTGGTTTTGTGTTTACTATCTATCTTCTAAAAAATGTTTTGATTGATTGATTTTTTTCTGACCAGTTTTCAATGTTCTGCTATGGGGGGATGAGGTATCTCTACGTTACCTGGCATAACGGTAATTAACTATTTATGCAATCCGTGTGGATCCAAAAACCCAATTAAAAAATTATACTTATCAGCAATTACTGTGATCTATTCTCTTTCGGTTAACACTCATTCCTGAATTATGGCATAGTGTTCTGCAATGTCTTTTGATATCAGGACACTGTGGGCATCCTAACGGGGAAAGCAGTACGGCCTCTATCTTTCTTCAAATCAGCTACTAGCTCATACCGTTGCTCTCTCATCTACCGGCCGCTGTGTCGACAATTCTGTCCTAACTCATGACGGATAGACAGCAGAAGTAACTGGTATGAGTTGCTGATCTTTGTCCTAAATTTATATTCTTGTCTTTTGATGCTGTTAAATCCCCACTAATTGCAATCTGTGTGGAGCTCAAAAAAATTCAATTAATTATTTAGCAATTACAGTTATTTATTACTTTTCGGTCAACACTCATTCCTGAATCATGACATAGTGGTCTGCAATGTCCTTTTGATATCAGGACACTGTGAACATCCTAACGGGGAAAGTAGTATGACCTCTACCTTTCTTCAAATTGGCTAAAAGCTCAGACCGTTGCCCTCTCATCTACCGTCCGCTGTGTCGACATCTTTTGTCTTAACCTATGACGGATAGACAGCAGAAGTAACTTATATGAGTTGCTGATTCTTTGCCTAAATTCTTCTGCGAGTTTTTTCATGCTGACAAGTAAAACAATATTTCTCTAGTGGCTATTTGAAATGGTCAACAATTTCTGACAGACATGGGGGTAAATTTACTAAGATTCGTATTTTCCAGAATCATGTCCAAGTTCAATCACGAATGACATCGACAGTGTAAAACTGCAACTTTTTGAATTGATTACGATGGATTTACTAAGCTGTCGTATTCGGGTTTTTCTTTTCTTCCGATGTCGATGGCATTCGTTTTTTTTTACCTATTTTTACGGCAGTGATTAGCAAAACACTGCCGTTTTTTTTTACAATCAATCTCGGCCGGATCTGTGTGACCCGTGCTGGGGTTCTTATTTTTTTTTTTTAATTAAACAATGTAAAATCCCAAAAAAAAATGCGTGGGGTCCCCCCTCCTAAGCATAACCAGCCTCGGGCTCTTTGAGCCGATCCTGGTTGCAAAAATATGGTGAAAAAAATGACAGGGGTTCCCCCATATTTAAGCAACCAGCATCGGGCTCTGCGCCTGGTCCTGGTCCCAAAAATACGGGGGACAAAAAGAGTAGGGGTCCCCCGTATTTTTAAAACCAGCACCGGGCTCCACTAGCTGGACAGATAATGCCACAGCCGGGGGTCACTTTTATATAGTGCCCTGCGGCCGTGGCATCAAAAATCCAACTAGTCACCCCTGGCCGGGGTACCCTGGGGGAGTGGGGACCCCTTCAATCAAGGGGTCCCCCCCCCCAGCCACCCAAGGGCCAGGGGTGAAGCCCGAGGCTGTCCCCCCCCATCCAATGGGCTGCGGATGGGGAGGCTGATAGCCTTTGTTGTAAAAGAAAAGATATTGTTTTTAGTAGCAGTACTACAAGGCCCAGCAAGCCTCCCCCACATGCTGGTACTTGGAGAACCACAAGTACCAGCATGCGACGGAAAAATGGGCCCGCTGGTACCTGTAGTACTACTACTAAAAAAATACCCAAAAAAAGACAAGACACACACACCGTGAAAGTATAATTTTATTACATACATACACACATACATACATACTTACCTTAAGTTCCCACGCAGGTCGGTCCTCTTCTCCAGTAGAATCCAAGGGGTACCTGTTGAAGAAATTATACTCACGAGATCCAGGGGTCCAGGCTCCTCGGGAAATCCAGGGGTAATCCACGTACTTGCATAAAATAAGAAAACGGAAAGCCGAGCCACGAACTGAAAGGGGCCCCATGTTTTCACATGGGACTCCTTTCCACGAATGCCAGAAACCCACTCTGACTGATGTCTAAGTGGGTTTCTTCAGCCAATCAGGGAGTGCCACGTTGTAGCACTCTCCTGATCGGCTGTGTGCTCCTGTACTGAGTGACAGGCGGCACACGGCAGTGTTACAATGTAGCGCCTATGCGCTCCATTGTAACCAATGCTGGGAACTTTCTGCCCTGCGGTTGACCTAAAGTGACATCACCGCTGAGCAGAAAGTTCCCAGCATTGGTTACAATGGAGCGCATAGGCGCTACATTGTAACACTGCCGTGTGCCGCCTGTCACTCAGTACAGGAGCACACAGCCGATCAGGAGAGTGCTACAACGTGGCACTCCCTGATTGGCTGAAGAAACCCACTTAGACATCAGTCAGAGTGGGTTTCTGGCATTCGTGGAAAGGAGTCCCATGTGAAAACATGGGGCCCCTTTCAGTTCGTGGCTCGGCTTTCCGTTTTCTTATTTTATGCAAGTACGTGGATTACCCCTGGATTTCCCGAGGAGCCTGGACCCCTGGATCTCGTGAGTATAATTTCTTCAACAGGTACCCCTTGGATTCTACTGGAGAAGAGGACCGACCTGCGTGGGAACTTAAGGTAAGTATGTATGTATGTGTGTATGTATGTAATAAAATTATACTTTCACGGTGTGTGTGTCTTGTCTTTTTTTGGGTATTTTTTTAGTAGTAGTACTACAGGTACCAGCGGGCCCGTTTTTCCGTCGCATGCTGGTACTTGTGGTTCTCCAAGTACCAGCATGCGGGGGAGGCTTGCTGGGCCTTGTAGTACTGCTACTAAAAACAATATCTTTTCTTTTACAACAAAGGCTATCAGCCTCCCCATCCGCAGCCCATTGGATGGGGGGGGACAGCCTCGGGCTTCACCCCTGGCCCTTGGGTGGCTGGGGGGGGGACCCCTTGATTGAAGGGGTCCCCACTCCCCCAGGGTACCCCGGCCAGGAGTGACTAGTTGGATTTTTGATGCCACGGCCGCAGGGCACTATATAAAAGTGACCCCCGGCTGTGGCATTATCTGTCCAGCTAGTGGAGCCCGGTGCTGGTTTTAAAAATACGGGGGACCCCTACTCTTTTTGTCCCCCGTATTTTTGGGACCAGGACCAGGCGCAGAGCCCGATGCTGGTTGCTTAAATATGGGGGAACCCCTGTCAATTTTTTCCCCATATTTCTGCAACCAGGATCGGCTCAAAGAGCCCGAGGCTGGTTATGCTTAGGAGGGGGGACCCCACGCAATTTATTTTAATAAAATAACAACTTTCCCACCCCTTCCCACTGATATACATGCACGGATCTCATGGATCCGTGCATGCCTATCCAATCACGAATAAAAAAAGCAGGTCTGTTTTTTTTTAGCACTTTTTTACGAGTTGTAATTTTTCACGGCAGTGTTTGTTCTTTTTTTGCTTTGCACTTCTTAGTAAATGACCGAGATTCATACTTAAACAGCCGCGTTTTGACCGATGGTGTATTCATTCGTAATTTTTTACCTGAACTTGCAAAAAATTACGAATGCCCTCATCACTGCCGTGATTAGTGCTTAGTAAATTACCGAGATGACACTTTGATGAAAAAACGGCATCTCGGTCAAAATCGGGAGCTTAGTAAATTTCCCCCATGGTCTAGGCTTTTTCCTTTCCTTCAATAATCAGAAAAATGTATTAACATGAGGATGACATTGAGGGGGCTAAATTTGCCATTTAATACTGACAGCAGATTTGTATTGTCTATGTATGCTGAGACGATAATTCCCTGAAAATAATATTCAATACTTTTTCAGGTCCAGTGTGAGTTAAAATTTATTAACACTAATATTGATCTGGGGTGTAGCCATAGTTGTGAAGTTCACAAGTGAGTTAAAAGGTAGTGGCATACCTATAGGGGGTATTGATTGATCCATTAATTAACCAACAATATTGTTTGGGAAACAACACATATGATTAGTTGTGTTGTAGTTATACTGATTGATTTAACAATCAACAAGCAATACTGTTTGTTCAATCAACACATACGAGCAGTTGTGTTGTTTTATTATATTAATAATTAGGTGAACTTATAGTTCTTTATGTTATGTTCGTCACATTGTTAAAAAAATTTAATGGAATAATAAAGGTTATGTTTTATGACAACTAGGACTGTAATAGCCCTGTCTTGTATTTCTAAAGAGTGCCCCCAAAATAGAGTCTTCTTTCCTTTCTTTTTCTATTTTGACTTTCTGACTCTGGGGAGCAACACCAACCTTTGCCCGTGACGGATTTCCACAGCAATTATAGGTATCTGGTTCATAGACCCCTTTTCTATATATTTTTAACCATATTTATGGTAACAAAGGGTTCCTTTCTTGTTGCGGATCTTCTCAACTGTCTATCTCCTGTATATTCATTTGCTAGTAAACATTAGCTCTCTGAAGATCCAGCACAGAACACTAATTCTTATATTCTGACAGGGACAATAATTATAGTGTCGAAGTTGTCTTCCTTTATAGCCCAATACATAGTTATTATTTTTATTTTTACTAAACTGCACGTTATTACATCTGAAATGACCAGTTTCAGCCTAAAAAATGAATTGACAATAAGGCGTAAAATTAACGAAGACGTTAACAGTATATTCCCAAGTGATATTCAACATACAGAAATAAATCCTAAGTGGGAGGAAGATTTCAATAAATTGAAATATGTACTTCAAAAACAGTTGAGAACAAGTTGGGATCTGACCACATTAGAAAACTACCAGAAACAACGCATATATCCGAGAGGTTTAAGACCCAAAGTCTTCCCTGCTTTTCCTCTAGCAACAGAAGCATTAAAAACGGAATGGGAATCATGTTTAATCAAATGCTCGCATGAGCTCACAAATATCCTATTGAAGCATGATAATCTAATGCTGGATGAGTGTGAGAGGGAAATTGAGGCATTGGGTAAAACCTTGGAACAATGGGAATTGGATGGTCAATTCCAGAAGGTATTTGAACAAAATAAAAAGGACCTTGATAACTATGAAAAGGCAATAATAGAGCGCAAAAAGAATAAGTTTCTTAGGGACAAGAAGGACTTTGCTAACGGTCAAATCTTTAAGTGGACCAATATACAGAAGAGAGTCTACAATAGAGATACTCGGGTAAATTACAGTTATACATCATCTGAGGCAGAGTCCTCAGGAGATGAATCATACGATACACAATTTTTCAATAGAAAGGGTGTGGTGAATTCTGAGACTTTTTTAGGCAATACTCGTGGGGCGAAGGGAGGACCCCAGGATCCAAAAGGAAGACGCGGAGGTCAAAGAAGAAGAGGAAGGGAAAGATGGAGATCGCCATCTCCCAACAGATACCCAATCCGTGCCCGGAAGGAGAAGTAAAAGATGCTTTGAAGATTGTCAATCTATCCAGCCGATTATTAACAGATGTCGAAAAAGATGTACTTAGTAGGGGTCTATCCTTTTCACCTAGCACTAAATTTGATCGATTCCAATTAGAAAAGGATCTTAAGCTCTTTGAACGTAAATTATTACTTAAAAAATTCTTTGCAGCAAAGAAGACTGATGCTCCAATATCGGAAGAAGATGATTTCATTCAACAAGAGCAAGAGGCATTAGTTGCTCTTGAAGAGCTTTATGATGAATCTGAAGGCAGTGAACATGCGGATAGGACAAGGAATAAACCCTCATGTAAGAAAAAGTCCACATTCTTCCCACCAGAGGCAATCTGCCCGGAGGTAAAGGTTTTTACCAATCTTGTGTCACAAGAATTTGATCACCTATATCATAATCGTTCTCTGCAAAAATCTAACAACAATCTCAGTAAGGATGAGAGGGAGTCCCTAAGGAGTATTAAAAGTTGGAATGACGTGGTAATCAAACCCTCGGACAAGGGAGGAAACGTAGTGATCTGGCCTAAGGAGCAGTATATGGAGGAGGCATACAAACAGCTCAATAATAAGAACTGCTATAAGCAGATGTTATTAAATCCCATACAATACATCAAATCTAAATTCAAAACCATCATAGAGGAGGCCTTTAACAACAGGGTTATAACTAAACATGAATTTGAATATGTATGGACGGAACATCCAACAATACCTACATTATATCTGCTTCCAAAGATCCACAAAAATCCACATAATCCTCCAGGTAGGCCGATTGTGTCGGGAGTAAACAGCATATCGGAAAAACCCAGTTGTTTTATTGACCTGCATTTGAGAGATTTTGTTCTTGGATTACCTTCCTATATACAGGACACTAGGGATATCCTTAGAAAGATCGATGAGACCACTCTGGAGAATGATCAACTATTAGTTGGTCTAGATGTGGAATCACTATATACCAGTATTGACCATGCAGCTGGTATATCAGCCATTAAGTATTTTCTTAGCATGGGTGACTACGATGCATTCCAGGAATTCCTAGTTGACATTTTGGACTTCGTATTAAACAACAACGTCTTTACTTTTGATGGTAAATTCTTCCTACAAGTAAGGGGGACTGCTATGGGGGCGGCCTGCGCCCCAACCTACGCAAATCTTTTTTGGGGATGGTGGGAGCGTGAGCATGTTTTTTGTGATGGGAATGAAACCTATACCCAACATATATCCATCTGGTATCGCTATATCGATGACATCTTCATGATATGGAATGGAGGTCTGGACCTTTTGTTGGAATTTATCAAAGTTTTAAACACTAATTGCCTCAATCTGAGATTAACTTCAGAAATCAGTAGCTCAGAAATTTCATTTTTGGACGTTAAAATATACAAAGGCTCCCAAAACAGATTGGAAACAAAATTATTTAGGAAAACTACAGCTACGAACACACTGTTACATCAAACGAGTCATCATTTTCCACCTACTGTGGAAAATATACCTAAAGGAGAGTTTTTAAGATTGAGGAGGAATTGTTCTGAAAACTTGATATTTAAACAACAAAGTGAGGAATTAACCAACAGACTCAGAGAAAGAGGATATAGCCATAGGTCTATAAAAAGAGCTAAGAAATCAGTAAATGAGATCAATAGACAAGCACTCATTTTTAACCGTAAGGATATTTCAACTAACAGGGATGACAAACTAAGATTTGTTATGAATTTCAGCCAGGGCTGGGATCAGATCAAAAATTGTATTCAGAAACACTGGCATATATTACTGTCGGACAAAGATTTGTCAAAACACATTGGTGCTAATGTATCAATGAGTTGGCGGCGTGCCCTAACTTACGGGACCATCTAGTGAAGAGCCACTTTGTACGTACAGCCTCTAAACCTCCAACAATAGCTGGATCTTTTCCGTGTGGTGCCTGTAAGGCCTGTCAATACATGTCAAGAACGAAAGAAGTGGTGGATAGATACGGCAATAATAATACAATCAGAGCCTACATTAGTTGCCGGACAACAGGAGTTGTTTACTGCATTTCTTGTGAATGTGGTATGCGATACGTGGGTATGACCACCAGGATGGTGAAACAGCGCATCCTGGAGCACGTAGGTACTATCAGGAATGCCGCTCTAGATTTAAGTAGGGGTAGGCAACTCACCACAGTGGCCAGACATTTCCACTATACACACAAAGGAGATCTTAGGAATTTCAAAGCCTTTGGTTTGGAGAAGATACAACTGGGCATTAGGGGTGGTGATCTGACCAATGAATTGTTGAAGCGAGAGAGTTTTTGGACCTTCAAACTGGGGACTCTGACCCCTGAAGGTCTGAATGAATATATAAACTATAGTGCGTTCATTTAAAATAACTCTGAATTATATGGCTCGCTTACTAGTCTCTGGCCCGTTTCTGTTTTGAAATATCCCTAAAATGCCCCCGCCCTCCTCACTTTTGCCTGTTTTTTGCCTAATTTTTGCCTAATTTTTGCCTAACTTTTGCCTTCTTTTTGCCTTTTTCTCTGCTGCCTTTGATTGTCCCTCAATCCATATCCTTTTCCTTCACTCCCTATTTTTGCCTTAAAGGTAATTGATCAAGTTAGAACTGCAGTTATGCTTATACACGGTTAATGAGCATATTCATAGTACACATGTGCTTTAATAATTTGTATGTCCCTATAAGTAAACAGAAATTATGAGACCGATGGCCCCCCCTTTTTCTTCATCTAAAACGGAATATATCTTTCTACCAACTTATCAGTGGTCCCTATCTATATATATATATATATATATATTCTTTATGAATAAAATTGTGATCGGGTTTCTCTAACTACTTAGGTTCTGCTAGTATAAAAGTATATATGCTCCCTTATGGGTGTAGGTGTGTTTGTGCGGATATGCACTATGTCAATGAGTAGGTATGCAGTTATGTGCACGCACACGGTAGGTCATGTACATTCACATGTGTCCATATATATACAGGGGGTCTTTGCCGCCCTTACCCTTATTTTAAAATTAATATAATCAATTTTAATTTATTATATTATGAGGTATTAGCAGACCAATTAATGTTTCATTTATTCATTTATATATTGTTAAAAGATAAAAGAAAAGATATACTTCCTCATTAGGAGCATATTCTGTAATAATTAAAACAACAAGATTATTACCTTTAAATATATCTTATCAGCTCTGATTTATACCATGCAAATGACTACATATATTTGTAAAGAGCAAAATTCCACGATAATAATGTTTTTTGAGGAATTTGTTAATATGGAATATTTATTATTTAAAAAAATTGAGGAGATTGGGAATTGACTGATAAATGTTAAAAAATCCCCCCTTTTTTTCTTTTTTCTTTTTTCCTTTTTCCCTTTCCCCAATTACTGGTAAGGGGATTTTTTGGTAGAGGGTAAGCGCTATATGCGGCATTATTGCAGACATGAAATGCTGGTTAGTACTATGTTAGCAATACTAACCTTGTTACAACGATAATATATGTCTGGTATGTTTCACGTTTATGTTTCACGTCTTTGTTATTTTTCGTTTGTTTTGTTTTATTTTACCTTGACCTCTAATAGAGATGAGGTTTAGTTAAATTTCATTAAGCCTCTACATATGGTCTCTATGGCGCTACTTCTGATTATTCTTTGCTACAGGTGTAAACTGTTAGACTTGTAGTGGAATAAGCCATGAGAATTAAACACATGTAATTATCTCCTCCCCCCGCAATTTGTATTGGTAATTGTCAACGCCAATCAATTTAACTTGAAAGGGATAGGAGGAATCAGTGAATATAGTGACTGCTATTACATTTTACAAACTGATGTCAGACGGTGCAGTGATGTGAGCAAGCCCTACGGGTGAAACGCGTTATCATGGCAATTCCGCCGCAAGAACCTGTCTAACCACTGGCTCAATCGATACCCTCAGCTCTACCCAGGACCGTTCGTCCTACCTACATACACGGTAACACCCTGGCCAGCTCTCATTCACGCTCACGGTGCAGCGTCCTTACGATGTCTCCTGACACTAAGGTGCTGCAGCCGTTCTAGCGTGTACAGCAGTACGGCCATTCTCACTTTCCTTTTTTCCTACAGACAATACCTGTTCTGCCCCTGTGCACTCGTTCACCGTCCGCTATATTGGTACAGATACCCTAATTTAGGACTGGTAAAACGGCTGTTACGTAGTGTACAGGTTTGTTGAAATCACTGTTTAATTTTTCCTCGCTTTCACAATAACTCCTTGCAATTTTTTATACCTTGGTACCTAATTATGTTAAATACTATATAAGCACTATAACATAATTACAAATAGGAACCTAGCCGTGTCATGGTGTGATCCACACTAACTGGTTGTGAGCAAATTAGTTCAAACACAATTTTCAGTGAAAAGTCAGCAGTATTGTTAAAATGCAGGTCGTTAAAGTGTGCATTTAGTGTACTTATGTCCTTATCTGATGTTGCAAACATATATTCTGGTTTTGTGTTTACTATCTATCTTCTAAAAAATGTTTTGATTGATTGATTTTTTTCTGACCAGTTTTCAATGTTCTGCTATGGGGGGATGAGGTATCTCTACGTTACCTGGCATAACGGTAATTAACTATTTATGCAATCCGTGTGGATCCAAAAACCCAATTAAAAAATTATACTTATCAGCAATTACTGTGATCTATTCTCTTTCGGTTAACACTCATTCCTGAATTATGGCACAGTGTTCTGCAATGTCTTTTGATATCAGGACACTGTGGGCATCCTAACGAGGAAAGCAGTACGGCCTCTATCTTTCTTCAAATCAGCTACTAGCTCATACGTTGCTCTCTCATCTACCGGCCGCTGTGTCGACAATTCTGTCCTAACTCATGACGGATAGACAGCAGAAGTAACTGGTATGAGTTGCTGATCTTTGTCCTAAATTTATATTCTTGTCTTTTGATGCTGTTAAATCCCCACTAATTGCAATCTGTGTGGAGCTCAAAAAAATTCAATTAATTATTTAGCAATTACAGTTATTTATTACTTTTCGGTCAACACTCATTCCTGAATCATGACATAGTGGTCTGCAATGTCCTTTTGATATCAGGACACTGTGAACATCCTAACGGGGAAAGTAGTATGACCTCTACCTTTCTTCAAATTGGCTAAAAGCTCAGACCGTTGCCCTCTCATCTACCGTCCGCTGTGTCGACATCTTTTGTCTTAACCTATGACGGATAGAAGTAACTTATATGAGTTGCTGATTCTTTGCCTAAATTCTTCTGCGAGTTTTTTCATGCTGACAAGTAAAACAATATTTCTCTAGTGGCTATTTGAAATGGTCAACAATTTCTGACAGACATGGTCTAGGCTTTTTCCTTTCCTTCAATAATCAGCAAAATGTATTAACATGAGGATGACATTGAGGGGGCTAAATTTGCCATTTAATACTGACAGCAGATTTGTATTGTCTATGTATGCTGAGACGATAATTCCCTGAAAATAATATTCAATACTTTTTCAGGTCCAGTGTGAGTTAAAATTTATTAACACTAATATTGATCTGGGGTGTAGCCATAGTTGTGAAGTTCACAAGTGAGTTAAAAGGTAGTGGCATACCTATAGGGGGTATTGATTGATCCATTAATTAACCAACAATATTGTTTGGGAAACAACACATATGATTAGTTGTGTTGTAGTTATACTGATTGATTTAACAATCAACAAGCAATACTGTTTGTTCAATCAACACATACGAGCAGTTGTGTTGTTTTATTATATTAATAATTAGGTGAACTTATAGTTCTTTATGTTATGTTCGTCACATTGTTAAAAAATTTTAATGGAATAATAAAGGTTATGTTTTATGACAACTAGGACTATAATAGCCCTGTCTTGTATTTCTAAAGAGTGCCCCCAAAATAGAGTCTTCTTTCCTTTCTTTTTCTATTTTGACTTTCTGACTCTGGGGAGCAACACCAACCTTTGCCCGTGACGGATTTCCACAGCAATTATAGGTATCTGGTTCATAGACCCCTTTTCTATATATTTTTAACCATATTTATGGTAACAAAGGGTTCCCTTCTTGTTGCGGATCTTCTCAACTGTCTATCTCCAAGAGATTACAGATGTCAGCATAGCTATCTTCTCTTTGCCGGCTGAAGGGGGACTTCAGGTGAGTGCGTCCACTGGGTTGATCTACGAGTGCCCTTGCCAGTGGTGATACGATCCTGGCCAGAGCTGGGGGATGTTGCAGATGAGGTTGTGGGCCTCAGACTTTGTTCCAGAAGGGAGGCTATCTCCGCATTCCTTGCCCAATTGTAGCGATTATCTCATGTAGCTCCAGGAGCATGTTTTGTTGAAACTACTCTGTCCTTTTTCCTTGATCTCATATGGCTAGGAGGATCACCTGGTTGCTTGGAGGGTTGTCTCAGCAACCTCCTCCAGGTCCGCCGGTGACTCTGGGGCATCCTCCCCGGATTGTGGACCAGACCCCCTTCCATCCCCAAGCTGCATGAGCTGATCATCCTCATCTGAAAATTAAGCAAACACAAAGATAAATTAGCATTGGCATTTTGCATGTCATGAAATGTAACTTTAACATAACATTAATAATTACCTTGGGTCAGCATGCAGGACCTCTATGTCTCACATGTCCGTGTCCATGTCAGACACCTCCTCTTCGGCAACATACTCCAATGCCATCTCCACCAATGGAGTGTATTCCAAGGCCTGAATGATTCCACCACCTGTCCCCCTCGCATGTCACAAGCGGGCACCCATCTTCTCATTCAGGTGGCACTTGAAGTCCGCCCATCTAAAATAAGTTATAAAATGGAGGATACATAACACTATAGTATTCAAGACATGTAAAAAAAAATCATATTTCTACACATTCTTTTAAACTTACTGCTACATTCTCTAATAGTTGTTACTGAACTCATTTTAAAAGAAAAAAACATACACCACTGTTTATAGTAATTAAAAACTGCAGTCTAAAACCCTCTCTAGAGTAGCTGAGTTTATCTTGTCCTTCATAGCTTACATATACACTACTACTCATACACACTGTCCTTGAGAGACGTACAGTATGCACATTCACACATTTAATTCTCACTTAACTGTTATTCCCACAAAGTTTAGCACAGCAAAAAAAATAAAAAATAGATTTTATGCATACCGCCTTTTCAGCTCCTGTGATGTGCGGACGATGGTCGCCTCCATGTTGACCGCATCTGTAATCTCTTGCCAGATGCGCTCCTTTGGTGTGTCACCCATATACTGCACTGGTGCACTTTCTCCATTGCTTCAGGAACCAGAATGTCAAGCTCCCTCCTACCGAATGGCGGATGCCTTTTTTTCTTCTCCTTTTTCTGCGTTGCCTGATATTGGGGTTCTTGAGACTGATTACTGGGGCCTGCTTCCTCTTCATCTACAGGACTAGGTGCTTGCTGGTGTTGTGCACCTGCTGCTTCTCCCTCTGCCACTCTACTCCTCTCAGCGTCCAAACATTTACGTCTGGCCATCGGATGCATGGTAAATTTCATTTTGCGGATGGAACTAAGGTAGCTTTATTGCAGAACGCACCTATAATGAGTTAATGGTGTGCAGGTGGTGTTTGCAGAATTTTGCAACTAGGAAAACAAATCGCACGGCTTATTCAAGTAGGTGGTTTGCGTCTAACTGTTGAGAGGAGAGAGTGATTTTTGTTGGCTTAATATTTCATTACTGCCCAGTAAGTAAACATTTGTTTCTTGTGTGCTGTTTCCTATTTAGCAACTATATGCATATGCAGTAATTATTTTAATCTTCATGTATCTATAGGTTTTTTTTTAATTTTGTATTTACTGTACATTTTGTACTTTAAAAACATTTTTTTCGGCCAGTAAGGGGTATATTCAATTGAAGTCGAAAACTGCCGTCTGTCGAAAAGACGTCAGTTTTCGACTTTTAAAGGTCGAATCCTGATTCGACCTATTCAATATTTCCCTAAATTCGACTTGTCGAAAAGCACGTGGATTGGCGGAATAGCTGCTGATCCACGTGCTTGTGTCGAAAACGGGGTTTTGGCTCCCTTTTCGACCATCTCAGTTCGACATCAAAATGATGTCGGACTGAAATGTGGACCCAGAGGAGGCGAGGGGGGGGGGGGGAAGCCACAGGGAGACGGGGGGACAGCCGGCGGGCATACAGGGCAATCAGCGCTACAGTAGCGCTGCAGCTGGATGTCACTCAGCCGCCCGACCTCACGGCAGCTTCCACCCGGCTCCAGCACAGTGCTGGAGCTAGGTGGAAGCTGCCGTGAGGTTTGACGGCTGAGTGACATCCTGCTGCAGCACTACTGTAGAGCTGATCTCCCTGTATACCCGCCGACTGTCCCCACGCTGGTCTCCCCGTGACTCGCCCTCCTTCTCCTCCTTTGCGTCCCATCTCAATTCGATATAAAAAAGTCAAATTAAGATGGGATTGAATAGGGGTTGTCGGATCCATTCCGACAAATACATGTCGGAATGGATCCGACTTTAATTGAATATACCCCTAAGTATCTGATTATATGCAGTGGTGTGGTGTTCATTCACAGTGTGAAGGGAAATTAATGTTGTACTGATCTTCTTCTTTGAAGGGTTCCTTGTTTTGTGTGTAGGCCACATTTGTGGTGAAGTTTTTGTTTGTATTTTCCTTCTACCTTTTTTGGCTGGTAAGTATGTTTGTATGCAGTAGTGTGTTGTTCATTCACAGTGTTTTCTTGCACAACAATAAAGGCTGTTTGGTGTCATTTGTTTTTGCAAGATGGTCTAATTTTTATAATAAAAACGTATTTTTTAAAATTTTAATTACCTCCCTTTGTGTTAGTTGTCCTCATGGAAAATCTCTCACCTGTAAGTATTTGTTTTTAGAAACATTTGGTCACACATTTTTTTTTAATTCTTTTTAATGTGTTTTTTTTTTTTTTATTATTCCGGTATGCTTCAGCGTTGTTAATTTATCTCCTTTACGGCCAAGCCCAACATGGTCCTCATCCTCTAAGGCAAAGGCAACTGAGGCATACAAGAGATAAATTCTGTCGCACCCATGTCACCTTATTTGGAATGCCTGATGATGAGGTGGTGTGCCGCTATAGGCTTCCACCTCATGCCATCCCAAATACTCTCTCAATGAAAGAGCGTTTTCTAGAAAGCCAAACTAGCATTCGTTCTGTGTGATGGTAGCAATCTTTGTAGGATTCTGAGGGGCATAATTTCTGCTTTTAAGAAGCGATCCAAGCAGTTCATATCAATGCCATTGGAATGAGGAGTCCCTAGCTGTGGTCAAGCAGCAATATTGTGCAATTGCTGGCTTCCCACACATTATAGGGGTAGTGGATGGCACACACATTCCATTTGTGACACCATCACATAATGAAACTATCTTTAGAAACAGAAAAATGTTCCATTCTTTGAATGTGATGGTGGGTTGTTGCCCATCCCTCCAGAGCCATTCCCTGAATGCCCGGTACCCAGGAAGTGCCCATGATTCTTACGTGATATGACAATCAGGGATATGGCAAAAATTAACAATGATGGAAGGTCAAGACGCTTGGCTTTTGGGTAAGTGTTTAATAGATAAATTTAAAAAGATACTGTGTGTACAGTATGTAGATATTGTGCTGGCTTGAATGTCGGCGTCCGGGGTCTTACCTGGACATCGGGGCTGCGAGGTCTGCCGTGTGGGCTGCTTGTGGGCAGCGGTGGCGGAGGTCTGCTGCGGCGGGTCCACTTGCGGTGGGTAGGCGGCTGTGGTGGGTCCGCTCGTGGTGGTGGGATGCTGTTGCAGCGGATCTCACTCAAGGCAGTTGCTGGGAGGCCAGAGACAAGGGAGTGTCTAAGAACCAGCAAGAAAGTCTGCCTTACAGGGAGCCGCCATGTTGGAGACCAATTCTGAGCAATGGTGCAGGCTTCCTGTTGTATCCAGTCAATCCAAGGAGATCTCTCCTTATAAAAAGGAGCTGGTTTATGACAGGGGCGCCAGTGCTTCAAGTTACTACCAAGTTGTAGGTGCTATAGCTCTGTGCTCCCAGGATTCCTTCCGTATCCTGGTTACTCCCTGGCTCTGCTCTGCCATCATTTATTTGTTGCCGCAGCCCTGCCATATCTAACCTACTGCCGTTTGTGAGAGCGCTCCTGGGAACCGCGACCCAGCCTCATCTTTCAAACCACAGTGCACAAGTCTGCAGCTCGTTATCTTCAGCCTCGTCTTTCACAGCACAGTCCACAAGTCCGCAGTTCTTTATCTTCAGCCTCGTCTTTCAAATTACAGTCCACAAGTCTACAGTTCAGCCTTGTCATTCAAAACCACAACCTACTAGTCCGCAGTTCTTTGCTCTTCATTTTTGTTAAACTACTAATACCTGCCTCCTAGTCCTGCCTACGTTCTCCACTGGTCTCGTGGCCCATGAGAAGGAACTATATCCAGCCCCCTTGTCTTCTTCATCCGCAGGCAATCACTGCCTTGGGCAAATCTCAGTTGCCGGATCCTCAAACTCAGCCATGCGTGACAGTGAGCACTGGCCCAATGGATCTGACAGGTGATCAGGCTTAAGGAAGTGATTCCACGGCGGATATTTTGTCACGCTTGAGTAAGCAGGAGGCCACCCAATCTCAAATCATGCAGTTCATGCAGAATATGTCTGATCCCCTGGACTCTCTCTGTGTAGCTATGGCGGCACCTCAAGTATCTACAGCCTTTCCCACAATAACGCCTCCAGCTTCAATTCCTCCTGTGCCAGTACCACTTTCTCGGTTGCATTTGCCATCACCCAGTAAATTCAATGGAAATACGAAACAATGTTGCAAATTTCTTAACCAGTGCGAAATTCAGTTCGAGCTGCAGTCAGCTAATTTCCCATCAGCACGAACCAAGATAGCCTACATAATTTATCTTCTTACTGGGCAAGTGTTGGAATAGGCCTCACCATTGTGGGAGATAGCGGATCCCATAATTTCAAACTATTCAGAGTTCATAGCCACATTTCGCAAAATGTTCGATAAGCCAGGCAGGACCTCTGCCGCTTCATTGGAGATCCTGCGCCTGCGTCAGGACACTCGTTCTGTCAGTCAGTACGTAATCCAATTCCGCACCCTCTCCTCAGAACTAAACTGGAATGAAGAAGCCCTTATTGCAGCTTTCTGGAACGGTCTCTCCGATAAGATCAAGGATGACCTGGCGACTCAGGACGTACCATACAAGTTGTATAAGCTAATTTCCTTGTTTAATAAATTAGATCTGAGGTACAGAGAGTGCTGTCTGGAGAGATTGAGGTTGGATCGTCCCAAGCCTCGAGTCACCCCGCCACCTCGACTGCCATCTCCAACTACAGAGGAACCCCTGCAGATCAATCGTTCCCATCTCTCTAACGAAGAGTGCCAGAAACGGCGACAAGGGAACTTATGCATGTATTGCGGCGCATCCGATCATTTTGTTAAATCCTGCAATCAATGTCCGGGAAACGCCCGCTCCTAGCTTATGCCGGAGAGGTTAAGTTAGGAGTGTACCCAGATTTACTTAGCAAGACAGAGTCTGTTTTGTTAACTCACCTGGAGCTCCCTTCTTCCTTCCTTCTCCTCCCTGCACTACTCAACTCTGGAGCTGCCGAAAGCTTCATTACATCAGCTCTGGTTAAACGATCTGGAATACAAATGGTCCGTTTGGATCGTACTATTTCTGTTACTGTGGTGAATGGTAGTCATATTCCTGAGGGGATTATATCTTTTCATACTATACCCCTCAAAATGAAGGTCACAGTTCTTCATTCGGAAAACATCTCTTTCCTTGTAATTCCTAAAGCCTCTCATGAACTGATCATAGGATTCCCGTGGTTGCTAAGACACAATCCTTGCATAGATTGGCAAACTATGGATGTGCTTTCATGGGGGAAAAGTTGTTTCCAGAGTTGTCTGTTCACGATAAAACCTCTCTGTTCCTCCGGTCCCTCCAGCCCCTCCAGCCTTGCTATGGAATACCAGGCCTTCCAGGATGTCTTCAGTAAACACGGGGCTGACACCTTGCCTCCGCATCGAAGTTGGGACTGTAACATTGATCTGGTACCAGGCAAAACTCCACCCCGGGGTCGAACTTACCCTCTCTCACTCCCTGTGACACAAGCAATGTCTGAGTATATCCAGGAGAATTTAGACAAGGGTTTCATCTGGTCCTCCACCTCTCCGGCCGAGGCAGGGTTTTTTTTGTCAAAAAGAAGGACGGGGGTCTGCGGCCCTGTATTGTCTATAGAGGTCTCAATGAGATAACAATTAAGAACAGATATCTGTTGCCTTTGATTCCGGAACTATTCGACCGAGTTAAAGGGGCTACTGTATTCTACAAATTGGACTTACAATTTGATACGTATTCGCTCAGGAGACGAATGGAAGACAGCGTTTCATACCCGCGATGGGCATTACGAATGTCTGGTAATGCCCTTCGGTCTGTGTAATGCTCCAGCTGTTTTTCAATAATTCGTTAACGAGATTTTCAGAGCCCTCCTCTATGATTGCTTAGTGGTATATTTGGATGACATTCTCATCTTCTCTAGGGATCTGAAGACCCATCGAGAACAAGTTAAAGAGGTTCTGACCCGTTTAAGAAGAAATCAGTTATTTTGCAAACTGGAGAAGTGTACTTTTGAAGTATCCACGATTCCAGTCCTCGGTTACATGCTCTCGGGACAGAAGTTACAGATGGATCCCGCTAAAGTCCAGGCGATCCAGGATTGGTTGCTTCCTGCCACCCTTAAGGGGGTTCAACGTTTTCTGGGATTTGCCAACTTCTACCGAAAATTCGTTAAGAATTACTCGTCCATCATAGCTCCCATTACTGCATTAACTAGAAGAGGAGTAGATCCTGCCAAACGGTCTCCGGAGACTTTAGAAGCCTTTTCATCATTTAAGAAAGCCTTCATAATTGCCCCTGTACTTCGACAACCCGATCTCAGTCGCCCATTCCTGTTCGAGGTTGATGCATCCACTGTAGGTGTGGGAGCAATTTTGGCCCAGCTCTTCGAGGACAAGAAAGTCCATCCCTGTGCGTTCTTCTCATGAAGATTCTCTCCCGCTGAACAAAACTACGCTATTGGAGAACAGGAACTGCTGGCAATTAAGTTAGCCTTCGAGGAGTGGAGGTCTCTATTGGAGGGAGCTCAACATCCAATCTCGGTAACCACGGATCACAAAAATCTCTTGTATTTACAATCAGCTCGATGTCTGAACCCACGTGAAGCAAGATGGGCTCTCTTCTTTACCGGTTTCAGGTTTAAACTCAGTTATCGACCAGGTTCTCTCAATAGAAAAGCAGACGCGCTTTCTTGTTCTCTAAGTTCTGAAGAACCCACTGATCATTCAAGGAAACAGTTTATCTTGGAATCCACCTCTGTCTCAACGACTCGCACGTCTCCGCTTCCTCCACCCGGAAGAACTTTCGTCGCTCCAAATCTTCGAAAGAGACTCCTTACATGGGCTCATTCCTCCCCCTTTATGGGCCATGCAGGTGGTCACAAAACTTTCAAGTTCATTCAGCATTCCTACTGGTGGCCTCATCTCAAAACTGATGTTCAAGAATTCATAGCTGCTTGTCTAAAGTGTGCCCAACATAAAAGTCCTAAAGGTTCTCCATATGGTTTACTCCACCCACTACCTGTGCACAAAGACCATGGACACATATCTCTATGGATTTTATTACCGATTTACCTGTTTCTGGCAGACAAAATACCATTTGCGTCATAGTTGATTGGTTCTCTAAGATGACACACTTTGTTCCTCTTTCTGGTCTCCTATCTGCGTCCCAGTTGGCAAAGTTGTTTATAGCAGAGATCTTCCGACTTCATGGTCTACTGCAGGACATTTAATCAGATAGAGGTCCTCAGTTTGTGGCCAAGTTTTGGAGATCCCTATGTTCAGCCCTTGGTGTGAAACTGAACTCCTCAGGATATCATCCCCAAACAGATGGCCAAACAGAGACAGTGAACCAAGACCTAGAAACTTTCTTACGTTTATTTATGTCTTCTTCTCAGGACGACTGGCTGAACTATCTCCCATTTGCTGAATTCAACCCATTACACACTCTACCATTCTGCTACAAAATCTTCTCCATTCTACATAAATTACAGTTATCATCCAAGAGTTCCTGACTTTCAACTATTACCTATGCTTGAGGTTCCTGCCGCAGAATTAGCACTTCGACAGGTCACCAAGACTTGAAAGCAAGTTCACGAGGCTTTGCTAAGGACATCCAAGAGGTATAAAACTTATGCAGATTTGAAACAAAAAGCTGTACCGAACCTTAAAGTGGGAGATCAAGTTTGGGTTTCCACACGTAACCTGAGGCTGAAGGTACCTACTAAGAAGTTTGCTCCCAGGTTTATTCGGCCATATCCAATCGAGAAAGTATTAAATCCAGTGGCTTACAAGGTGAAGTTACCTTCTCATCTGAGAATCCCTAATGCGTTTCATATTTCTCTTTTAAAACCTTTGGTGCTTAATCGATTCAGAGCTGCACTACCTAAGACTCCCAAGATCCAGTCGGCACAAGGAGACGAATTTGAGATTCACAGGATCCTCAACTCTCACAGATGGTACCGTCGCCTCCAATACCTTATTGATTGGAAGGGCTATGAACCCAAGGAGAGGTCTTGGGTGGTAGCGGAGGCTGTTCATGCCCCAAGACTACTTCAAGCTTTTCATGGCAAGTATCCAGCCAGGCCATATAGGTATCTGGAGTCCACCCTCAAAGGGGCGGTACTGTCAGCCTCCGGGGTCTTACCTAGACATTCGGGTCACGAGGTTTGCCGTGCGGGATGCTTGTGGGCAGCGGCGGAGGAGGGCTGCTGCTGCGGGTTCGCTTGCAGTGGGTAGTCGGCTGTGGTGGGTCCGCTCATGGTGGCGGGATGCCGCTGCAGTGAATCTCACTCAAGGCAGTTGCTGGGAGGCCAGAGACAAGGGAGTGTCTAAGCACCAGCAAGAAGGTCTGCCTTACAGGGAGCCGCCATGTTGGAGACCAATTCTGAGCAATGGTGCAGGCTTCCTGTTGTATCCAGTCAATCCAGGGAGATCTCTCCTTATAAAAAGGAGCTGGTTTATGACAGGGGCGCCAGTGCTTCAAGTTACTACCAAGTTGTAGGTGCTATAGCTCTGTGCTCCCAGGATTCCTTCCATGTCCTAGTCACTCCCTGGCTCTGCCATCATTTATTTGTTGCCGCAGCCCTGCCGTTTCTAACCTACTGCCGCTTGTGAGAGCGCTCCTAGGAAACCCCGACCCAGTAGGGTCTCAGGTCACGGACGGTCCACGTGCTCTTCAGCCTCGTCTTTCAAGTCACAGTTCACAAGTCCGCAGTTCAGCCTCATCTTTCAAGTCACAGTTCACCAGTCCGCAGTTCTTTATCTTCAGCCTCGTCTTTCAAACCACAGTTCACAAGTCCGCAGTTCTTTATATTCAATCTCGTCTTTCAAACCACAGTCCACAAGTCCGCAGTTTTTTATCTTCAACCTCATCTTTCAAATCACAGTCCACAAGTCCGCAGTTCAGCCTCATCATTCAAAGCCACAATCTACTAGTCCGCAGTTCTTTGTCTCCAGTTTTGTTAAACTACTAATACCTGCCTCCTAGTCCTGCCTACGCTCTCCATTGATCTCGTGGCCCATGAAAAGGAACTATATCCAGCTACCTCGTCTTCTTCATCCACAGGCAATCACTTCCTTGGGCAAATCTCAGTTGCCGGCTCCTCAAACTCAACCATGCGTGACATTGAATACTTAGTCAATTCTTTTTTGGCTTTTTTTTAGTCTTACAGGAGATAGTCACTATCCTTACACCCCCTGGCTCATGACTCCTTATAGCACACCTACACCAGGGACACAATCAGATTATAACGCCATACTTATAGGCCATATTAGGGTGCTCCACTGCACTGGTAGCGACCTCATGTATTCGCTGGAAATGGTTTGCAAGATAGTGGTCCCGTGTGCAATATTACATGATATTGCTATAAGGAGGCATATTGCTTCGCCACAATATGACATCATGCCGCCTGAGGATGAGGAGCCAGGGGTTGGCTGGTTTCTGGGGCCCAAAAACAGGTCGGGCCATCTTACAAGAGACAGAGTTCTACAAAGATATTTCAGGCATGTTGAAAAATGATATCATATATAGTTTTCTTTCTCAATAATTAATTAATTGATCTATTAACAGATAATGTCAAGTAAAATGGATGTTGTGAATTCTACCTTTTTGGCTTTATCAAACTGTTTGTATATTTATTTATTTTTAATTATACTGCATACAATGAAATTGTGCCTAAAAATAGGGTTATCTTGTACTCATTCTATTTTTGGTTAAATACCCAAAAACAACAGTTTGTGTGCCTTATTAGGCATTTTTAATTATGCCTAACATGTATTAAGGATCAACAACCGTAGTGAAAGAGAAGTGATGTTTTGTAAACATTGATGGATTATGGGGCTATTCAGACCTGATCGTAGATGTGCTAAAATCAGCACATCTCCAATCAGTTTCTCTGACATGCGGGGGGACGCCCAGCTCAGGGCTAGTCAGCCCCACATGTCTGCCCGCATCCCCACACAGGTGTAAAAATATTGCACGGTGGCGATGCTTTCACAACCGCCAAGTAGCTCCCTGCCTGTGCAGCCTAGCTGTGATGGCAAACAGCTACCAACTATGTTCTGGATCACAGCAGCTGCCTGTGATATCATGCAGCCGCCGCGGCTAAGCCCCAGCAATGGTCCAAACATGCCTGCATTGTCCGGATTGCACCCCCCAACAGCATTCTAATGCTGTTGGCATGCCCCCTCCCGCCCTACAACCGCCTCTGCCTGTCAATCTGCCCTTCCCCTCTTCACTTCCATCCCCCTTTTAAAACCCCTCCCCCTCTTCACCTCCATTACCCTTCAAAACCTCTCCCCCTCCAGGAATGAAGCTCTTCTTCAAGAGGCTGGAGCTAATAGGCAAAGTAATTTCAATAATGATTATTATTAATTTTTTTTAAATTAGAGTTTCTTATCTAGCGCAGCATATCCTGTTGCACTTTACAATTGTAAACAACAGTGATAAGATAAACTGGGCTATAAGTAGTGGTGCAAGTAGAAAAAAAATTCTTAGTGGTACTTTGTGAGTGCACCAAAGGCTCACGTACCAAAAAAATGGGTGCAGCCACAAGCTATACGGCCATGGCCAATTAAAATTATACCCATATCAGGAGCCAGATACCCATATGACCCCAATAATGCAGTACTAGATGCACATATGCCAATAGTGCCAGATACACATATGCCCCAGTAGTGCCGTTTCAGATACACATAAGCCCCCAACAGTGCCTGATGTCATGACTGTATTTTTTGTGAACCCAGCATGTATGTGAAGTCCGTGAGGGTAGCTAGAGAGGACTATGTGTATATTTGGATGGTCTGTGGGAATTAGTGAGATTAAATAGTAAGGTGCAATCCCTGACCGGGAGTCGAACCCGGGCCTCGGCAGAGGGAGCCGTATCCTGACCACTGGATCACCAGGGACTTGGTGTTGATAGCAGGATGGTGAATGTATTGGTGAGAGCAAACTGGATAAACTGTCACAGGAGTATGTGTTTGTGTACTCAAGGTTACTATGAAATAGGTTCTCTGGCATTGCGCAGAATTGGGAGGAGAACTGAAGACGTTGAACCGGACAGGTTACCGGTGAGACTGAGAACAGCACTGTGAACCGGGCTGGGTACCAGTATAACTGGAACACAACTGTAATCCAGGCTGCTACTGGACAAAACTGTAAATGCAACTGTATGTAGAACAATGACTGTGACTTTAGGACGAGACTGAAGAACACTGAAGACTGTGACTTTAAGATGAGACTGAAGAATACTGCAGCTGTGTCTTTTAAGATGAGACTTATACTGGATATAACTGGTAAAACAACTGTAATCCAGATTGGGTTGCAAAAGAGCAGAGTTTTACAGGATCCAAGGTAATAGTGTTACCTCTTAGGGAGCTAAGCTACTAAGCTCAAACTGAGCAGTGTGACACAAGGAACTGGCAGCTTCTATAACACAAGTCCCTTTACATATACTTCCTGGTCCTTGGTGATTGGTGAACAGAGTCAGGTGATTCAGAGATTTTCAGGCTGGCACACGATTGGATAGCTCCAGGTCAGGTGATCAGACCCTGTCATGTCAGTACTCCAAGTTAGGATCTGATGTGAAGTGAGGTCTAGCAGGATGGAAAAACACTGAAGCCTAAACTCCTAAAATGAGCAGAGGATACTGGCCTTTAGGCCCAAACACCAGAGAGCAGAGCACAGTGGAAAATGTTTCTGGTGACCACTGGAGTCAGAGAGGCATGTAGTAAAATGACAACAATGATTGCTGTGTAGGCTCAGCATAGAGGGACTTGCTGAATTCAGTATTCATACAGAAGGTTAATCAACACAGGTGGAGCTCGTTAACTTTCACCTTCCAGGTAGAGAACTAAGCACTCAGTAAACCCATGGTACTGGCGAGCTGTTTATCCCAGTGAGCAGAAAAGATGCAGGATTCAGCACAGATGGCAGAGGTAAGTCACCAAATATGAGAACTACAGTCAGGATCATGACACCTGAAACACATATGCCCCTCAATAATGGCAGATACACATATGCCACCCAACAGTGCCAGATACACATATGCCCCCAGCAGTGTAGAGCCAGGTACACATATGCCCCCAGTAGTGCCAGATACACATATGCTCCAAAAGTTCCAGATACACATATGCTCCAATAGTGCCAGATACACATATGCCTCAATAGGGCCAGATACACTTATGCCCGATTAGTGCAGTGCCAGATACACATATGCCCCAGTAGTGCAGTGCCAGATACACTTATGCCCGATTAGTGCAGTGACAGATACACATATGCCCCAGTAGTGCAGTGCCAGATACACATATGACCCCAATAGTGCCAGATACACATATGCATCCAGTAGTGTAGTGCCAGATACACATATGCACCCAGCAGTAAGAGATACACAATGCCCCCCAATAGTCCCAGATATACTGTACATATGCCCCCAGTAGTGCAGTGTCAGATAGACATATGCTCCAATAATGCCAGATACACATATGTCCCCAGTAGTGCAGTGTCAGATACACATATGCCCCCAATAGTGCCAGATACACATATTTCCCCAGTATTGCAGTGCTAGATACACATATGCTCCCAGTAGTGCCAGATACACATATGCCCCAATAGTGCCAGATACACATATGCCCTCAGTAGTGAAGTGTCTGTCAAAGTCAGAAAAATATCACTATACACACTGCCATATTTGCACCTCATACATGTCCGCTCTGCGCATGCGTACACTCTCCCGTGCGTGCGCATACTCGCAGTCGCGTGCACCCGCAGGCGCATGATATGCGCATTTACGGTAGAGTTTATGTGTTCGTAGCGGGCGACTCAATCGTTACATATTTTAACCATATAATGTATTTTATAGATTATGGTCCCTTTGATAGAATCTGAAAGTTTAGTTAAAATAGCATGTTCATGGACAGAGAGATCCCTCTTTGTTTGATACGAAGGGTCCGACATGGGTCATACAGTGGTGTTTAGCATCCATCGGAAGAGTATCAAATTAGCAATATTCCGGTGTTGGTTTGGAGCGGATTAATCGCTCGTGCAAATAGTTATGGACATAAGAAGTTTATGTCCATTTACTGTTATTTGCACTTACTTAGCCATGCGGCGGGAAACCTAGTTTCCCACCCACCTGAGCAGTTGGAAGTAGACACAGCCCACCTGTATGAATCAACCTATGACCTTTTGAGATAATGCGAACACGAATTCCTGTGTCCAATGAACAATGAGATTGTAGGGACCATTGAATTGTATTGTGTGTGGGGCATAAATAGACAAGCCGATCGTATCCAGCTCACTCTCTTCAACGGTTCTCATTGCTGATAATCGGGAGCTGGATATCGAGGCGCATGCGATCGTTCCCCTTTGTGCGTAAGTTTTCTCCGCAATCATATTGTCTTTATTGTTATTGTGAGCCATTTCTCTCTCTCTCCCTCTCTTCTCCTCTTTCTATCTCATTTTCCCTTAAACGTAATTGTATTGTATTGTATTTCCTGTGTAGTTATCTGGTTAGTTAATCTATGTTATATTGTAGTGTGTGACTTGTACTGTACTATTCTTTTTGCAAGTATATCATTCATATAAGGCGTTAGACCCTAAGCACGGTATCTGTGTATTTCTTATAGTATTAAGTATTCTCAGAGCGTCGGTGACGCTCGAACAGCTTTTAAGTTAATAAGGTTACACAAGGTTGCATCTACACTCTATCACTACACTAAGGTTTCACTGCATATTACGTTGTTTATGGTTTAGTTATAAAGGTTTAACATTGTGAGCGTCTGCGCCGCTGGTGATCTCCTCGTGGTCCCGAGCGTCCGCTACGCTATAGCGAATCATTACGTTAGTTGGCAGCCAATAGCGTGCCTGCCTGTGATCTCTTGGCCGTGAGCGAACGTGACGCTTGAGCGTCTCGACTACGGCTAAGCGATTGTTACGCAAAGTGCGTACCCTTACGGTACTCCATACGTCAATAGCGTACAGTGTTCTTAGACCTCTTAAAGGGTTTTAAATAAGATAAATATTTAGCTTTATCAATTGGGGACTCGTCCAGTCCTTCACATATCTCTGCTAGGTAATTTCAGCAGACATTATCCATCAGCAAAGGGCGGGAGATCATATTCCTCATAGTGCTGTTTGGATAAGCGTCTGCTTCGCTTAGTAAAGGGTGCTGAGGGAATCCGGAACCGGAGGTAAGAACAAAACGCTAGTGTCTTTTAAAACTGTTTATTTCTGTCTTGCGTACACACGCACGCATATCTGCATTTCTTTTTCATTCGTGTATTTTCATATCACTCTCCTGTTTGCCATTTTATAATTGATAAACGTGCTAAGAGAGATTTGTCGCTATTTCATAGTTAAAAGTGTAAAAGTAATACATTAAGGTGTAAAGTGAAAAACACACAGCTCTGCCTAAAGATACAAGGAGAGATTGGTGTGGTGTGCGGTAGACGATCGAGGATCATCTACATTGATAAACGTGTACATTGTGTTACGGTGGATATTTGCTTTGCGTGCACGTGTCTCTAACAAAGGGCTGAGACTCGCGTACGCAACTCAAAGGCCGACGCACGCAGCGTATATTACGCAACGGAGCGTCCGGGTACGCCCACGTAACTCAAATCACACGATAGTGTTATTGCAACAGGCGGAAAGGTGGCAACGTGGTAAGTAGCGCAAGTCTATTTTAGTGTCCGAAATTTAGATTAACAGATCCTTCTCCAAATTTACAACACATCTGGTCTAAAGAAAATTTCTGCGCAGAAATAGAAATAGAAACAAAAGAGTACCCTCTGAAGCCAGAGGTGGAGTTAGGAGTTTACCTAGTAATAGAGCGCTTGCTACAACAGGGCATTCTGGTAAGAACATCCAGCACAGCCAACAGTCCCATCTTCCCTGTTAAAAAGAGTGGGGGGAGGGGTTACAGGCTAGTACAGGATCTAAGGAGGATTAACAAAATAGTTGAGAGTCAGTTCCCCGTAGTGCCAAATCCAGCTGTCATCCTTATGCAAATCCCTCCCACTGCGAAATTTTTCACTGTTATTGACCTCTGCTCCGCTTTCTTTTCGGTACCTCTGCACCCTGACAGACAATATTTGTTTGCATTTACATACAGAGGAGTCCAATACACATGGACTCGATTACCACAAGGTTTCATAGACAGTCCAAGTATATTTTCTCAGGCTTTGCATGATTGTTTACAGTCTTTCCAACCAGGGAGTGGATCAGTATTGATACAGTACGTGGACGATTTACTACTGTGTTCAGATTCATTGGAAGCATCCCTGAAGGATACGAAACAGCTCCTGTTTCATCTTTCAGACACAGGACACAAGGTTTCCAAAGACAAGTTACAATTATGCCAAACTAAAGTAAAATATTTGGGACACTGTCTAACACAAGGACTGAGACACCTGACCGCTGATAGAATTCAAGCAATTAGAGACATGACTCTGCCCCAAACCCAGCAACAGATCAGAACGTTTTTAGGAATGTGTGGGTATTGCCGTAACTGGATCCCAGGATTTTCCATTCTAGCATTACCTTTGCAGGAGATGGTTTCCTCAAACAAGCCTGATCGGATTTCGCACACAGACGAGTCCGAAATGGCATTTGAGAAACTTAAACAGTGCCTAACGCAGGCACCAGCATTAGGTATGCCAGACTATGGGAAACCCTTTGAGCTGTACGGAACAGAAAGTGCTGGTTGCACGGCAGGCGTCCTAACCCTAAAGCACGGTGATGCCAGCAGGCCGGTAGCATACTACAGCGCTCAGCTAGATACGGTAGCGCGATCCCTCCCCACATGCTTGCGAAGCGTTGCTGCAATAGCATTGCTAGTAACAAAAAGCGAAGATGTAGTGCTAGGTCACAACCTCACAATTCATACACCACATGCAGTGTCAGCCTTGCTAAATTCTGCCCAAACCAGGCATGTCTCATCAGCGCGGTTTACAAGATGGGAATTAGCACTAATGGCCCCCGTAAACATCACCATAAAGAGATGCAGTGCATTAAATCCTGCAACATATCTCCCAGGTGTGCCTGGACAGGCACAAAGGGTGGAGGATGAGAGTGGTGGGGAAGGAGGATTTAATACAAAGGAGGACACACATGATTGTATGGAATATTTGACCCAAAATTTCACGGCAAGGCCTGACATCAGTGACAACCCACTGGAAGATGTAGATCTAACTTTCTACACGGACGGTAGTTGTCACAGACAGTCAGACTCGGGAGACTTGTGTACTGGATACGCAGTCGTAGATGACCAAGGCACCATGGAAGCAGAACCGCTAGGCCCACCTCACTCAGCCCAGGTTGCTGAACTGGTCGCCCTAACCAGAGCATGTGAATTGGCTAAGGGCAAATCAGCCAATATCTACACCGACTCTAGATACGCATTCGGGGTAGTCCATGATTTCGGAGCCCTATGGCGCCTCAGAAATTTCATGACGGCAGCTGGCACACCGGTAGCGCATGCAGCTCACATCAAAAGGCTTCTAACAGCGATACAGGAACCCGACAGAGTGGCTGTTATCAAGTGTAAAGCACACACATATAGCCAGGACCCAGTATCACTTGGTAACAGCCGAGCAGACGAAGCTGCTAAGTTAGCAGCTGGTACCCCCAGACAGACAGACACCACACAACTGATGGTATTTAATACCATCAACACACAGAAGCTGTGTGAAATGCAAAATTTGTGTTCCACACAGGAAAAGGCAGTCTGGAAGGCAAAGGGATATGGCCAGGAGTCCTCAGGACTCTGGACGGATGGACATGGTAAACCAGTGGCCCCCAGAGCATACCTTCCATGTTTGGCTGAAGCAGCTCACGGGCTGACTCATCTGGGCAAGGAGGGAATGTGCAAGTTGGTAAGAGCATATTGGTGCGCCCCAGGATTTTCATCTCATGCAAGTAAGAGAGCAATGTCATGCCTTACCTGTTTGAGAAAGAACATCGGAAAGGCAATACCAACAGAACCATCTCATATCCCACCTGCAGGCGGTCCTTTTCAGGTAATAAAGATTGATTTTATTCAATTACCCCCTTGTCGAAATTTGAAATATGTACTTGTTTGTATAGATGTTTTCTCAAATTGGGTCGAAGCATTTCCTGCGGCCACAAATACCGCTATGTTTACTGCTAAGAAAATTGTGCAGGAATTTGTATGTAGATATGGTATCCCTAGAATAATCGAAAGTGATAGGGGTACCCATTTTACAGGTGATGTCTTTCAAGGAATGTGTAAGTTGATGGGAATTGATAGCAAGCTGCACACTCCATATCGTCCACAGGCGAGTGCGAAGGTGGAAAGAGTGAACAGCACTATTAAAAATAAACTGAGCAAAGTTATGGCAGAGACAGGATTGACATGGCCAGAAGCTTTACCCATTGTACTGTACAGCATCAGAACCACTCCCAGGTCCCCTCTAAATCTGTCTCCCTTTGAAATTCTGTTTGGTCGACAACCGCATGTTATGATTAACCCTCAGGATGATTTGAAGTGTAACAATGAAGTGACTGTAAAATACTTGATTAACATGAGTAAACAGCTAAGGAATCAAAATGATAATTTGAAGATAGTGATTCCTGATTTACCAGATAGTAATTGTCATGACATTGAACCTGGGGATTATGTAATGATACGGAATTTTCTACGCTCAGGTTGCCTTATTGACAGATGGGAAGGACCATACCAGGTCTTATTGACTAGCACTACAGCATTGAAGGTTGCCGAGAGAGAGACTTGGGTTCATTCGTCCCACTGTAAGAAGGTCGCTGATCCAGAGAGGTCCCGTGATAAGGAACAGACGGTAGAAGTTGTATCACTGGAGTGTCTGTTCCAAGAGGACTGAGGCGGCACCTGAGCATTGAAAATCACAAGAACAAAAGCAGTTGTCGATTCCCTGTTCCCTTTTATTGTTTTTCTCCAACTTCCCATCCCATCTCCCTCAATCATTTCTTTACCCCCTTCTCATTTTTCTCCGTTTCCTCCTATAAGATGGACTTGCCCCAAGAGACTGTGATCCGGATTTTCCTGTTGACCATGATGTTGACCAGAGCAGTCTGTTCCGGCGAGAGTACCATGGAGGTCGGGAGAGGTTCTGGAATGGGTTCTGATGACAAAGATGGAGGCGTAGTTTTCCAAGAACAACTTAACCAACAAGTAAAGGCGAGTATCAGAAAACGATCCGATAGCATTGACAATAGAAGGAATTGTGAAGGATTGTTAGCTGAAGAAAACTGTATCTGTAGGCTCTGTGACAATGTAGTTGAGGATGGGTGCATCAAGAAATGCCAATCCAGTTTTAATATCCACATGGACCGGCATCCCTTGAGTGACTATCACTCCTTAGTGGGTAGTGTGTTAAATCAAACAGATTGTTGGGTATGCTCTCAAGTACCTCAAGGTCATAGCAAATCAGGACTAGTACCATTTCCTTTAACGGTAGGGGAGGTACTTGAGCTAAAGGGTGGGAGACCGGTGGACAGGAGGTTTAATATCTCCAGTCCTCCTAGTTTGAAGCTCCACCAATATCATGTGGATAGATCCCTAATATGTTTTAACATTTCCAATCCCCGAAAGCCGGGAAATTGGGAAGTGTCATGGAGTAACCAAACCATGACCTTTTCATACAGAGCAGATAGAATGCCTACAGATACAGAGCTTATACGCCACATAGCCAGTAGAGAAAGATCTTTCCGATATAGGTATACCCTAGGAAGTAGGATTACGAGAGTTGGAGAGGTATCACCAGGATACTGCGCACATATCGTACAAACTGATACGTGTACTAAACAGATGGGAGCATTAGGGTTAGGAGATTTCACATGGAAGATGTTTAATATGGTTATGTCCTACTCCGTCCCATATGTCCTCCCCGATGATGCATATTTCATATGCGGGAGGAAGGCGTATAAGTGGCTTGCCCCAAACTCTGAAGGATTGTGTTATATTGGAAAAGTACTGCCTGAGGTAATGACTGTATCACATGCCAAAATGAAAGATATACACCGTGGTGCCCAAGCTCCTTATACTCACACCCACTACGAGCACGTAGTTAAAAGGCACCTGATAGAGAGAACAGAGCATCCGGCCTCTGATCTGATCAGTGAATCCACCGGGATTCAATTCCTAATCGCGTTAGATTTCACTCGCACCGCTAGAGGAGTGCTGAACTATAAATACATATCTGCGCTTGCAAATTTGTTAGACAATATCACAGAAATGTATGATGACACGTTTAGGTATACTGGAAGAGAACTTCAAGCTTATAAAACAGAACTGGTACAGCATAGAATGGTTCTTAATTATCTCACGGCAGTGACAGGTGGATATTGTGTCACACTGGCAACGCAGTACGGCGTGAAATGTTGCACATACATTACAAATAGTACCGAGGACCCAGTCGAGGTCATAGACCAAAAGATGGACGATATTCTCCAATTAAAATGGGAATTTCGCAGGAGACACAATCTCACCCTTGCTGCTGTGGGTAATGAGCTGACTGGTTGGGTGTCATGGTTGAACCCGCGAAATTGGTTCTCTGGTTTAGGAGAATGGGCTCAAGGAGTCATAATGAATGTAGGGAAGTTTCTCCTATGTATCTTAGGTGTTGTCATAACGATTGGCTTGATATTTAGATGCGGTCAGGCTTTAATGAAGTGCAAACGTAGTACCATGGTAATGAGTCTAAGGAGTGAGGAAATTGTAATTCCAATGGATTTGATTTATGACCCAACTGTAGAAACAATGATGTGATGAAAATGCGATTATACGGTCCGTTTCTTTCACCTGTTTTTCCGGTTTTTCCAAGGTAAAAAGACCCACTTTTGACGAGGAATTTGATGATCCTGTATACAGACAACTGATGGATTAAAGAAGAAGTTTTGACAACCTTATACACAGATATTTGATGAACTATGCCATAGACCCCCAGTTTCCCTAGAAATTTTAAAATTACGCTAGCCCAACACTTTTGTAAGTCTATGGACATTGACAAAGCTTTTTGCTCGCACCTTTTGGGCAAAAGCACAAAGAAGACTGCATTCAACAGACACCGAACAAGACTTCAATCGACAAATGTTCATTAACCTGACATAGAATACCACTGCATTTACCATAAGTGTTCTTTATCTTCATCTCTACAACCTTCAGGTAATTACACACATAGTCGATAGGGAATACAGGCACAGATATCAGCAACCACATATTCCCCCATTCATGTATCATCAACTAAAATGTGCTCCCCCATTTTGTTACAACCACAGCCGAAAAGAGCTCGGTAAAGTTTGACAGCCCATCCACAGACCCGTACCACGGGATAAGAAGGAATTCGAATGTATACTTCGCAATACCTCGAAGCTTGATTTAAAACACGTACGGCGCGATGATACATGACCCCCCCAAACATGGATTCATACACACATGCTTCTGCTATCTCAATAGGTCATACCCTTTTCCTACCTTCTCCTCTCCTCCCCTACCCAACCATGGAAATGTATTTACACCTGACATATATTTTTCTCTTTTTGAAATGTTTTAGGAAGTGGCAGTTATTGTTGACTGCCAAAGGGTGGACTGTCAAAGTCAGAAAAATATCACTATACACACTGCCATATTTGCACCTCATACATGTCCGCTCTGCGCATGCGTACACTCTCCCGTGCGTGCGCATACTCGCAGTCGCGTGCACCCGCAGGCGCATGATATGCGCATTTACGGTAGAGTTTATGTGTTCGTAGCGGGCGACTCAATCATTACATATTTTAACCATATA
Organism: Pseudophryne corroboree; assembly: GCF_028390025.1. Lineage (NCBI taxonomy): Eukaryota > Metazoa > Chordata > Amphibia > Anura > Myobatrachidae > Pseudophryne > Pseudophryne corroboree. Next base: position 762,648,256 of record NC_086446.1, read on the forward strand.
ATGTATTTTATAGATTATGGTCCCTTTGATAGAATCTGAAAGTTTAGTTAAAATAGCATGTTCATGGACAGAGAGATCCCTCTTTGTTTGATACGAAGGGTCCGACATGGGTCATACAGTGGTGTTTAGTATCCATCGGAAGAGTATCAAATTAGCAATATTCCGGTGTTGGTTTGGAGCGGATTAATCGCTCGTGCGAATAGTTATGGACATAAGAAGTTTATGTCCATTTACTGTTATTTGCACTTACTTAGCCATGCGGCGGGAAACCTAGTTTCCCACCCACCTGAGCAGTTGGAAGTAGACACAGCCCACCTGTATGAATCAACCTATGACCTTTTGAGATAATGCGAAGACGAATTCCTGTGTCCAATGAACAATGAGATTGTAGGGACCATTGTATTGTATTGTGTGTGGGGCATAAATAGACAAGCCGATCGTATCCAGCTCACTCTCTTCAACGGTTCTCATTGCTGATAATCGGGAGCTGGATATCGAGGCGCATGCGATCGTTCCCCTTTGTGCGTAAGTTTTCTCCGCAATCATATTGTCTTTATTGTTTGTTATGCACACCAGTGCCTGCAGGAAAGTACTGGTGCCAGAACTCTTATGCACTCCAGTGCCTGCAGGAATGTACTGGTGTTTGAACTGTTATGCAAAACAAATGGACTCACAGACAGACTGGGGAATATGACATAACGTACACAGAAGGTGATAGGGTAACAAAATACACACAAAGTGAACAGAGAAGCCCAGAGGCTAAGGAACTGGGTATCTCCCTTGTATTAGAACTGCTCAGATGGGAAAAGCAAGATGTTGTGTTTTAATACGTAGAGAACCCGAAATGCTGTTGCTAAGGGCAACAGCAAAACCCTAAAGGGTTACCAACGGGTGTGGCAGTAAACTCCTTGGTCAGAGATGGAATGATAGACACAAGGAGAGTCTCCACAATCCTAATTCTCACTTGCAGTGCACAGGTTCAGCTTACTGTCACTAAACTGACCCCTGACACCTAGCACAGTGAGACAGGATTAGACAGGCAAGTCTTAGAATACAGCCGCAAACTTGCTAAGTTCACAGAGTAGTAACAGAACCCCAGTAAGCTAAACGACTGACTCCAGTCTTACTGCTAGGTCTGGATTGGCAGAGTGTAATACCAAATCCCCAGGCCTATTTGCAGTAAGCAACAAACAAATACAAAGCTACACAGTACTGGCTAATTTTCAGGAACTGACTAACCAACAAAGATTCAGCAGCATCTGCTTACCCTGAGAAGAGGCCTTATAAAGCAGGTGCTGTCCACGCCCCACTCAGACCTCACAGACTGTGAGCACAAAAACCAGCACCGGATCCCCTGCCGTGCACAGAGCCTATAACCACTGCACAGCAAAAGACCCGAACCGGAGTATCAGCTGCGCTCAGGTTACTCCGCTAGCACTTGTCTCCCGGTTGCCATGACGACTTGGCAGCACAGGGCAGGAGACCCTAACAGTACCCCCCCTCTGACGAGGGGTCAAAGAACCCCTACCACCGGGTTTATCAGGGAACTGCGAGAAGAAAGAGCGTATCAGTCTGGGGGCATGAAGATCACAACTGCGCACCCACGACCGCTCCTCCGGGCCATACCCCTTCCAGTGCACCAAAAATGACAGCCGACCCCGAACCACCTTGGAGTAAAGAATCCTTTCAACAACAAACTCCCTCTGGCCACGTATCAGAAGAGGGGAAGGTCTTCCACTGGAAGAAGGATTACTAATCGCCCGTTTTAAAAGGGAACAATGAAATGTTTTATTGATACCCAAAGAACGGGGCAGATCTAACTGAAATGCCACCGGATTGATAACACTGGTGATCTTATAAGGGCCGATGAACCGGGGGCCTAACTTATGAGATGGCTGTCTCAACTTCAAATTCTTGGTAGACAACCAGACGAAGTCTCCTAATTTGAAGCTGCAGGGTCTTTTCCGCTTATCAAAAACCCTTTTGGTCACTAATGACACAGACACAAGGGCTTTCTTCACTTTCCGCCAAATACCTCTAAGGACCGAAACCACAGAGGAACCACCAGGCGTGGAGTCCAGGGGGTCAAAAGAATTGGCCTTAGGATGATGCCCATACACACAAAGGAAGGGAGAGATCCCTGTAGCAGAGTGAGCCGCGTTGTTATAGGCAAACTCCGCCATGGACAGATGAGCAACCCAGTCAGTCTGACACTTGGAGACATAACACCTGAGGAACTGCTCCAAGGACTGGTTCACCCTTTCAGTCTGCCCATTAGTCTGCGGACGGTAGCCTGACGACAAGCTGACAGAAATCTGGAGATCGGAACAAAATGCCCTCCAGAATTTGGCCACAAACTGGGATCCGCGGTCAGAGACCACATCAAGTGGCAACCCGTGGAGACGCACAACATGCAGCATAAATAATTCAGACAGGCGTCTGGCCGATGGCAGCCCAACCAGTGGAACGAAGTGCGCCATCTTCGAAAACCTGTCAACGACAACCCAGATGGCTGTCATCCCCGAGGATTTGGGCAAGTCCACCACAAAATCCATTGAAATGTGGGTCCATGGCTTAGATGGGATAGAGAGTGGATGTAATGGGCCAACAGGAACCCCTCTAGGAGTCTTATTTCGGGCACAGATGTCACATGCCCGAACCCACTGATCCACATCCTTAGCCACCGAGGGCCACCACACCGCCCTAGATAGCAACTCCCGAGTTCTGGCAATACCCGGGTGACCTGCCGACTTCTTGGCATGGAATTCCAGGAACACTCGCTGTCTTAACCTAGGAGGCACAAACAAAAGACCTACCGGAAGGTCTGGAGGAGCCTGCTCCTGTGCTCTAAGGACTAATGATAAGAGGTCCTGGGTAATGCCCACTTTAATACATGATGGGGAAACAATGGGCAACGGCTCCTCGGTGGTCTCCTGGATTGGAGCAAAACTCCGCGAGAGCGCATCAGCCTTGATGTTTTTTGACCCAGGGCGATATGTTATCAAAAAATTAAAGCGAGCAAAAAACAAAGCCCATCGTGCCTGCCTGGCATTGAGACGCTTCGCTGACTCTAAATATGCCAGATTCTTATGGTCAGTGAGAATTGAGACCACAAACTTAGCCCCCTCAAGCCAGTGTCTCCACTCCTCGAGTGCATCCTTAATAGCCAACAATTCCCGGTTACCCACGTCATAATTCATCTCGGCAGGCGAAAATTTACGGGAAAAGTAAGCACAGGGATGAAGGCGATTATCAGACACTCCCATCTGAGAAAGCACTGCCCCAATACCCATCTCAGAGGCATCCACCTCCACCACAAAAGGACGCTCTGGATCTGGGTGTCGCAGCACCTCGGCCGAAACAAATGCCCTTTTGAGACGGGCAACAGCCGCTTTAGCCTCACAAGACCAGTAAGCAACATCCGCCCCTTTCTTAGTGAGTGCCACCAAGGGCGCCACTATAGACGAAAATCCAGCGATAAATCGTCTATAAAAATTTGCAAAGCCCAGGAAACGCTGAAGCGCCTTCAAACTAGTGGGCTGCACCCAATCCAGGACTGCCTGTACCTTGGAACCCTCCATTTGGAAACCTTCTGGGGAGATAATATATCCTAGAAATGCGATTTGCTGAACTTCAAATTCGCACTTCTCCAGCTTCGCCCCAAGCCAGTGGTCTCTGAGTTTCTGGAGGACTAAGCGTACATGCTTCCGATGTTCCTCCAGGGAATGGGAGAAGATTAGGATGTCATCTAAGTATACAACTAAGAATCTATCCAAATATTCCCTGAGCACATCATTCATGAAATCCTGGAAGACTGCCGGGGCATTACAGAGCCCAAAAGGCATCACCAAATATTCATAATGCCCTGAGTGGGTATTAAAGGCAGTCTTCCATTCATCCCCCTCTCTCATTCGGATTAGATTGTACGCACCGCGTAGGTCAATCTTAGAAAAAATGGTGGCAGTACGAAGCTGGTCAAACAAGACCGAAATGAGAGGCAGTGGGTATGAGTTTTTAATCGTGATACGGTTCAATTCCCTGAAGTCGATGCAGGGTCGCAACGAACCGTCCTTTTTACCAACGAAGAAGAACCCCGACCCAACTGGAGACTGTGAAGGTCTGATAAATCCCTTAGCCAAGTTCTCCTGAATGTACTCTGCCATAGCCTGAGTCTCAGGACGTGACAGGGAGTACAACCTGCTCTTGGGAAGCTTAGCATTTGGCAACAAATCAATGGCACAGTCATAGGGGCGATGGGGAGGTAGTACCTCTGCAACTTTTTTGGAGAACACGTCCGCAAAATCTGCATAACACCCTGGCAATCCTGGCAAACTTAGCTGCGAGAGCCTGACTGGAAGGCTCAAGCAACTCCTGAAACAATCAGTACCCCAACTAAGAATCTCCCCAGAGACCCAGTCAAATTGAGGATTGTGGGCCCTTAACCAGGGTAACCCCAACACCAATGGGGCAAAAGTACAGACAGTCACATAAAAGGACAATTTTTCAGAGTGTGTGGCTCCAATAAACAAAGAAATCTGGCTAGTGCAAGAGGTAATTTTACCTTGGGATAATGCTTCCCCGTTTAACCCACAAATCTCAATTTCCGATGCCAAGGGTACTAAGGGAACAGAGTGTTTCAGGGCGAATTGGCGGTCCATAAAAACCCCGTCGGCCCCACTGTCCACAAAGGCCTCAGTCTTGACAGTTTGACCGAGGATCTTCAAGGTCACCGGAATGATAAAAGTCTTCTTGGGAAATTCTGACTAATGGCCTGACAGGATATTTCCCATCACCATCAGGCCCTGAAGTTTTCCGGCTTTTCTGGGCATGATACTACCACATGACCTTTACTCCCACAGTACAAACACAACCCCTGCTGTCTCCTCCGCGTCTTCTCACGCGAGGAGAGGCGGGTAGCCCCAATCTGCATAGGCTCCTCAGAAAATTCCTCAGAGCCTGAGGTTCCCTTGGGAAGGAAGGAAATCTCAGTCTCCCTTTCAAGCCTACGCTCTCTCAGCCGTCTATCCACCCGGATGGATAACTGCATGAGCTGATCCAAGCTATCAGGCAAGGGATATTGTACCAGTTGGTCCTTTATCTGGTTAGAAAGACCTCTTCGGTACTGGTGTCTCAGGGCTGGGTCATTCCACTGGGTATCATGGGCCAACCTCCGAAACTCCGTACAGCAAACCTCAACTGGCCTTCGCCCTTGCTTAAGGATCGAAATCTGAGCCTCGGCTGAGGCCGTTTTGTCAAGGTCATCATACAACATGCCCAGTGCCGTAAAAAAAGCATCAACACTTTTAAGCGATGGACAGTCAGGCTGCAACCCATATGCCCAGACCTGTGGGTCTCCTTGTAGCAAGGAAATCACTATGCCCACCCGCTGAATCTCCGACCCAGAAGACTGAGGCCTAAGCCGGAAGTATAGCTTGCAGCTCTCCTTGAAACAAAAGAACTGCGAGCGATCTCCAGAAAAACGATCCGGGAGATTTACTTTCGGCTCCTTAACCCCTGCAGGTGCTGCTGCTGCGGGAGCTCCGCCAGCAGCCTGGGAGGTGTGCATTTTAATGGACAAATCATTAAATTGTCGAGTCAGGACCTGCACCTGATCGACCACCTGTTGCAACGTATTTTGAGGGGTATGCTCCATATTCCCACAAAATTTCAACAGGAGTATTAGGCTGCTGAATATGTTATGCACACCAGTGCCTGCAGGAAAGTACTGGTGTCAGAACTGTTATGCTCTCCAGTGCCTGCAGGAATGTACTGGTGTTTGAACTGTTATGCAAAACAAATGGACTCACAGACAGACTGGGGAATATGACATAACGTACACAGAAGGTGATAGGGTAACAAAATACACACAAAGTGAACAGAGAAGCCCAGAGGCTAAGGAACTGGGTATCTCCCTTGTATTAGAACTGCTCAGATGGGAAAAGCAAGATGTTGTGTTTTAATACGTAGAGAACCCGAAATGCTGTTGCTAAGGGCAACAGCAAAACCCTAAAGGGTTACCAACGGGTGTGGCAGTAAACTCCTTGGTCAGAGATGGAATGATAGACACAAGGAGAGTCTCCACAATCCTAATTCTCACTTGCAGTGCACAGGTTCAGCTTACTGCCACTAAACTGACCCCTGACACCTAGCACAGTGAGACAGGATTAGACAGGCAAGTCTTAGAATACAGCCGCAAACTTGCTAAGTTCACAGAGTAGTAACAGAACCCCAGCAAGCTAAACGACTGACTCCAGTCTTACTGCTAGGTCTGGATTGGCAGAGTGTAATACCAAATCCCCAGGCCTATTTGCAGTAAGCAACAAACAAATACAAAGCTACACAGTACTGGCTAATTTTCAGGAACTGACTAACCAACAAAGATTCAGCAGCATCTGCTTACCCTGAGAAGAGGCCTTATAAAGCAGGTGCTGTCCACGCCCCACTCAGACCTCACAGACTGTGAGCACAAAAACCAGCACCGGATCCCCTGCCGTGCACAGAGCCTATAACCACTGCACAGCAAAAGACCCGAACCGGAGTATCAGCTGCGCTCAGGTTACTCCGCTAGCACTTGTCTCCCGGTTGCCATGACGACGTGGCAGCACAGGGCAGGAGACCCTAACAGTACCCCCCCTCTGACGAGGGGTCAAAGAACCCCTACCACCGGGTTTATCAGGGAACTGCGAGAAGAAAGAGCGTATCAGTCTGGGGGCATGAAGATCACAACTGCGCACCCACGACCGCTCCTCCGGGCCATACCCCTTCCAGTGCACCAAAAATGACAGCCGACCCCGAACCACCTTGGAGTCAAGAATCCTTTCAACAACAAACTCCCTCTGGCCACGTATCAGAAGAGGGGAAGGTCTTCCACTGGAAGAAGGATTACTAATCGCCCGTTTTAAAAGGGAACAATGAAATGTTTTATTGATACCCAAAGAACGGGGCAGATCTAACTGAAATGCCACCGGATTGATAACACTGGTGATCTTATAAGGGCCGATGAACCGGGGGCCTAACTTATGAGATGGCTGTCTCAACTTCACAGACTGTGAGCACAAAAACCAGCACCGGATCCCCTGCCGTGCACAGAGCCTATAACCACTGCACAGCAAAAGACCCGAACCGGAGTATCAGCTGCGCTCAGGTTACTCCGCTAGCACTTGTCTCCCGGTTGCCATGACGACGTGGCAGCACAGGGCAGGAGACCCTAACATTGTTATTGTGAGCCATTTCTCTCTCTCCCTCTCTTCTCCTCTTTCTATCTCATTTTCCCTTAAACGTAATTGTATTGTATTGTATTTCCTGTGTAGTTATCTGGTTAGTTAGTCTATGTTATATTGTAGTGTGTGACTTGTACTGTACTATTCTTTTTGCAAGTATATCATTCATATAAGGCGTTAGACCCTAAGCACGGTATCTGTGTATTTCTTATAGTATTAAGTATTCTCAGAGTGTCGGTGACGCTCGAACAGCTTTTAAGTTAATAAGGTTACACAAGGTTGCATCTACACTCTATCACTACACTAAGGTTTCACTGCATATTACGTTGTTTATGGTTTAGTTATAAAGGTTTAACATTGTGAGCGTCTGCGCCGCTGGTGATCTCCTCGTGGTCCCGAGCGTCCGCTACGCTATAGCGAATCATTACGTTAGTCGGCAGCCAATAGCGTGCCTGCCTGTGATCTCTTGGCCGTGAGCGAACGTGACGCTTGAGCGTCTCGACTACGGCTAAGCGATTGTTACGCAAAGTGCGTACCCTTACGGTACTCCATACGTCAATAGCGTACAGTGTTCTTAGACCTCTTAAAGGGTTTTAAATAAGATAAATATTTAGCTTTATCATGTCAGATACACATATGCCCAAATAGTGCCAGATACACATATGCCCCAATAGTGCCAGATACAGATATGTCCCCAGGAAGCGGGATGATGACGTTTTGCCTTGTTTTTGAGATTCGAGTCAGGTGGGAAAATTTGAGCCTAACTCGGATCCCAGCTCAGAACACTATGTTCAGGTACTTGGAGAACCGGACTACACATCTCTAGTTTAAAGTCACTCCATACCTCTAGCCAGGCCAGGTGAGCAGGTGTTACTGCCGGGAATGAGTGCAGCTCCATCTGTTCAGTGATATATTCTGCAGAACTACAGCTATATTATATGGACAGTCATTCCAGTCTATATTTACCCCAAATAGACATGATGGCCTTTTATCTCAACAAGAAACTTCGCCGTTATTGTTCCAGGTCGAGGGATTTACAGTTCCAGAAATCTCATCATCTGTGCACTGAGAGATGGACATGGTTTAGCTATCTGAATAGAGACACACTGCTTACATGTAATAAGGGTCAGAATACCACTTGCATATGTGAGGCATGCGGCCGGGGGTGGGTAATTCAGAGTTGATCGCAGCAGCAAATTTGGTAGCAGTTGGGCAAAACCATGTGCACTTGAGGTGGGGCAGATATAACATTTGCAGAGAGAGTTAGATTTGGGTGGGTTATTTTGTTTCTGTGCAGGGTAAATACTGGCTGCTTTATTTTTACACTGCAATTTAGATTTCAGTTTGAACACACTACCTAAATCTAACTCTCTCTGCACATGTTATATCTGCCCCCACCCCCCTACCCCGTTCAGTGCACATGGTTTTGCCCATTTGCTAACAAATTTGCTGCTGCGATCAACTTTGAATTAGGCCCAGAGGTGGGGTGCCTGTGTCATGGATATTTAACACCCAGTCCATTTGCCATTTTTGGAACACTGTGTCCATCTCTGAATAGCCATCAAGGGCCCTCATTCCGAGTCGTTCGCTCTGTAAATTTCTTCGCATCGCAGCGTTTTTCTGCTTAGTGCGCATGCGCAATGTTCGCACTGCGACTGCGCCAAGTAAATTTGCTATGAAGGTAGTATTTTTACTCACGGCTTTTTCTTCGCTCGGGCGATCGTAGTGTGATTGACAGGAAATGGGTGTTACTGGGCGGAAACAGGCCGTTTTATGGACGTGTGGGAAAAAACGCTACCGTTTCCGGAAAAACGCAGTAGTGGCTGGAGAAACGGGGGAGTGTCTGGGCGAACGCTGGGTGTGTTTGTGACGTCAAACCAGGAACGACAAGCACTGAACTGATCGCAGATGCCGAGTAAGTCTGAAGCTACTCTGAAACTGCTAAGAAGTTTGTAATTGCAATATTGCGAATACATCGTTCGCAATTTTAAGAAGCTAAGATTCACTCACAGTAGGCGGCGGCTTAGCGTGAGCAACTCTGCTAAAATCGCCTTGCAAGCGAACAACTCGGAATGACCTCCAATGTTCCTAATACATGAAGTATTTTTCAACAGTATTCACTAGAGAGGACCCAATTCAGGGACTGACACACAATCTCAATAATGACAATATCACACTGATAGGTACTTATTTAAGCGAGGAAGTAGTCTGTGACCGATTAAAACATTTAAAGATTAATAAATCACCAGGGCCCGATGGTATTCATTAGAGATGTGCACTTGAAAATTTTCGGGTTTTGTGTTTTGGTTTTGGGTTCGGTTCCGCGGCCGTGTTTTGGGTTCGACCGCGTTTTGGCAAAACCTCACCGAATTTTTTTTGTCGGATTCGGGTGTGTTTTGGATTCGGGTGTTTTTTTCAAAAAACCCTAAAAAACAGCTTAAATCATAGAATTTGGGGGTCATTTTGATCCCAAAGTATTATTAACCTCAAAAACCATAATTTACACTCATTTTCAGTCTATTCTGAATACCTCACACCTCACAATATTATTTTTAGTCCTAAAATTTGCACCTAGGTCGCTGAATGACTAAGCTAAGCGACCCTAGTGGCCGACACAAACACCGGGCCCATCTAGGAGTGTCACTGCAGTGTCACGCAGGATGTCCCTTCCAAAAAACCCTCCCCAAACAGCACATGACGCAAAGAAAAAAAGAGGCGCAATGAGGTAGCTGTGTGAGTAAGATAAGCGACCCTAGTGGCCGACACAAACACCGGGCCCATCTAGGAGTGTCACTGCAGTGTCACGCAGGATGTCCCTTCCAAAAAACCCTCCCCAAACAGCACATGACGCAAAGAAAAAAAGAGGCGCAATGAGGTAGCTGTGTGAGTAAGATAAGCGACCCTAGTGGCCGACACAAACACCGGGCCCATCTAGGAGTGTCACTGCAGTGTCACGCAGGATGTCCCTTCCAAAAAACCCTCCCCAAACAGCACATGACGCAAAGAAAAAAAGAGGCGCAATGAGGTAGCTGTGTGAGTAAGATAAGCGACCCTAGTGGCCGACACAAACACCGGGCCCATCTAGGAGTGTCACTGCAGTGTCACGCAGGATGTCCCTTCCAAAAAACCCTCCCCAAACAGCACATGACGCAAAGAAAAAAAGAGGCGCAATGAGGTAGCTGTGTGAGTAAGATAAGCGACCCTAGTGGCCGACACAAACACCGGGCCCATCTAGGAGTGTCACTGCAGTGTCACGCAGGATGTCCCTTCCAAAAAACCCTCCCCAAACAGCACATGACGCAAAGAAAAAAAGAGGCGCAATGAGGTAGCTGTGTGAGTAAGATAAGCGACCCTAGTGGCCGACACAAACACCGGGCCCATCTAGGAGTGTCACTGCAGTGTCACGCAGGATGTCCCTTCCAAAAAAAACCTCCCCAAACAGCACATGACGCAAAGAAAAATTAAAGAAAAAAGAGGTGCAAGATGGAATTGTCCTTGGGCCCTCCCACCCACCCTTATGTTGTATAAACAGGACATGCACACTTTAACCAACCCATCATTTCAGTGACAGGGTCTGCCACACGACTGTGACTGAAATGACGGGTTGGTTTGGACCCCCACCAAAAAAGAAGCAATTAATCTCTCCTTGCACAAACTGGCTCTACAGAGGCAAGATGTCCACCTCTTCATCATCCTCCGATATATCACCGTGTACATCCCCCTCCTCACAGATTATCAATTCGTCCCCACTGGAATCCACCATCTCAGCTCCCTGTGTACTTTGTGGAGGCAATTGCTGCTGGTCAATGTCTCCACGGAGGAATTGATTATAATTCATTTTAATGAACATCATCTTCTCCACATTTTCTGGATGTAACCTCGTACGCCGATTGCTGACAAGGTGAGCGGCGGCACTAAACACTCTTTCGGAGTACACACTTGTGGGAGGGCAACTTAGGTAGAATAAAGCCAGTTTGTGCAAGGGCCTCCAAATTGCCTCTTTTTCCTGCCAGTATAAGTACGGACTGTGTGACGTGCCTACTTGGATGCGGTCACTCATATAATCCTCCACCATTCTTTCAATGTTGAGAGAATCATATGCAGTGACAGTAGACGACATGTCCGTAATCGTTGTCAGGTCCTTCAGTCCGGACCAGATGTCAGCATCAGCAGTCGCTCCAGACTGCCATGCAACACCGCCAGCGGGTGGGCTCGGAATTCTGAGCCTTTTCCTCGCACCCCCAGTTGCGGGAGAATGTGAAGGAGGAGATGTTGACAGGTCGCGTTCCGCTTGACTTGACAATTTTCTCACCAGCAGGTCTTTCAACCCCAGCAGACTTGTGTCTGCCAGAAAGAGAGATCCAAGGTAGGCTTTAAATCTAGGATCGAGCACGGTGGCCAAAATGTAGTGCTCTGATTTCAACAGATTGACCACCCGTGAATCCTTGTTAAGCGAATTAAGGGCTCCATCCACAAGTCCCACATGCCTAGCGGAATCGCTCCGTGTTAGCTCCTCCTTCAATGTCTCCAGCTTCTTCTGCAAAAGCCTGATGAGGGGAATGACCTGACTCAGGCTGGCAGTGTCTGAACTGACTTCACGTGTGGCAAGTTCAAAGGGCATCAGAACCTTGCACAACGTTGAAATCATTCTCCACTGCACTTGAGACAGGTGCATTCCACCTCCTATATCGTGCTCAATTGTATAGGCTTGAATGGCCTTTTGCTGCTCCTCCAACCTCTGAAGCATATAGAGGGTTGAATTCCACCTCGTTACCACTTCTTGCTTCAGATGATGGCAGGGCAGGTTCAGTAGTTTTTGGTGGTGCTCCAGTCTTCTGTACGTGGTGCCTGTACGCCGAAAGTGTCCCGCAATTCTTCTGGCCACCGACAGCATCTCTTGCACGCCCCTGTCGTTTTTTAAAAAATTCTGCACCACCAAATTCAAGGTATGTGCAAAACATGGGACGTGCTGGAATTTGCCCATATTTAATGCACACACAATATTGCTGGCGTTGTCCGATGCCACAAATCCACAGGAGAGTCCAATTGGGGTAAGCCATTCCGCGATGATCTTCCTCAGTTGCCGTAAGAGGTTTTCAGCTGTGTGCGTATTCTGGAAACCGGTGATACAAAGCGTAGCCTGCCTAGGAAAGAGTTGGCGTTTGCGAGATGCTGCTACTGGTGCCGCCGCTGCTGTTCTTGCGGCGGGAGTCCATACATCTACCCAGTGGGCTGTCACAGTCATATAGTCCTGACCCTGCCCTGCTCCACTTGTCCACATGTCCGTGGTTAAGTGGACATTGGGTACAGCTGCATTTTTTAGGACACTGGTGAGTCTTTTTCTGAGGTCTGTGTACATTTTCGGTATCACCTGCCTAGAGAAGTGGAACCTAGATGGTATTTGGTAACGGGGGCACACTACCTCAAGAAATTGTGTAGTTCCCTGTGAACTAACGGCGGATACCGGATGCACGTCTAACACCAACATAGTTGTCAAGGCCTCAGTTATCCGCTTTGCAGCAGGAAGACTGCTGTGATATTTCATCTTCCTCGCAAAGGACTGTTGGACAGTCAATTGCTTACTGGAAGTAGTACAAGTGGTCTTCCGACTTTCCCTCTGGGATGACCATCGACTCCCAGCAGCAACAACAGCAGCGCCAGCAGCAGTAGGCATTACACGCAAGGATGCATCGGAGGAATCCCAGGCAGGAGAGGACTCGTCAGAATTGCCAGTGACATGGCCTGCAGGACTATTGGCATTCCTGGGGAAGGAGGAAATTGACACTGAGGGAGTTGGTGGGGTGGTTTGCGTGAGCTTGGTTACAAGAGGAAGGGATTTACTGGTCAGTGGACTGCTTCCGCTGTCACCCAAAGTTTTTGAACTTGTCACTGACTTATTATGAATGCGCTGCAGGTGACGTATAAGGGAGGATGTTCCGAGGTGGTTAACGTCCTTACCCCTACTTATTACAGCTTGACAAAGGCAACACACGGCTTGACACCTGTTGTCCGCATTTCTGATGAAATACCTCCACACTGAAGAGCTGATTTTTTTGGTATTTTCACCAGGCATGTCAACGGCCATATTCCTCCCACGGACAACAGGTGTCTCCCCGGGTGCCTGACTTAAACAAACCACCTCACCATCAGAATCCTCCTGGTCAATTTCCTCCCCAGCGCCAGCAACACCCATATCCTCCTCACCCTGGTGTACTTCAACACTGACATCTTCAATCTGACTATCAGGAACTGGACTGCGGGTGCTCCTTCCAGCACTTGCAGGGGGCGTGCAAATGGTGGAAGGCGCATGCTCTTCACGTCCAGTGTTGGGAAGGTCAGGCATCGCAACCGACACAATTGGACTCTCCTTGTGGATTTGGGATTTCGAAGAACGCACAGTTCTTTGCGGTGCTTTTGCCAGCTTGAGTCTTTTCAGTTTTCTAGCGAGAGGCTGAGTGCTTCCATCCTCATGTGAAGCTGAACCACTAGCCATGAACATAGGCCAGGGCCTCAGCCGTTCCTTGCCACTCCGTGTGGTAAATGGCATATTGGCAAGTTTACGCTTCTCCTCCGACAATTTTATTTTAGGTTTTGGAGTCCTTTTTTTACTGATATTTGGTGTTTTGGATTTGACATGCTCTGTACTATGCCATTGGGCATCGGCCTTGGCAGACGACGTTGCTGGCATTTCATCGTCTCGGCCATGACTAGTGGCAGCAGCTTCAGCACGAGGTGGAAGTGGATCTTGATCTTTCCCTAATTTTGGAACCTCAACATTTTTGTTCTCCATATTTTAATAGGCACAACTAAAAGGCACCTCAGGTAAACAATGGAGATGGATGGATACTAATATACAATTATGGATGGACTGCCGAGTGCCGACATAGAGGTAGCTACAGCCGTGGACTAACGTACTGTGTCTGCTGCTAATATAGACTGGATGATTGATAATGAGATGAAATCAATATATATATGTATGTATATATAATATCACTAGTACTGCAGCCGGACAGGTAGATAATATATTTATTAGGTATTGGTAATGATGACTGATGACGGACCTGCTGGACACTGTCAGCTCAGCAGCACCGCAGACTGCTACAGTAAGCTACTATACTATAGTAGTATGTACAAAGAAGAAAGAAAAAAAAAACCACGGGTAGGTGGTATACAATTATGGATGGACTGCCGAGTGCCGACACAGAGGTAGCTACAGCCGTGGACTACCGTACTGTGTCTGCTGCTAATATAGACTGGATGATTGATAATGAGATGAAATCAATATATATATGTATGTATATATAATATCACTAGTACTGCAGCTGGACAGGTAGATAATATATTTATTAGGTATTGGTAATGATGACTGATGACGGACCTGCTGGACACTGTCAGCTCAGCAGCACCGCAGACTGCTACAGTAAGCTACTATACTATAGTAGTATGTACAAAGAAGAAAGGAAAAAAAAAAAACCACGGGTAGGTGGTATACAATTATGGATGGACTGCCGAGTGCCGACACAGAGGTAGCTACAGCCGTGGACTACCGTACTGTGTCTGCTGCTAATATAGACTGGATGATTGATAATGAGATGAAATCAATATATATATGTATGTATATATAATATCACTAGTACTGCAGCCGGACAGGTAGATAATATATTTATTAGGTATTGGTAATGATGACTGATGACGGACCTGCTGGACACTGTCAGCTCAGCAGCACCGCAGACTGCTACAGTAAGCTACTATACTATAGTAGTATGTACAAAGAAGAAAGAAAAAAAAACCACGGGTAGGTGGTATACAATTATGGATGGACTGCCGAGTGCCGACACAGAGGTAGCTACAGCCGTGGACTAACGTACTGTGTCTGCTGCTAATATAGAGTCTAGACTGGATGATAAATTATTGATAATGAGATGAAATCAATATAATATCACTAGTACTGCAGCCGGACAGGTACTATATATATTTATTATGTAATGACTGATGACGGACCTGCTGGACACTGTCAGGTCAGCACTGCAGCACCGCAGACTGCTACAGTAAGCTACTATAGTAGTATGTATAAAGAAGAATGAAAAAAAAAAAAACACAGGTAGGTGGTATACAATATTATATATATATATATTATATACAATTATATATATATATATATATATATATATATATATTAAACTGGTGGTGATTGATTATTAAACTGGTGGTCAGGTCACGTTGCAACTTGCAACTAGTACTCCGAGTCCTAAGCAGACAATCACAAAATATATTATTATACTGGTGGTCAGTGTGGTCACAACAATGGCAGTGTGGCACTGACTCTGGCAGCAAAAGTGTGCACTGTACGTTATATGTACTCCTGAGTCCTGCTCTCAGACTCTAACTGCTCCCCACTGTCAGTGTCTCCCCCACAAGTCAGATAATACACTTACAGTCACACTATCTAATCTATAAATATCACTTCAGCAAGTAGTATAGTAGTATACAGTATAGTAGTACTCCTCCTAATAATGCTCCCCAAAATACTGTGTCTCTCTCTTCTCTAAACGGAGAGGACACCAGCCACGTCCTCTCCCTATGACTCTATAAATATCACTTCAGCAAGTAGTATAGTAGTATACAGTATAGTAGTACTCCTCCTAATAATGCTCCCCAAAATACTGTGTCTCTCTCTTCTCTAAACGGAGAGGACACCAGCCACGTCCTCTCCCTATGACTCTATAAATATCACTTCAACAAGTAGTATAGTAGTATACAGTATAGTAGTACTCCTCCTAATAATGCTCCCCAAAATACTGTGTCTCTCTCTTCTCTAAACGGAGAGGACGCCAGCCACATCCTCTCCCTATGACTCTCAATGCACGTGTGAAAATGGCGGCGACGCGCGGCTCCTTATATAGAATCCGAGTCTCGCGATAGAATCCGAGCCTCGCGAGAATCCGACAGCGTGATGATGACGTTCGGGCGCGCTCGGGTTAACCGAGCAAGGCGGGAAGATCCGAGTCGCTCGGCCCCGTGAAGAAAAAACCGAAGTTCGGGCGGGTTCGGATTCAGAGGAACCGAACCCGCTCATCTCTAGTATTCATCCAAGGGTTCTAATGGAGCTTCACTCTGAACTGGCAAAACCGCTATCTTTGATCTTTGAGGATTCAGTTATATCAGGTATGGTTCCCAAAGACTGGCGTATAGCGGAAGTAGTGCCTATATTCAAAAAGGGAAGTAAAGCTGAACCAGGTAATTATAGACCAGTTAGTCTTACATCTATAGTGGGGAAAGTACTGGAAGGTATTCTAAGAGATAGTATTCAGAAGTTCCTTGAAACCAATAAGGTCATTAAAAGGAATCAACATGGGTTTATGAAGGACAGATCCTGTCAAACCAACTTACTTGGCTTTTATGAAACAATAAGCGCAAACCTAGATCAGGGTAAAGACGTGGATGTAATCTTTTTAGACTTTGCCAAAGCGTTCGATACTGTACCACACATGAGACTTATATACAAGCTACAAGAATCAGGGCTAGGAAGCACAATATGCACTTGGGTCAAAAACTGGTTAGATAATAGGAAGCAGCGCGTTGTGGTTAATGGATCTTTTTCAAATTGGACTGAAGTGCTAAGTGGTGTGCCACAAGGCTCAGTATTAGGACCGCTATTGTTCAATATTTTCATTAACGACCTAACAGAAGGTCTAGAGAGCATGGTGTCAATTTTTGCAGATGATACCAAATTGTGTAAGGCTATAAATACAGAGGAGGATGCCGAGTCTCTCCAGAACGACTTAGTTAAATTGGAAGCATGGGCAGCCAAATGGAGAATGGGCTTCAACACAGACAAGTGTAAGGTAATGCACTGTGGTAACAAGAACAAAAATTACACCTACCTACTAAATGGGGTAAAATTAGGGGATTCTGTACTGGAAAAGGACTTAGGTGTCCTCATAGATAGCAAGCTAAGCAGTAGTACCCAAAGTAGGACTGCAGCAAAGAAGGCTAATAAGATATTAGCATGCATAAAACGGGGTATTGATGCTAGGGACGAGAGTATTATACTCCCGTTATATAAATCACTAGTGAGGCCACACCTTGAATACTGTGTACAGTTCTGGGCACCGCACTACAAAAAGGATATCCTGGAGCTTGAAAGGGTACAGAGGAGGGCGACCAAACTAATTAAGGGCATGGAGACGATGGAATACAAGGAAAGGCTTAAAAGACTAGGCATGTTTACATTGGAAAAGCGAAGACTAAGAGGGGATATGATCAACATCTACAAATATATAAGGGGACAATACACAGAGCTTGCGCGGGACCTGTTTTTGGTTAGATCAACACAGAGGACTCGTGGACACTCGCTCAGGTTAGAGGAGAGGAGATTCCGCACAATACGGCGTAAAGGCTTTTTCACGGGAAGGACAATACGTGTTTGGAATTCCCTGCCCGAGGGAGTAGTAATGGCGGAATCTGTCAACACCTTTAAGAATGGGTTAGATAAATTCCTATTGGATAAGGATATCCAGGGGTATGGTGCATAGTCATGCATTATAGTTACTATAAATAGGGATAAAATGCAATGGCTGACAGCAGCATCAGTCAGAAATTTTAGCCAAATCATCATGCATAGGACACCACAAATAGGTTGAACTCGATGGACAATTGTCTTTTTTCAACCTCAGATACTATGTTACTATGTTACTAAGTACATTGGCAGAAGGTCTGGGTTACTGTTCTGCAGCAGGAGGAAATGGAATTGCTCGGTGTGAAATCTCTTTGCAAATGTTGGCTGTTTGGAAGCCAGAAGTTAGTTTTAAAGGTCACATTAACGGATGTTTAATTTATCTGAGTGTAGTAATTATACAGTGTGGGATATACCCACTCTTAATTGTCACTTGTTCCTTAATTGTCACTGCCTTGTGAAGTAATCTGTGCCTGAGGGCGGCTGCTGTGGCTTGTGTTCTGGCACGGTAGTCAGAGCTGGCATAGAACTGCCAACAAGGTATTTGCTAGATGTCACAACACTAAGTGCCAGCAGCTGTTACTCTACATAAATGGAACATAATGAGGTTGTGCTAAAGTCTGTAGAAAACCCCCAATGGTCCTGATTTCAGTGTGACAGTCCCAGCACTTGTAGAGGGTCTATAGCAGGGCTGGCCAAACCGGTCCTCGAGATCTACCAACAGTTCACATTTTCCAGACCACCTAGCTGGTGCACAGGTGTAGTCATTACTAATTAAGATGTGCTGCATTCATTCCTAACTGACAATTCTACAGATCTCCAGGAGGCCTAGAAAACATGACCTGTTGGTAGATCTCGAGGACCGGTTTGGCCAGACCTGGTCTATAGGGTCCAGTCACTGATGCTCTGCATTAACAGATGAGAGGTGAATGGGTGTCGTATGTACCTGCCAGGGCATTCAAAGAGATGAAAACATGATGGGGACTGGGGGCCTATGGGGGGGTCATCCAGCGGTATGGAAACACTGATGCCCTTCTCACAAGGTCTGCAATAGTTGGCACCTCAGTCAAAAACTGGCGATATCTTTGCAATACTGGCAGTATTTTTTCTCATTTTTGGCAGAATTTCACATTTCTGTGAGCCTGGTTGAGCAATGTCAGTTTTTGACTAGTGGTGTAATCTTACTGGAAATCTTAATTTTACAGCTATGGGGGTGATTCCGAGTTGATCGTAGTTGTGCTAAATTTAGCACAGCTACGATCATGTTCCCAGACGTGCGAGGGAATGCCAGGCACAGACTAGTCCACCACGCATGTCAGTCTGCCCCCCCCTCCCCCGCACAAGTACAAAACCATCACAAAGCAGCGATGCTTTTGTGCTTGTGGAGTAACTCCCGCACAGTGCAGCCGCTGCGGCCCGCCCCCCCCACGTTCCCGCTACGCCTACGATGGCTGGACCACACCCCCATAATGGCGGCTAGACGCCCCCTCCGGCCCAGTGACCGCCTCTGCCTGTCAATCAGGCAGAGGCGATCGTTAGGGAAAGACGGCATTCGGCCATCCGGCATGCACCGGCGCACTGAGGTGGCGGCCCATGTGCAGTTCCGACCCGATCGCTGCGCTACCATAAACTGCAGCAAGCGATCGGTCGGAATGACCCCCATTATCACAAGCAGCATACTTGTGAGTGTGTCCTCTGCTAAAGGCTTTAGATAAAAACATTGCGGTAATGGCCTGATGCTGAGGTGGACAGTGCTGCATAGTACTATAGTATATCCTGCACCGAGACCCAATAATTAATTTTTATTACATCTATTGTAACCAGCTATCTAACATATAATTACTAATTTACTATATCATTATTTATAAAGCTGGAGGTGCTCCAACAATCACAGATTAGACCTTATAAACATACAAGTATCGGCAGTTGCCAAAAGAAAGGGATTGTCTTTTTGGAGCACTCTTTTTGAATTAAATGATATTACGTTAATATGACTAGTTTATTAAAACGTAACTTTTAATATTTTTAGTAAAATACAGTGAGAATATTAAAAGTTACGTTTTAATAAACTAATCATATCAACGTAATTTCATTTAATTCAAAAAGAGTGCTCCAAAAAGACAATCCCTTTCTTTTGGCAACTGCCGACACTTGTATGTTTATGTGGACAGTGCCGCCTCTGTTCTAACAATGGCAAACGCAGGATTTCTAAAGAGGGGTTTCCATATGCAATCCACAATCTCCCACTCTGCAAAATATTGGAGCAAGTGTGGGAGTCTGGGAAATCGGTAGAAGAACCTAGTAATGACCCTGAACATTAATGTACACATTGGTCTTTGTATACACTGGATAGTGTACGGCAGAGGTTCTCAAATACAGTGCTCAAGACACCCCAACAGTAGAGGTTTTTGGTTTATCCATGCTTGGCCACAGGTGACTTCAGTCAATTTGATTTAACCATTGTTGAGCCATGGATACACCTAAAACCTGGACGGTTGAGGTGCCTTGAGGACCACGTTTGAGAACCTCTGGTGTACAGAATTAATCATTAATAGTACAGATGGTTTATAGTAAAGGCTGCATAAAACATATTTAACTAATATAAATAGGAAAAGTGGTCAGGAAAAGGTTAAACAAACTAATATAAATACACCAACACAATAGAACCAATACTACACTTTCTAAGCGGGTCTGGGACTCAGGGTCGACAGCACAAAGGTCGACACACTTTAGGTCGACACCAATTGGTCGACACACCTTAGGTCGACATGGACAAAATGTCGACATGGAAAAAAGTTCGACAGGAACAATGTCGACATGGAAAAAGGTCGACATGAGTTTTTTATGCATTTTTGGTGTCGTTTTCTTCGTAGAGTGACCGGGAACCCCAGTTAGTGCACCGCGTCCCCTCGCATGGCTCGCTTCGCTCGCCATGCTTCGGGCATGGTGCCTTCGCTCCGCTACCGCTTCGCTCGGCACATTTTACCGTACCAATCGAAGTCCACGTGGATCGTTAAGTATGAAAAGGTTCAAAAAAAGAAAAAAATCGTGAAAAACGCATGTCGACCTTTTTCCATGTCGACCTTGTTCCTGTCGACCTTTTGTCCATGTCGAACTTTAGTCCATGCCGACCTAAGGTGTGTCGACCAATTGGCGTCGACCTAATGTGTGTCGACCTTTGTGCTGTCGACCTGGAGTCTGGATACCTTCTAAGCACACATTCTCCCACCTCACAATAAGGCTCCTATCTCTTCTTCCTGGCAGCTACTATCTGGTCCAATGCACTTATTGAAGATTAAGGTCCTAATTCAGACCTGATCGCTGTTGTGAGAAATCGCAAGGCGGCTGATTATCGAATGACTGCACATGCGTACGGATTGTAATGCTCAGGTGCGAGGCCAAAATGAAAAAATCCTGCAGTTTCTTTTATCGCTAGGTGAACGCAGGTTGATTGACAGGAAGTTGACATTTGGTGGTGGTAACTTCCCATTTTCTGGGAGTGTCAGGAAAAACGCAGGCATTCCCAAGCGTTTTCATGGCAGGTGTGTGACGTCAGCTCCGGCCCCGATCAGCCTGCACGGGGCGGTTATTCACTCTGTCTGGGTGGCGACTATCTGATCACAAACCTCTGCAAATTCACACAACAGCGATCAGGTCTGAATTAGGCCCTCAGGTCCACACACACAACAAACTTGGTAGAAGAAGCTGCTGCCACTGGGCACGTGCAGCAGCTCTGCTCTGTCCCTTACACTGCATGATGTGGCGGCAGCTCTTGTAATCTTATTATATATCATTGCTATTGTTGTCATAATTTGAGCCACTTGCCAAGAGGAGGTGGGTATCCAGGCAACTGGAAACCCACCCTGCGTTTGCCTATGAAGGTGGAGGATTACTGTAACTATGATGTAGAAATTATCATCTCATACAGTATTTTGAATTCTGAAGCAGCTCCTCACTGCTTGTGACAGCATTTTCATGGTGAACCATTTTTGCACGAGAAATACCTGTACCTACCTTTGACTACATTGACTGTACTATGCTGTCTGATACCTGTTCTAGCATCATCTGCTCCTACACCGTTACCTTGTTACCTGCCCACACATTTGCCTACTGGATACCCCTTTCCTGCTGGCTGTATTTACCTTTGGCCTGTTTTTTACTATTTTCTTGATTGTTCACCATCAGCACTAGTTACAGCATATGATGCAGAGCGCAGAGTGTCTACTACCCTGCTAGTCCCCATACTCCTGCACTATCTGACACTCACATTAGCATAGGCGGATCCAGGGGGGGGGCACTCGGGCCTTTGCCCCCCTGTCATTTCTGAGTGCTGCACAAAATGTAACAGTGCAGCACTCGGCTCCTGTCACTGAGCAGGACCCGGCATTTTGGTGTCACCCCTCGGTGGCTGACACCCGGTTGCGGGCCGCACCCCCCGCACCCCACTTGTGACGCCAATGCAGCCAATCATTACCCGATGGCATACTCTGTGACACCACGCCCCCAGTGATACCACACCCCTTATCTGGAGCACACGTGCCTAAGGTGCATGTAAATATAACTTACCGTTCCCCTATCATGGTGCCCCTCCCCCCTTCTATTTTCTTCTGGACCCGCCCCTGTGCACAAGTCCCTACTGCTGTGATGTTAAAATCTGCAATGAGGGGTATCCAAGTACCAGCAAGTATATTGCACTCACTGTATGTGGCATACAGGTGTAGAATGGAGCTGTGCGGTTCAGTTCTCCATTTATCCAAAACCACACGAATTTCGTGGATCCAAACTAAACCAAAACCCGGTCCAGATCTCTGCAGAAGATCTCAACCGAGTACAGGCTTGGATATTCCCGCAGTTTGGAATTCAGTTTTTCAATCCAAATTTTGAGTTTCGGATTTGGTTATAATTGCAAACATAATATGTTTTTATCCATTTCTGTTTTTAAAAAAAACAGATCCAAACCCAAAACCAATAACCTCTGTTCAACTAGATCCAAAACCAACAAAAAGTGTTTGGCCCTCATCTCTAGTGTAGACCCCATAAAGTCTTGTTCTAGGGACCCGTCTAGTCTTATGCAATAGCTCTAACTGTGTTTTGAACTGAATAAACTTAGTTGACCTGTGTCATTTTTAATGCCATTAATTATAACGTGAGCAATTGAAACAAGGTCACTGGAAAATATGTGAATGTCATCTAAGTAGACAACAGAAGTTCACGAAATGGTCACAGGACGCCCAGGTATCTGGACTTCCGCTGACGTCAGTCAAATCTGATCTCACCAATTAACCATTCACCGTGATCCGTGACAAAGGAATCTGTAAAATACTTTAAAGTATTAAAAGCAGATATGATGAATCAAAGAAAAACTGAAATTTGTAGCATAATCTCCAGGTATATCAATCAACAATATGAGCATCGATGCAAAATGATACATTTGTCCACAATATAATGTAACATTATTTGAGCACCAAAACTAAAATGCAACATAATAATTTAGACATTACTGAAAGTATAAATATCCCATTCATAAGAATCAGTTAAATGAAAGGACAGACGGGTACAAAGTACCACCTGGGGCCAATTGATATGCTTAGAAATAAAAGTTTGCCTGCAGCTCTCCTATACCAAAGGGACTACTCCGTCCTTCAAAATACAAACATAGAAAAAAAATGAATGTAGAAAGCGCCGACAAATTAATTTAAAATTTGTTTTTATTCTTATTTATATAAACATCTAATTGTGAACCATATTTCCTGGATTTAAAAATATATAATATATACATATATATACATATAATAGAAGCAGTATACAATTCCTAAGTACACTCTGTATCTATATCAGACTATATTCAAATAAATACCTATAACAACTTCTGGCATGCACGCAAATGTGAATAGATTAGAAAGCCATTGCAGTATAGTTTGCTTTATCCAGTTAAATTTGGATGCCTTAAAAATCTTTATCCAAAAGCCTTGTTTTTGACTTGCTTAGCCGAGCAATTAATATGCATGCAAACTTAGAGGCAGTTTTTTGCAAAGTTAAAACAAAGCAATTTCTATTTAAACATGGCCATGCTATTTGAATATCAGGGTGTAATTGTTACCACATCCCTGTTCTGGGTTATAATTAACTCTTAATGACTCCCAACTCTGGCGCTCCAATCTGTTAATACGAGACTTATCCAAAGAAGTGCAGTGTAGATCCCAGCGATCGGAGGTGATAAAGACAAGTTCAGCTAGTAAAGGTTCCGCATAAAGTGCAAACAGAGATGCATTTCCCCGCCTTAGAATAGCTCGGCGGCTTCCTCAGTCAGTTTAATGTATGTCCCAGCTTGGCTGCTTTTATCGTGAGCCAGTGACATAAGCATGCGTACATCGGTTGCGGTTCAAGACTCCCTTTTCTATCGCTGATTGCGATTGCATGGTAGTCATCATTATGATATTCACTTGGCTCATTACGTTCCATTATATATGGCTACATTATTTCTATTCAGTATCAACATTGTTATTCATTCTAGTTGTTGGTTGATCCGTATACATTACATCTATCTTATCTTTGACTATAAAGAGACAGTACTGTTAAGCGTTTTCAGCACATATCAGTATAGCTAGCCAGGCAAGATTTTTAGCATACAGTTTAAAACAAAAATATTTAACAATAAACCCATCTAGATTACTATTATAAAAACTGAGCATGTTAATATACTGTTTTATTTTATTTTATTTTCATCTCTATTAACACCCAGATACTTTCTCTCACTCTAAGTGCCATTCAACATTTCTTTATTCTATATTTCTTAATCAAATATAATTTATATCCCCCAAAAAATATATATATATATAAAACCACATCCAACAATAATTTAAACATTATACCATAGTCACCTTTATCCTTACAATACCAATTTCTCCTTTTTCCAAATCCTTTATATACATAGAATATATATTCCCTTAGTTTCATTCTTTCTGCAATATATAGTGAATCATATCTCCACATATATTTATAACCAACAGTTTGTATACCATTATTTATCCCATGCGTGTGACCCAGATATCATCTGTTGTCACACATATGTAGAATACCTTTATTCCACTTCCAACACATATGTTTAAAGCCGACCGTTTATATTTAATTAAAGATCCCATGTATGTGACCCAGATGGACATCTGGTGTCTCAAACATCGGAGCCCCAATTTGAGTACCCTTATTCCGCTTCCATCACTAGCATAGTGTATATTAAATTACAAAACTCCTACCTAGATCAGCCCTCTCTACCTATTTCTATCCCGCTATAGAGCGGGCTGATCTAGGTAGGAGTTTTGGAATTTAATATACTGTAACATGGTGTAAACCATGGCTTATAAATCTTTATTTAAATGTATTGCCAATTTGTGTGGTATAGTTATATGCGGTAAACAATGCAGTGTGAGACTTCAAAGAGGTATAAGGTGAGGAGGTGTGCCTCCTGGATATTTGTCATGCGCAGGGACAATGACAGTTGGGGAGCCGCGAGTCCTGGCAGGAGACAGTTGTGGTCAGTTGGAGAGCTTGAGGCGGGTGACAGAGAAAAGAAAGGAGACAAAACTGGTCGCAGAGATAGGAAGTGGATAGTCTCGGACAAGGAGTGGTGTGGACCCCAGTGACTGGAGAGCTGGGGGGAGCAGAGCCGAGGAAAGCCTGAGCTGTCTGAGAAGCAGGAGGAGAAGACACAGGCAATCCACAAAGTGCTGCGGTGGTGATCGATCCCCGTTGCGGTGCTCGCTGTACCCAGGCAGAGCAGAAGCATCATGGAGGGGGCCACCCAGAGGAGGTAATCGCAGCCAGGAGTGACAGCGAGAGGCACAGCTGGAACGCAGTGTGAGGTACTTAGTAGTGAACTCTCACAGCAGCACTACGGAGAGGTATGACTGTCACTTACCCCATCATCCCTCTGTAAACGCCCCATTCCACAGCCACCCAGGCATCCATTATACAGTGAGACATTTAGTGCCTGTAGCGGTCCAGGCATCCATTAAACAGTGAGACATTTAGTGTTGGCAGCCGCCCCGGCATCCATTATACAGTGTAACACTTAGTGCTTGTAGCAATACAGAAAGGCATTTACCAGTTTATAGGGCTTAGAAAGTAACCTGATAGTGTAGCTGCCCAGAACTGAGTTTAACCGCCCAGGGCGTGGAAACTGCAGCACTCCAGGTTGTGTGAGTGGATACTGAACATAGTAATATAGTAACATAGTAACATAGTATTTGAGGTTGAATAGAGGAAAATTGCCCATCGTGTTCAACCTGCTTTAAGTTGTGATGAGTCTAAATACTTGCTAAATAATGTTTTATGACTAGTTAGCTACTATAACTCATGTTACCCCCGGATTAACCACATTGATATTTTAAGTATTATAACCTTGGATAGCTTTTTCATTCAGAAATTTATCCATTCCTTTTTTAAATCCAATTACAGAGTCCACCATTACCACCTTCCCTGGCAGGGAATTCCACATCCTGATTGCCCTAACAGTGAAGAACCCTTTCCTCCGTTGCGTTCGGAACTTTCTCTCCTCCAGTCACAGTGAGTGCCCACGTGTCCTAAACTGTGTTCTTTTAATAAATAATTCCTCTGATAACTTTGTGATGTCCCTTTACAAATTTGAAGATATTAATAATATCTCCTCTTAGGCACCTCTTTTCTAGTGTATACTTATTCAGCCTAGTAAGTCTTTCCTTATAGTCCAGTCCTTCTAGGCCTTTAATCAATTTAGTAGCTCGCCTTTGAACACTTTCGAGCTCACTGATGTCTTTTTTATACAATAGTGCCCAAAACTGAACACAATATTCCAGGTGCGGACGTACCAATGCCTTATACAGCGGCATGATTACATCCGAGTCCCTTGTCTCAACTGCCCTTTTTATGCACGCTAGCACCTTACTTGCCTTCTTTACTGCATTTTGACATTGTGTACGGTTATTAAGCCTATTATCAATGAATACCCCCAAATCCTTTTCCAACTCTGTTTCCTCTAGGCGTTCCCCATTTAATATGTAGGATGCAAGTTTGTTTTTAGTCCCAAAATGCATAACCTTGCATTTGTCTGTATTGAACCTCATTTTCCATTTAGATGCCCAGAGTTCAAGTTTAGATAGATCATTCTGCAAGGACTCCACATCCAATTCTGAATTAATTACCTTACACAGTTTAGTATCACCTGCAAAGATTGACACTGTGCATTTCAGGCCTATTTCTAGGTCATTAATAAATATGTTGAACAGTAGTGATCCGAGTACGGACCCTTGTGGTATTCCGCTGACTCCTGGGGACCAGGTTGAGGACTTTCCGTTGACCACTACTCGCTGTACCCTGCTATCCAACCAGCTGATTTGATCATCAGTATCCTGTGAGGAACTGTATCGAAGGCTTTTGCAAAATCTAGGAAGACCACATCCACTGCTTTTCCTTGATCAAGATTATTGCTCACTTCCTCGTAGAAGCTCATTAAGTTAGTCTGACATGACCTGTCCCTCACAAACCCATGGTGGTTCTTGATAATAATCCTAGCGGACTTTAGATACTCCTGTATGACGCCCCTTATAATTCTTTCCAATATTTTCCCCACTATAGATGTTAAACTAACTGGTCTGAAGTTTCCCAGATTTTTGGATCCCTTTTTAAATAATGGCACTACCTCAGCTATACGCCAATCCTTCGGTACCATGCCTGATCTAATTGAACTATTCAAAATCAAGTATAGGGGTCGTGCTAGTTGTGAACTAAGCTCCATAAGAACCCTCAGGTGAAGTCCATCAGGACCAGGTGATTTATTAATCTTAATTTTGCTTAGTCTCTCCTGGACTACTTCTTCACTTAAACAAGCATCTAACCATGAATCATTACTGTCACAATTGTTATGCTCTACTCCCACCATCAGTTCTTCACTGGTGAATACTAGAGATGAGCGGGTTCGGTTCCTCGGAATCCGAACCCCCCCCGAACTTCACCCATTTTACACGGTTCCGAGGCATACTCGGATCCTCCCGCCTTGCTCGGTTAACCCGAGCACGCCCGAACGTCATCATCCCGCTGTCGGATTCTCGCGAGATTCGGATTCTATATAAAGCCGCACGTCGCCGCCATTTTTCACTCGTGCATTGGAAATGATAGTGAGAGGACGTGGCTGGCATCCTCTCACTTTGTTTCAGGGGGCTGCAGTGCAAATATCTTTATTCTGGGGACCAGCAGTATTATAGGAGGAGTACAGTGCAGTTTTGCTGACCAGTGACCACCAGTATTATACGTTGTCTGCCTGAAAAACGCTCCATATCTGTGCTCAGTGTGCTGCATATATCTGTGCTCACACTGCTTTATTGTGGGGACTGGGGACCAGCAGTATTATAAAGGAGGAGTACAGTGCAGAGTTTTGCTGACCAGTGACCACCAGTATACGTTGTCTGCCTGAAAAACGCTCCATATCTGTTCTCAGTGTGCTGCATATATCTGTGCTCACACTGCTTTATTGTGGGTACTGGGGACCAGCAGTATTATATAGGAGTACAGTGCAGAGTTTTGCTGACCAGTGACCACCAGTATACGTTGTCTGCCTGAAAAACGCTCCATATCTGTGCTCAGTGTGCTGCATATATCTGTGCTCACACTGCTTTATTGTGGGGACCAGCAGTATTATATAGGAGGAGTACAGTGCAGAGTTTTGCTGACCAGTGACCACCAGTGTACGTTGTCTGCCTGAAAAATGCTCCATATCTGTGCTCAGTGTGCTGCATATATCTGTGCTCACACTGCTTTATTGTGGGGACTGGGGACCAGCAGTATTATATAGGAGTACAGTGCAGAGTTTTGCTGACCAGTGACCACCAGTATTATACGTTGATCTATTACTGGCATATAATTTCACACATTAAAAAATGGAGAACAAAAATGTGGAGGGTAAAATAGGGAAAGATCAAGATCCACTTCCACCTCGTGCTGAAGCTGCTGCCACTAGTCATGGCCGAGACGATGAAATGCCATCAACGTCGTCTGCCAAGGCCGATGCACAATGTCATAGTAGAGAGCATGTAAAATCCAAAAAAATAAAGCTCAGTAAAATGACCCAAAAATCTAAATCAAAATCATCTGAGGAGAAGCGTAAACTTGCCAATGTGCCATTTACGACACGGAGTGGCAAGGAACGGCTGAAGCCCTGGCCTATGTTCAAGGCAAGTGGTTCAGCTTCACCTGAGGATGGAAGCACTCATCCTCCTGCTAGAAAATTTAAAAGAGTTAAGATGGCAAAAGCACAGCAAAGAACTGTGCGTTCTTCTAAATCACAAATCCCCAAGGAGAGTCCAATTGTGACGGTTGCAATGCCTGACCTTCCCAACACTGGACGGGAAGAGGTTGCACCTTCCACCATTTGCACGCCCCCTGCAATTGCTGGAAGGAGCACCCGCAGTCCAGTTCATGGTAGTCAAATTGAAGATGTCACTGTTGAAGTACATCAGGATGAGGATATGGGTGTTGCTGGCGCTGGGGAGGAAATTGACAAGGAGGATTCTGATGGTGAGGTGGTTTGTTTAAGTCAGGCACCCGGGGAGACACCTGTTGTCCGTGGGACGAATATGACCATTGACATGCCTGGTCAAATTACAAAAAATATCACCTCTTCGGTGAGACATTATTTTAACACAAATGCGGACAACAGGTGTCAAACCGTGTGTCGTCTTTGTCAAGCTGTAATAAACCGGGGTAAGGACGTTAACCACCTCGGAACATCCTCCCTTATACGTCACCTGGACCGCATTCATCAGATGTCAGTGACAAGTTCAAAAACTTTGGGTGACAGCGGAAGCAGTCCACTGACCACTAACTCCCTTAATCTTGTAACCAAGCTCCTGCAAACCACACCACCAACTCCCTCAGTGTCAATTTCCTCCTTACACAGGAAAGCCAATAGTCCTGCAGGCCATGTCACTGTCAAGTCTGACGAGTCCTCTCCTGCCTGGGATTCCTCCGATGCATCCTTGAGTGGAACGCCTACTGTTGCTGGCGCTGCTGTTGTTGCTGCTGGGAGTCGATCGTCATCCCAGAGGGGAAGTCGGAAGACCACTTGTACTACTTCCAGTAAGCAATTGACTGTCCAACAGTCCTTTGCGAGGAAGATGAAATATCACAGCAGTCATCCTGCTGCAAAGCGGATAACTCAGGCCTTGGCAGCCTGGGCAGTGAGAAACGTGTTTCCGGTATCCACCGTTAATTCACAGGCAACTAGAGACTTAAATGAGGAACTGTGTCCCCGGTACCAAATCCCATCTAGGTTCCATTTCTCTAGGCAGGCGATACCGAAAATGTACACAGACGTCAGAAAAAGAGTCACCAGTGTCCTAAAAAATGCAGTTGTACCCAATGTCCACTTAACCACGGACATGTGGACAAGTGGAGCAGGGCAGACTCAGGACTATATGAGTGTGACAGCCCACTGGGTAGATGTATTGCCTCCCGCAGCAAGAACAACAGTGGCGGCACCAGTAGCAGCATCTCACAAACGCCAACTCGTTCCTAGGCAGGCTACGCTTTGTATCACCGCTTTCCATAAGAGGCACACAGCTGACAACCTCTTACGGAAACTGAGGAACATCATCGCAGAATGGCTTACCCCAATTGGACTCTCCTGGGGATTTGTGACATCGGACAACGCAACCAATATTGTGCGTGCATTACATGTTTGCAAATTCCAGCACGTCCCATGTTTTGCACATACATTGAATTTGGTGGTGCAGAATTATTTAAAAAACGACAGGGGCGTGCAAGAGATGCTGTCGGTGGCCCGAAGAATTGCGGGCCACTTTCGGCATTCAGCCACTGCGTGCCGAAGACTGGAGCACCAGCAAACAGTCCTGAACCTGCCCTGCCATCATCTGAAGCAAGAGGTGGTAACGAGGTGGAATTCAACCCTCTATATGCTTCAGAGGATGGAGGAGCAGCAAAAGGCCATTCAAGCCTATACATCTGCCTATGATATAGGCAAAGGAGGGGGAATGCACCTGACTCAAGCGCAGTGGAGAATGATTTCAACGTTGTGCAAGGTTCTGCAACCCTTTGAACTTGCCACACGTGAAGTCAGTTCAGACACTGCCAGCCTGAGTCAGGTCATTCCCCTCATCAGGCTTTTTGCAGAAGAAGCTGGAGACATTGAAGGAGGAGCTAAAACAGAGCGATTCCACTAGGCATGTGGGACTTGTGGATGGAGCCCCTAATTCGCTAACCAGGATTCACGGGTGGTCAATCTGTTGAAATCAGAGCACTACATTTCGGCCGCCGTGCTCGATCCTAGATTTAAAACCTACATTGTTTCTCTTTCGAGGTTCAAAGACCTGCTGGTGAGAAAATTGTCTAGTCAAGCAGAACGTGACCCATCAACAGCTCCTCCTTCACATTCTCCCGCAACTGGGGCTGCGAGGAAAAGGCTAAGAATTCCGAGCCCACCCGCTGGCGGTGATGCAGGGCAGTCTGGAGCGAGTGCTGACATCTGGTCCGGACTGAAGGACCTGCCAACGATTACTGACATGTCATCTACTGTCACTGCATATGATTCTGTCACCATTGAAGAATGGTGGAGGATTATATGAGTGACCGCATCCAAGTAGGCACGTCAGACAGTCCGTACTTGTACTGGCAGGAAAAAGAGGCAATTTGGAGGCCCTTGCAGAAACTGGCATTATTTTACCTAAATTGCCCCCCTTCCAGTGTGTACTCCGAAAGAGTGTTTAGTGCCGCCGCTCACCTTGTCAGCAATCGGCGTACGAGGTTACTTCCACAAAATGTGGAGAAGATAATGTTCATCAAAATGAATTATAATCAGTTCCTCCGTGGAGACATTCACCAGCAATTGCCTCCAGAAAGTACACAGGGACCTGAGATGGTGGATTCCAGTGGGGACGAATTAATAATCTGTGAGGAGGGGGTTGTACACAGTGAAAGGGGTGAGGAATCGGAGGATGAGGAGGAGGTGGACATCTTGCCTCTGTAGAGCCAGTTTGTGCAAGGAGAGATTGATTGCTTCTTTTTTGGTGGGGGCCCAAACCATCATTTCAGTCACAGTCGTGTGGCAGACCCTGTGGCTGAAATGATGGGTTTGTTAAAGTGTGCATGTCCTGTTTATACAACAAAAGGGTGGGTGGGAGGGCCCAAGGACAATTTCATCTTGCACCTCTTTTTTCTTTCATTTTTATTTGCATCATGTGCTGTTTGGGGACTATTTTATTGAAGTACCATCCTGTCTGACACTGCAGTGCCACTCCTAGATGGGCCAGGTGTTTGTGTCGGCCACTTGGGTCGCTTAGCTTAGTCACACAGCTACCTCATTGCGCCTCTTTTTTTCTTTGCATCATGTGCTGTTTGGGGACAATTTTTTTAATCTGCCATCCTGTCTGACACTGCAGTGCCACTCCTAGATGGGCCAGGTGTTTGTGTCGGCCACTTGGGTCGCTTAGCTTAGTCACACAGCTACCTCATTGCGCCTCTTTTTTTCTTTGCATCATGTGCTGTTTGGGGACAATTTTTTTAATCTGCCATCCTGTCTGACACTGCAGTGCCACTCCTAGATGGGCCAGGTGTTTGTGTCGGCCACTCGGGTCGCTTAGCTTAGCCATCCAGCGACCTTGGTGCACCTCTTTTTTTATTTGCATCATGTGCTGTTTGGGGACTATTTTTTAAATCTGCCACCCTGTCTGACACTGCAGTGCCACTCCTAGATGGGCCAAATGTTTGTGTCGGCCACTTGGGTCGTTTAGCTTAGTCACACAGCGACCTCGGTGCAAATTTTAGGACTAAAAATAATATTGTGAGGTGTAAGGTGTTCAGAATAGACTGGAAATGAGTGGAAATTATGGTTATTGATGTTAATAATACTATGGGATCAAAATGACCCCCAAATTCTATGATTTAAGCTGTTTTTGAGGGTTTTTGTAAAAAAACACCCAAATCCAAAACACACCCGAATCCGACAAATAAATTTCAGGGAGGTTTTGCCAAAACGCGTCCGAATCCAAAACACGGCCGCGGAACTGAATCCAAAACCAAAACATAAAACCCGAAAAATGTCCGGTGCACATCACTAGTGAATACTGATGAAAAGAATTTGTTCAGTATTTCCGCTTTTATTTCGTCATCATTTATCAATTCTCCTAATTCATCTTTTAATGGACCTATATTCTCCTTTTTTAACCTTTTACCATTTATGTATTTAAAAATCTTTTTAGGATTGGTTTTACTCTCTATAGCGATTTGCTTTTCATTTTCCATTTTAGCTGCTCTTATTGCTTTTTTGCATTTACTACACTCCTTGTAATACTTGAAAGACTCCTCCTTTCCATTATATTTAAATGCTTTGAAAGCCCGCTTTTTTTTATCCATTTCTGCCTTAAGCTTCTTGTTAAGCCACATCGGTTTGAGTTTAATACTCTTGCGTTTACTGCCCATGGGAATAAAGTTATGAATATTGCTATCCAGCAACCCTTTTAAAACATCCCACATTTCCGAAGTGTTCTTGTTATTAAACAGAACCTCCCACTCTATGTCGTTAAGTGCACATCTAAGCATACTGGAATTATCCTTCCTAAAGTTAAAAGTTTTGGTGGAACCCCTGTAGCTATGATTCCTGAAACTGATGTTGAATGTGATCATATAGTGATCACTGTTACCCAAAGTCTCCCCAACTTTAGTGTTTGATATAATGTCAACATTATTAGTAATTACTAGATCCAGGGTAGTTTTACCCCTAGTTGGGTCTTTGACTAATTGAGACAAGTAGTGATCCCTAAACATATTTAAGAACCTGCTGCCCCTCGCTTTAGCACATGAATCGTTACTCCAGTTTATATCCATGTAATTAAAATCCCCAATGACAAGGATGTCCCCCAATCCTGCAGCCATTTTGATTTGCTGCAATAGTTGTTCTTCCTCATGTATGCTAATATCCGGCTAGCACGTGCCTATGACTAATTTTTTTGTATCAATTCCCCCACTTGAGATTTCTACCCATAGTGACTCCACATTATCTCCAGTCTCCTTATAGATAACCTCATTTAGGTATGGTTTAAGTGATGGTTTAACATAAAAACATACACCTCCTCCTCTTTTGTTAGCCCTGTCCCTCCTAAAATGAGAATACCCCTCCAAGTTAGCAACCCAGTTGTGAGAGTCGTCCCACCATGTTTCTGTAATGCCTATAATGTCATACTCAGCCTTTGATGCTAACAATTCCAATTCCCCCATTTTACCTGCTAGACTTCTTGCATTTGCAAGCATACATTTTAAGTTTATCGGTTCCTTTATTTGTTTGTTTTCCTAAAGATTTCCCATCCTGGTTAACTAGTGCATCCGTAGAGTTACTGATAGAGACTGTCCTTCTCGCTCCCTCTCCAACTCCACCGTACTTAGTATTGCCAACCTTACTTTTCTCTTTGGTCAACCCAATAATCCTGTCTAAATTCACCGCCCTGACACAAGTATTTTCCCTTAAGTCCCTTACAACATTTTCTATAGTCTGTAATGATGACACATAATTGTTATTATTTAATGCTTCAGCAATACCTTTCTTAATACCCTTGATAGAACCCATGTAAATACCCTTACCAGCTGCACTTTCCCTCCCCCCTTCTCCACCCCCATTTATCTCATTACCACCATCCCTACTATACTCGCTGCATGACTCATAGTTTCTAGCTAAACCCTCCCCCCAGGCTCCTAGTTTAAAAGCTCCTCCAACCTACTAACCATCCTACCCCTCAGCACCACAGCCCCTTCCTCATTCAGGTGCCATCCATCACGAGAAAAAAGATGGCGCCTGACTGAGAAGTCCGCCCAGTGTTTCAAGAATACAAACCCCTCTTTCCTACACCAGTCTCTGAGCCACACATTTACCTCCCTAATCTCCCTCTGTCTTCCTGGGCTAGCACGTGGCACTGGTAATATCTCGGAGAAAATTACCTTAGATGTTCTTTTTTTCCGTTTCTGGCCTAAGTACCTATAATCTTTCTTAAGCACTGTCAAAATTAAAATACTGTGAAAGAGGCAACATTCTATAGGCCTGACAGCTATATATATGTACTACGGGATAGTACGTATATTATGCATACACATAATAATCACAATATCAGAGGTGACCTCATATTCACTATTATAGTCTAAAAGCATAACAGACTCCATTTTGTTTCTATCTTATAGAGGAAAGTATATTCATATGAACTTTATACAGACTAAGAGACTAGTATTAAGTCCACGTACGCACATCCGAAGTCCAGTTTAATTCCTAATAAGGAATACCCCCACACACAACTTTAAACAATGGAAAATTAGGAAAATTGTATACTTTATTATAATCAAGGACACATGGTTAAAATCACGAGTCAGCCTCATCACAAGGATGTATTGGCTAAATATCTCTTGGTTGTCTTTGCCAATTGTCCTAATATTGCATAACACTGTACTCAAGATGCATGAAATCATATGGGAGAGTTATAAGAATGGGGCATAACTGTATGTTATAAAAATCATTGTATTGACATGTTTCTGGGTTGATTAATTTTGACCCAGGGAGAAAGAATGTGGTCTCTCAACCTGTATATGGGCGTGGTCCTTAAAAATAAATATTCACTAGCTTTTCTAAATCTGACTTCCATACAGTCATTTACTTAACATTAAATCAACAACAACATGGTTAAAGTATTATTAAATCAATTTGGGGACTCGATCCTTTGGACCTACAAGTCTCAATCTCTTCATTGAATTCTCAAAGGGGTGTGCCAGCCAGCAAGCAGCTGAGGACGGAAGGAATATCCCAGGATCATTACAGCACTGGTAAGTATAGAATATCATGGTATGTGCTATATGCCAGTACATGCTGTTTCTATACCTGCCAGATGTCTGTGTGATTTATTTTTATAATATGAGAATTAGGAGTGAGGAGATTGACTAAGCTAGGAATATAACTCAGGGACCTGACCTTGTTGTGTTTGTTGTTGCATGTAAATGTGGTAAATTTAATCCAAAAGTTGTGATATTGACAAAAAAATAGTAACCTCTGTTTTTCACCCTATGAGCAATTGTGTGAGCGAATGCATTGAACCACCTTCACGAGGTTTGGAAGAGTTCCAATCTGAGCTCACAGTATCACATGCCCATCGTTAACGCTGTGAGAAACAGATAAGATAAAGGCCAAAGTAATGTGAAAACACATAGATCACCTCCCTCTTGAATAGACAGCTACATACGTGTGCAAGAGTGTAAAAGAGTACAAATAGGGTGATTACCTGAGGTTATAGTTGATTATAAGTAATTGATTGTAATTATACTGTAATACTGTGCTGCTGCTGATTGTTTTAATCATATATGGATTCTGGTAAAAAACGGAATCTGCGGACCAGAGTCCCAAGTATATTCTGAGTCTGTTTGCCAGCCTTGTTTATTAACATTGATTATTGTGCACAAAAGTACTGAACAACTCTAAAGAGGTGTTGTTTTAACCATAACCTGAGCCTGTTTGCTAACATTGTAGTGCACTAAGAGACAAGCAACTTTTAACTTGGCATGTTGCTTTGTGATTGTAGTTGTAATTAAGGGACTTCGGCCGTTTTCAATGATAGACGTATCGCGTGTGTGAAGTGATGGCTGCTCTGGATGACAGCCAATAACTCCGCGTATCGAAGGGCAGGGAGGATTAACCCTAAGTGTGCATATCATTTATGGAAGAATGTTCCATACTGCACCAATCTTGGATAGTACTGTGACCATGGGGTACAGTCTACAGAAAATGTGAGAAAAACAAAAACATGTACATGTTAGGGTATTTCAATGATGGATGCTGTGGGGTGTGGCCTGATCAACCAATACCGACTGCAGTATCGACATTGAAATGTGAAAACTCTGATTCAATTTATGGGTGCCCAACGTATGAAAAAAGACTATAAAACTATGGTACCAAAAGGACATGCCCTGCGCTCGCGAAACTGTATTAGTTTTGTGTTTTATGGTGTCTTGTCTGTCCGACATGAAAATTGAGTGCTTGTACTTTCGAAAGCACAATATCTGTTCTGATCTGTGATTGTCTGGCATGTTTACAAGTCTTGTGAATAATGTTTATATATGTGATGAACTGAGGAAAGAAAAATAGAGTTAAAAATTTGAGTTTTCATGTTCACATGGCTTTTGGCGATCTAAAAGATGTGTGTTTATCTGGTGTTATTATTTAATTATGAAGTGAAGTTTTCCATATGGTATTGTTTTAATATGTAAATATTCTTTAATGTAATATGTTGTGAGAAGGTCTGCCGGCAAATTAATGGCTGGATGACGTCTGTTGTTTTGCGATATAAAGAAAAATAAAAAAATGTTCCCCTGTAAAATAAGTAAAAAGCCTTCAGTCTCAGAGCGCTAGGGAGCTGTAACAGCCCAGACTCGCATAAGGCCATGACGTAGTGAGGAGAAAGAAAAAAAAAGTGTTGATTTTTTTTTTTATCTAATGAGATGGATCATAATTAGCATAAGCAATACTCTAGATATGTTTTGTGCTACAAATGCTGTTGGAAGACAATGATTTGTAATTTTAAATGTTTGTTATACAAACGATCTACTCTATTTTAAGATGAGAACTAATTTAGTAAACTTATATCTTAAACATATAGTCTGTAGAGAGAGCTGCCAATAAAAAGAGGTGTAGTTACAGGAACATAACTGTAATCAGGAAAAATCCCAGCAGCATATACAGGCTAGAAATGTCAGTGCAGCTGTCCGTCTTATGGTGCACTACAGGCACCAGGAATGCTCTCTCCCCCTCCTGTTTTCATTCCTACCCCTCCTCTAAAAGCATACAAAGCTAACAGATCTGCATCTGGCAGAAAGTCAAGAAGACTACACCCCATCGCTGCAAACAGATTTCTCCCTCTCAGAGGTGGGCTGTACCGGGGTGGGGGGGGGGGGGGAATTTTAAAAGCAACAGCAGATAGAATCATAGGGAAAAATAAAGGTATCATTCTGTAAAGTATATGCTGTAAATCACAGATTACTGCAAGCAATTAATCACTACGCTTCCAGTGTTAACATACTTTTAGGCAATTCTTCAAATTTATTAGGAAGAAACCTAATTTGTAAACTACAGTGTAAAATATACTGTATCACGGATTAGGTATTTCTAAAGATTCCAGAAAGCATAGAGTAGGGACAGGTTCAGTTGGATACATAGCATACAGATATATATATCACTTACCCTGTGATTCTATGAATGGAAGTAAAGGATATGCTTGCTAAAATCCATAACAAAGTATAGGCATTGATATATTATATATAGATGGCAAAGGTTCTTAGTGGACTGCACGAAAGGTTCTGTAGCCAGAAAGTGTGGGGAATATGATTGTATAGAAAAGCTATACAGATAATGTGAGCGTTTTTGATAAGTTTGTCTGAATAAGTACGTTTTCAGGGAATGCTTGTATGTGGCAAGGCATTCCATAGAATGGATGCAGTCCAAGGAAAGTTGTAGTTGTGCATGGAAGCAAGTAATGAGTGTGGATGACAAACATAGATCTTGTGAAGAGTGGACTGAGTAGACTGGCCAGTCTGAGAGATATTTTGAGATAAGCAAAGAAATGTATAGTATGTTGGTGTAGTATGATTACTAACCTTGTGTGTAAGTAATGGTAGAATACAGACTACCCAATGAGAAAAATTTGATGTTGATGAAATAAATTACAATGTATTGGACTAGATTAAGCAAAATATTTATAGACAATCTTTCTTTGTACTTGCAAAAATAACCTACATTATTTTGTACCTACAGATGGATTACCAAGTATGTGGAGGATCTACTGTGGTGCTATAAATTATTTGAAGTATCGGTGTTAGATACTAAACAGTTGTGTTTTCTTGCAGAACAGGACACAAGGTATCGCAAGACAAAATTCAACGGTGTGCTGACATAGTTAACAACCTAGGTCATTATTTGGCACTAGGCCGAAGACAGTTAACCCCTCAGAGGGTGGAGCCTTGGTACACATTTATTAAGAGATATATATGTATGACCAGATGATAAATCTCTGAATACAGTAAAACAAATTTGTAAGTGTTATGTGCATGCATTCAAGTTCATAACAGAAGAAAATATAGAAGGTGATACAATATATTACACTTTATCATGAATAAGACATTATGGATACACAGTCAGAGCCAAACCATCAACTTATGTATAAGCAAGAACAAAAAAAAAATGATGTTTAAAACTGTTTAAGCAGTAGATTTTGTATGATGTGTATATCTTACCTCTGACAGTATACAACTTTGATACAGCTGCATACTTGTCTTCCTCACCCCCAAAAGTGGGGAGTATAGGGAATATAATGTGGATGAGTAAGACAATAATAATTATTACATTGCATTTAAAAACTGACAGTAACAGGAGAAAACTTTCTCTAGCATCCATAGGGGATACTGGGAAGATGAATTACAGTGCGTTAACTGAAATTAGTATGTGAATTAGTGAATTAGTGTTAGTAATAGTAAAGTGTTCATGCCAACTTTTGCCATGGGAAATGTCATGAGTTATGCAAATCTAAGAGTAACTAGCATGAAATAGATTGCACAAGCTTTCTATGGTAGGATGAAGTTTAAGGGAGAAATATACATTGTGTTCTGGCATTTGACCAGAATAACAAATTATGTGATAATGAGAGGGATAGTGATGGTGATAAAGAAAGCTATAGTATGTTTACTGCAGATGTTTGGGTTGATTAAAAACAACATTGTTTTAATACAACATAGTTTAATGCTAAAAAGGAACTATAGTATGTGTAACAGGTGTTAAGGGGTAAAGTAAAGCAACGGAGTTTGCTGCGCTATTTGAAAAATTAATAATAAGGCCAGATGTGTGGTCTATTGTTTCAAAGGCAGTAATGTTTCTTTACTGATAGAGTTTATAGGAGTTTGGAAAATATTTTTTAATTAATATGTGTAATGTTGAGAATAAAAAGTCATAATTTGACAGGGAAGGTTTAAAGAATTAAGCCGTATTAATCTACAACGGAGACAGGAATGGCAGAATTTGAATCATGGCATGGTCCAATCATTGGTTCAATAGTGGTAGAATTACACCTAAGCCTCTGCTTAGTCTCTCTTCTGTGTAATTTTTTTTTGTTATTCTTTTTGGAATCCAGCAAAGATATTATCCAGAGACTGATTCAAAACTACAAAATGATTTGACTGTTCAAATGTGTCACACAAATTATTTAAACAGTTACAAAAGTATCAAAAGCTGCAAGAATTTTGGAAGGATATTTAACCAACACGAACACTCAATCCGGCATAGGACAAATCACTGAGAAAGTGGAGACGGTGTTAAGGTAAGAAGTTGCTTATGTTTTGGTTCCATTACAGATCGCATAGGATGGTCCTTGGCAAGTACCACTGATTACTGATACAGCCGCTGCAAAGGCTGCATAAGAAGGACACCTAGATCCATGAGCTCGCATTGGAATGAAAAGGTCAGAGACTGGAGCTTAAAGAAACCTAAAACTAAAAACAATTGTATGAAAATACAGAGACTTTTACTACTATTACTACCAAAGAGTTGTATTTGAATGAACCCTTCAATCGAGATGGAGATGATTATGATCATTGATAATAGACTATGTGCTTATAAGCTAATATCCTACAGAACGTTTAACATTTTTGAAAGTATACTGGGAGCGATGTTATCTATAACAGCATTAGGACTTGTTTTCTTTTTCTTTGAAGAGAGAGCAAGCAGACGTGTGGTGTAGGTATGAGTACTCATCCATTATTGTGGATGGGAATTATTTCAATAAGACCCTTCCTTCCTCTTCTATAAGCAGGAAATCCAGAGAGATTTATGACCGGTGTAAAGATGGTGTTGTGAGTATTATACTTCACTTGAAGAGAGATGTATAGATTGATGTATGGATAATTTAGGATATTATTCTGAGGAGTATCCAGTCCAGCAATACCATTAATTGTTGGAAAGATTTTGGGTACTGCTGCTATATAAATATTATTGCTTATTATTATGATTATAATTGTTAGATATGTATACATAGACACTAGCATTGTATAGTAACAGACTAAAGTTCTCTATATAAGTTACATTTGATGCGATCACCAAAACTTTATAGAGTTGTGATAATAGTGAAACAGTTACATGTGTATAAGATACAATAGTATCTCAAGATAGAACCACTAGTGATAATATCAGCTACACATATGAAGTGTATTTCATTCAGTGGAAATAAAATAGGTCAATAATACAGGAAAAATTAACTTATGCAGATAGGAAAGGTTGATTTAAGGAAATGTGAAAGGATTGTTACCATATACAAACCTAATGTTTCTAGATGTGCTATATATAATGAGTTAGGTATATAAAAAGTAATGGTTACATAGGATGTCCATTAAAGTTTATGATTTAGTAAATGTACTGTACCAGGAGTAGATTCAAAGGCTAAAGGAGATATCATACATATCAAAGAATGTTAGTTGTCACTATATACTTAGGAGATGATGTACAATTGGTTACCTATTAATTCTAAAGATGTTTGTTATTTAAGAAGATTAATTTAGCAATTTTATACAAAAACACATAATAACTTGAGAAAAGTTTTCTTGCAGGATGAACTATTCCTAA
Source organism: Pseudophryne corroboree (assembly GCF_028390025.1). NCBI lineage: Eukaryota > Metazoa > Chordata > Amphibia > Anura > Myobatrachidae > Pseudophryne > Pseudophryne corroboree. Next base: position 762,689,600 of record NC_086446.1, read on the forward strand.
CAAGAGTGATTGACTCAGTAATCAGGAAACATGTTCCTGCCACCAGAGCATCAATAAAACTTTGAATTGGTGGAGGTGCCGCTATTAAGTTCTCCTATGGCTAATGGAGTTTTATGATTAATCAACTTGTTGATGTTTTTTTTAATCTAAAGTTATTGATAACATGACTGAACTTTATGATAAGACATTCCAGGACATTGGACATGAACTATTATAACACCATATTGTTCTACATTCTTTAATAACATAAATTGGAGGATATTGTTTCATTTCCGGAAACAGCACTTTGAATTCACTGCTGTGTTTATTTGACCAATGACATTACAGATATGGATGCGTGTATTGCCAAGTATATAAAGGAGGCCCATGATTTAGTAAATGTACTTTACCAGGAGTAGATTCAAAGGCTAAAGGAGATATCATACATAACGGAGAATGTTAGTTGTCACTATATCCTTAGGAGATGATGTACAATTGGTTACTTATTAATTCTGAAGATGTTTGTTATTTAAGAAGATTAATTTAGCAATTTTATACAAAAACACATAATAACTTGAGAAAAGTTTTCTTGCAGGATGAACTATTCCTAACAAGAGTGATTGACTCAGTAATCAGGAAACATGTTCCTGCCACCAGAGCATCAATAAAACCTCGAATTGGTGGAGGTGCCGCTATTAAGTTCTCCTATGGCTAATGGATTTTTATGATTAATCAACTTGTTGATGTTTTTTTTAATCTAAAGTTATTGATAACATGACTGAACTTTATGATAAGACATTCCAGGACATTGGACATGAACTATTATAACACCATACTGTTCTACATTCTTTAATACCACAAATTGGAGGATATTGTTTCATTTCCGGAACAGCACTTTGAATTCACTGCTGTGTTTATTTGACCAATGACATTACAGATCTGGATGCATGTATTGCCAAGTATATAAAGGAGGCCCAAGATATAAAAGAAGAACTTTAACAAAGACATTATGATATGGACTGGAAAGGATAAATGTTTAAATTCTAGTATTCAATTTTCAGGATTAGGAAAATGTTTTTTAAATATATTGTATGTGATGATGTATTCTGTGATGAGGATTATTCTTGGATCATTATAGCCATTCTTTTGATGTACACTGTCCACAGACGCAGAACAGCAGTACTACATGAAATGATTATTAGCGAACTATACATTCCCAGAAATTTCCCTGAGATGACAGGGAACATGGATAATGTACCTGATCAGAGGGTGAAACTGTCAAATACTGTGACAGAGGCAACATTCTAAAGGCCTAACAGCTATATATATATGTACTATGGGATAGTACGTATATTATGCATACACATAATAATCACAATATCAAAGGTGACCTCATATTCACTATTATAGTCTAAAAGCATAACAGACTCCATTTTGTTTCTATCTTATAGAGGAAAGTATATTCATATGAACTTTATACAGACTAAGAGACTAGTATTAAGTCCACGTACGCACATCCGAAGTCCAGTTTAATTCCTAATAAGGAATACCCCCACACACAACTTTAAACAATGGAAAATTAGGAAAATTGTATACTTTATTATAATCAAGGACACATGGTTAAAATCACGAGTCAGCCTCATCACAAGGATGTATTGGCTAAATATCTCTTGGTTGTCTTTGCCAATTGTCCTAATATTGCATAACACTGTACTCAAGATACATGAAATCATATGGGAGGGTTATAAGAATGGGGCATAACTGTATGTTATAAAAATCATTGTATTGACATGTTTCCGGGTTGATTAATTTTGACCCAGGGAGAGAGAATGTGGTCTCTCAACCTGTATATGGGCGTGGTCCTTAAAATAAATATTCACTTGCTTTTCTAAATCTGACTTCCATACAGTCATTTACTTAACATTGGGGTCTTTCCCAGTCCCTCCCAACAATCTATCTACCCAGTCCGCAATGTGCCATACCCGAGCACCCGGGAGACAACAGACCGCACAGCGAGCATGGTCCCGATAGCAGATTGCCCTATCTGCCTTCCTAATGATAGAGTCCCCTACCACCACCATCTGCCTGGGCACCTTTCTAGCTTTCATCCCATCTGAGCCAGAGGGACCACTACTCTGGTTGCTAGAGTGAGCAGTCCCCTCCAGCTCCATCATTTCGTCGCTATCATCCACCGAATCTTCGTCCAATCGGGCAAATTTGTTCGGTTTTGATAGATCCGAGATGTCGTGCCTCCCCCTCTTTTTCTCCCTTCTAACAGTGACCCAACTGCCTACCTGATTTTCCTTATCTACCAGTGACCCCTGCTGCAACTCCTCCACCGTTCTATCTAAACTTCGCTCGAGATTGTAAATATCCCTCAGTCGTGTAAATGGTCTGCTCTAGATCAGTCACCTGGGCTTCCAGGGCAACTGTTCGCTCTCATCTCATGCATATGTATTTGCCCTGGGTTGGCTGCTCCAGATGCGCATACATCTTGCACGACACGCACTGAGTGAGACTCTCAATCACGGCCCCTCCCATTGTTTGAAAACTGCCTATTACCTTTCGAAAGTACAATAAAGAGAATAAAAATCAACTAACCAATACAATCAAACCCAATAAGTAAGTAATACTTATATGCGTGGGACCTCTCCTGCGGCACCGATACTCCACCTCGCAGTTGCAGTTGTTCCAGCTCACTGCACCTCCTTTACACTCGGCTTCTGGCTCCTGCTTTAAAAAAAAACCAGTCTGTCAGGATAAGGAGACAGTATTTCTAGCCCATTTGCCAGCTATCCACCTGTAATATGGCATGTGACCATTAATGCTGATATCTCACCCAATTATGGAAGGGTTCATCATATGAGTAACTCATTATGGCCACAATTGACTCATAAAGGTGACAAACGAGGTGTTATATATGGTCATTCAGCCCAAAGCATATTATCTGTGAAGGAACCCCTGATGCATCCTTAGTCGGACCTCGAAAGCTAATTCATATGGAAATACAAATAGCCCCTTAGAATAGGAAGTTTTTCGTTGCTCGGAGTCCTTTAACCTCGCTTTTGGCTCACTACACTGGGCCCCAACTGTGCACCAACGCAATAGTCAGGTATACCTGCACGGAACTACATAGCGATCACCTGCTCCTAAAGCGCTTACAACTATTAAGCGAGTGATCCCAATAGATTGAGGTACCTAGGTGAATGTGAATACTGAACATACACTAAGTTCACCTTCTCAAGTTTTTTTCCGCTTCTAAATTTTTGTCATGCATGCAAGGGTAAATTGTATACTACACTAAGGTATTTAATATAAGTACATACCTGAGTTACATATGGTATATGCGAAAGTTTGTAGCAAGTCAGTACAAGTACCATATCCAACAGACATTGTGTATGATGCTTATTATTGTTCAATAAATACTTACCGTTTATGGGATTGAGGTTGATGGCATTTGAATTGTCCGGGTCTGAAAGACAAAGAAGAGAGAAGGCATAAGGTAATAAATACACAAGTCAGAAAAGCACCCGTAGAATATCTGTATACCTACATTTACTGGCTTTCCCAAGCAAGCCAATCCTACATTATATAGTAACCCGAGTTGGCTAAGTCACAGTGAGTAAGGAGGGGGTTACATTTGGAGCCACTGCTGAGATCTGGGGGTCTCTCTTTAGTATACTGGTAGGATGGAGGGGGTAAGTGAGGAAGACATCTTCTGCTGGTGCAGGGAGGAGATCAATGCCAAAAGTAGTTTTGGGTTAAGCAGGAATCTGACTAGTGCCAGTGATGAGGCTATTATTAATGCTGTTAAGTTTCTTTATGGAATAAGTGAACCTTGTGTTGTGGACAAATGGAAGGAGTCAAGTGGTATTATAACCGCACTACTAATCACCAACAAGAACCCGCTAGACCAGACGTTGCTCCCAAGCATGGTAGTGGTTGATGAAGTTCCAGGTTGGAAAATATCCCTTGTGTGGCCAGAGTGGAAAAACAGCGGGGAAGAAGCGGACACCCCGGGCGATGAGCAAGGAACAGGGGAACCACATACCCGATCTACTGGGGGAGAGATGTACAGCATCCATGCTGATACAGAGCCACCCACCCATCAAGAAGAAGCTATTGGGAATCAAGTGGAAACAGTAGTGGGAAAGATGGTTAGCCATTTAGAAAGGTGGCACTTCGGAGGTGGATATCGTCGCCTCCGAATCTTTTCAGGGATTACCCCGGTGCCATCCGGAGAAGAGACATACGAGCTGTGGCGAGAGGCTTCTACACAGCATTCGGAAGAATGGCATTGCCCGGAACATATCAAACTGCAGAGTGTGGTTGAAATCCTCAGAGGACCAGCTATGGGGGTGATTCAAGCCACCCGGAGAAGCAATCCTGAGGCCACTCTGAAAGATTATTTGGAGGCATTGGATTTCTCCTTTGGCACCTTGTAGGATGTCGGGGATCTCCTGGCTCGACTTAACCACACCCGTCAGGAGCCAGGGGAAACCTTATCCCATTATGTGTATAGGGTAGATAGCCTAATTTGCAAGATCGTGGACAAGGGGGGCATTTAAAAGGATGCAGTAGACCACAGAAGATTGACCCAAGTGCTCAAAGGGGCATTAACCAACAACCCCATAGTGCAACGACTGCGATGTACTATGGCTACTGACCAGGCCCCCACCTTGAATGAATTAGTAACAGAGGTGAAACTGGAGGAGGTACAGATTGAAAACCAGGAGAAAACCATAAAAAAGGTCAAAGTCGTAGTACCTGCTAATGTGACTCCTTCTATCGATGACAGGCTGTTGAAGTTAATCGAAGAACAAAATAAGAAAATTGAACAGCTTATAGCACTCCAGACGAATCCTCCTTATAACCAGGAATCGATTCCAGGGTTCCAGAGGGGAATAGGTTCAAGGCGGGAGAACCGATCCCCATCATTAGTTATAGTTGTGGACAAGCTGGTCATCGGTCCTTCGAATGTACTATGTATGGAAACAGTCCAAGAGGGAGTGGAGGTAATGGTAACCACCAGAGAAGATTCGCACCTTCGCAAAACTCCAATGGGAGTGCTGTGAACCGCTCACAGGCTCCCCAATAATTACTGTCCATGCTATGGGAAGTGCTCAATGGTCCCCGGGAATTCCCGAGAGTTTGATGGGACAAGCACCAAGAACAAAAGCTATGATTAATGGACACGCTTGTAATGTCTTACTGGACAGTGGCCCACAAATCTCCATTGTGTTTGAATCCTGGTACCGGCTGTACTTGACGGATATGCCCATCAACCCTCTTAGTGGTCTCACCATCTGGGGGTTGAGTGAACAAAAATACCCTTACCTAGGATACATCATCATTCAGATTACTTTTGACCCTGGGCTGATTTCCCCCAATGAGATGGTCCCTTTCGTAGCGTTAGTGTGTCCGGATTACCCTGGAGACAACAAGGAATTACCAGTGATTGTAGGGACTAATACGAATATGTTCAAAAGCCTCATCAAGTGGTGTGAGTGGCAAGATATCACTAGTACCGCCGCCGGAAGGCAGCGGTCTGACGAACATCCGATTCCATGCCGACAGGTGGACGCTAACCCGTAACCCGTCTCTTATGGAGTCGTGGGTGAGCAAATTGGAGTCTTGCTTCCAAGGTAGCGATATAGACCCCCAAAACAAATGCCTGCTGTTGGAACAATTACAGAGGAGAGAAGCGGTATTCTCAAAGAGTGAATGGGATCTATGAACCGCTTAAGATGTAGAACATTGTATTAAATTATCGGATGATACCCTGTTCCGGGTGAGATCTCGAAGATTGGCCCCCGCGGATTTCGAAGATGTGAGGGCACACTTACGTAATCTCCTCGAGAATCAGGTGATCGCAGATTCGGAAAGCCAGTATGCGTCTCCCATTGTAGTGGCCTGGAAGAAGAGCGGGGAGATCCGGCTATGCATCGACTGTAGGACATTAAATCAACGTACGGTGCCGGACCAATACACCGTCCTAAAAATTAAAGAGGCCTTGGACTGCCTACAAGGCAGCCAGTGGTTTTTCGTCCTAGACCTGCACTGTGGGTATTACCAGATCCCCATGAGCGTCAATGATAGATCTGAGACTGCTTTTATATGCCCTATCGGATTTTTTGAATTTCTAAAAATGCCTCAGGGTATAACCAGAGCGCCGGCCACCTTCCAGCGGACCATGGAAAAGACTGTGGGCGATATGTGCTACGAAAAAGTTTTAGTTTACTTAGATGACATCATAGTATTCGGTAAGACATTTGAGGATGACTCTTAAAGGTAATGGATAGACTTCAAAGTCGACGGTTGAAACTCTCCATTGTGAAATGCCAACTATGCCGGTCCAAGGTGAAGTACCTGGGACATATTGTCAGCAGGCAGGGGATAGCCACCGATCCCGAGAAAGTGGCCACGGTTCGGAATTGGCCACGACCCAATACTCTCAAAGACCTCCGATCCTTCTTGGGGTTTTGTGGCTATTACCGGAAGTTCGTCCCGCAATATTCTAAGCTTGTCAGACCATTAACAAACCTGACCAAAGGATTTCCCCCGATTTCTCCAAAGAAACGGCATAATGCCAAGGGGGTAAAAGAGTATTTTAGTCACAGGGAACCCTTTGGATCTAGGTGGGATGCTGAATGTGAAGAAGCCTTCATTAACTTAAAAAAGAGACTGTCCCAGTCACCTGTTTTAGCTTATGTGGACCCCGAGCTCCCGTATGAGGTTCATATTGATGCCTCTCTTGAGGGCATTAGGGAAGTGCTGTATCAATGGCGTGAGAAGCAACTAAGACCTATTGCATATGTTCGGTCGGAGTCTATCGGGGAGTGAGAGGAATTACCCAGTACACAAACTGGAATTTTTAGCGCTGAAATGGGTTGTTAGTGAGAAATTCCACGATTATCTATATGTAGCCACTTTCACAGTGCATATGGACAATAACCCGTTGACCTATATTCAATCCACCGCAAAGCTTGATGCCACCAGTCACCGCTGGCTGGTGGTGCTCTCTAACTATAACTTTACCATCAAGTATAGGCCCGGTGTCAACAACCAGGACGCGGATGCGCTATCAAGGAGGGCCCATAACGAAATTTCTCCGCCCACGGAAGAGTGGGTCGAGGTTCCAGCAGCCGCGGTAAGAGGCCTATGTCATCAGGTTAGAGCCACACCAAATGCCCCTTTGGCAGCAATAGTCACTACAGGAGCCCCCGCCCAAGCTATCCCTACTCCCTATCGCTGTCTGAACCCTTCCTCTATGGAGGGTTTAGAAATGGTGAAGCCCGAGAACTTATCTCAAGAGCAACAGAATGATATCTATATTGGTCCCATCTTCAAGTACGTGGAAAACCCGTTGTCCCAGATCTCTCATTCAAGACTATCTCAGGAAACAAAAGTGCTGTGGCGGCAGATTAAGCGACCAAAGATAAGGAAGGGGGTGTTATACAGAATTACCAGGAGACCCGAAGGCACTACTAGACTGCAAATCGTATTGCCATCCAAATATAAGCCGATGGTACTGGAGGCATTTCATGATCATCATGGTCATTTAGGGAATGAGAAAACCCTGGGGTTGATCGCTGATCGATTCTTTTGGCCGTTCATGAATCAGGATGTGGAGCAGTTTTGCAAATCTTGTGGGAACTGTGTGTTGAGAAAAACATTACCCCACAACGCCGCCCCTCTTATCAACATCAAGAGCGCGGGACCCTTCGATTTAGTATGTATTGATTTTTTTATCCCTGGAAGGCCCTGACGGACACGACAGTAATATCTTGGTAGTCACCTATCACTTTACCAGATATGCTCAAGCTTATGTGACTGCTAATCAACTGGCGGTAACGGTGGCTCGTACCCTCTGGGAGAAATTTTTCATTCACTACGGGCTACCTACCCGGATCCATTCCGACCAGGGACGAGACTTTGAAAGTAATCTTATCAAAGAATTGTGCAACTGTTGCGGCATCAAGAAGTCAAGGACGACACCATACCATCCGCAAGGAGATCCGCAACCCAAACGGTTCAACCGCACTTTATTAAATATGCTGGGAACCTTGAATGATAAAAAGAAGCAGTTATGGAAACAACATATAATGTACCTAGTGCATGCATACAACTGCACCCGGAATGAGGCCACTGGGTATACTCCTTATCTACTCTTGTTCGGCCGGGAAGCCTGGTTACCCATAGACGTGTGCTTACCGACGCTGATTAACCCTCCTTCCCGGGGATCTCATTCGCACTACTTGAATCAACTACAGCAGCAATTTCATGAAGCATACATGCTGGCTAGAACTACCGCCGATAAAATGGGGGAGAGAAACAAGATACAGCATGACCATAAAGTGATAGAGCATTGTCTACAACCAGGGGACCGGGTATTGCTCAAACTACTAGGGGCGCCTAGATGGCAGAAGCTTAGGAATAGATGGAAAGCTGGGCCCTATATAGTATTAAAGCAATTACCTAATATTCCGGTGTATCAGCTTAGTCCAGAGAGCGGAGAAGGGGCGGTAGTAACTTATGATAGGCAACATACAGATGGGTCCTCTGTTATCTTGGCTGACTGAGGTGTTAGTCACGATCAGGCATACGCAGCATACCTGGGAGCATGGAGGTGCGCCTAGTCGAAGGGAGGTGCACAGAGCATTTGGCGTTACCTTTGAGTGTAATACCTAAGATCATCCACCAGATGTCGCTTTTTAAAATCACCAATGTGCAAGCGTGTGGTCTCCATTAAAATACAACACTGAACTACAGCGTAAGAACTACTTTACTGGTGCGTCTCATTACGCTACATTATGCTACAGTATGTCATACAGTCTATAACAGTATATACAGTACAGATGCAAATAGTACAGCATATACAGATGCAAATGAACAAGTTACAGATATAGTATGGTCTATTGTTGTTAGAGACATGTGAGCATCTTGTGTATGCAGATGCAACTAATGTGTGAAAGGAATAATGTAGCTCATTGACTTTACAGTATGTACAGTGCACAAAATGAGCATCTGAATCCCCTAACGGCATAAATGAACACCAATGGGAAGGAATCGCTCTTTGCAGTACTTTTACACATGAACTTGATAATCTATTATGCAGTGTTGTGGGCAAGCGATGAAGGCTCCAGCCTGCCACACTGAGAGTCCCAAGTTCGATTCCCAAAGTGCCAATTATTATTTTTTGTATTCCCGTGACATTCCCTTTATTATTATTTTTTCTCTGTATAATCCATTGTAAAACATTAAAAGGAAGGGTGTACACAGGTTTCACACAAATCGGGGTAAATCTGCAGGAGTGACTCATTCGCTATCTAAAATATACAGCGGTAATGAGCACCTATAGACATACCAGTAAATATAATTTAGTGTTTTCTGACGCAACTAACTGTTCGAGCAACACAATACTGTAGATCGTCGGCGTTAGAGAATCTGTGTTGTGCGAATCTGTGTTGTACATTATAAGCTGTTCATGCTAATTAGTACTCTAATAGAAAAAACTGTACAGAAATACTAAGGACAGTGATTTGGCATCCAGGTACTTAGGAAGGAGCTTTTATCTCTCTCCATTATACATAGAAAGATTAAACTGGTCACTCTACATTACAAGCTGTTCGTGCTAATTAGTACACTAGTAGAACATACTGTACAGAGATACTTAGGATGGTGATTTGGCATCCATGAACTTAGGGAGGAGCTTTTATCTCTCTCCATTATACATAGAAAGATTAAACTTGCCACTCTACATTACACTAGTAGTGTACTAATTAGCATGAGTGGCAAGTTTAATCTTTCTATGTGTAATGGAGAGAGATAAAAACTCCTCCCTAAGTTCCTGGATGCCATATCAATGTCCCTAGTATATCTGTGCAGTATGTTTTATTAGGGTACTAAGCTGTTCGTGCTAATTAGTACTCTAATAGAAAATACTGTACAGAGAGACTAAGGGTGGTGATTTGGCATCCAGGAACTTAGGGAGGAGCTTTTTATCTCTCTCCATTATACATAAAAATATTAAACTTGCCACTGTATGTTAGAAGCTGTTCATGCTAATTAGTACACTAGTAGAACATACTGTACAGAGATACTAAGGATGTTGATTTGGCATCCAGGAACTTAGGGGGGAGCTTTTATCTCTCTCCATTACACTTAGAAAGATTACAATGGAGAGAGATAAAAGCTTCTCCCTAAGTTCCTGGTTGCCAAATCACTGCGTGTATAGTTTATACAGACACAAATGAACGTGTTAAAACACTTTTCTATGCAGACGCAATTAATGTGTGAAAGGAATAATGTAGCTCATTGACTTTACAGTATGTATAGTGCACTAAATGAGCGTCTGAGTCCCCTAAGAGCATAAACGAACACCAATAGGAAGGAATCGCTCTTTGCAGTACTTTTACATATGAACTTGTGAATCTTCCATGCGGTGTTGTGGTCTAGCGATGAAGGCTCCCGTCTGCCATGCTGAGAGTCCTGGGTTCAATTCCCAAAGTGCCAATCTTTTTTTTTTGTTGTTTGTTTGTTCCCGTGACATTCACTTTATTATTATTTTTATTCTGTGTAATCCATTGTAAAACATTTAAAGGAAGGTAAATTGGGGTAAATCTGCAGGAGTGACTCATTCGCTATCTAAAATATACAGCGGTAATGAGCAGCTATAGAAATACCAGTAAATATAAATTTGTGTATTCTTATGCAACCAACTGTTCGAGCAACACAGTACTGTAGATCGTCGGCGTTAGAGAATCTGTGTTGTGAGAATCTGTGTTGTACTTAATGAGAAGGGATCACTGCTACTGAATCATTTACACATCTACAGTATCAACGCGACTGCAGTTCTCTATGTGATTGTTTATGCTGTTACGGAACTCGGATGCTCATTTCGTGCACTGTACATACTGTAAAGTCAATGAGCTACATTATTCCTTTCACACATTAGTTGCGTCTGCATACAAAGGGGTTCACACATTAGTTGCGTCTGCATAAACAAGTGTTTTAACATGTTCGTTTGCATCTGAATAAACTATTTTTTCTTTTTTACTCTGTCCGTCTGACCATTGGTCACCATCTGTGTGTACACTATGCAGTACAGGACTGCATATTAACATTACAGTTGTCACTGACTATTTGCCAGAGCTTGTACTGTAGATCAATCCACCGCTTTTCAAACTAAAGTACTGGATTAGTGAAGCATTAGCCACCTAGTGGTGGAGATGTGTATTGCATGCTGAGTATCTAGTCGTGCCTCAACACGGCTGTCTGTGATTAAACTCAGCAAACTAAGCTATTGCCTAGGCATGACTAAACCTCCGTCTAGGCGCAGAAACAGTCAAGATAACAGAGGACCCATCTGTATATTGCCTATTGCACAAGACATTAGATGGGATGAGTCAGAGACCGAAGTTCCCAGGGAAAAATCCAGACCAATGCATGAATCCTTGACCCCTGCAATGCACTACCCTAATGATGGTGAAAGTGATCAGGAAGAGGAGCCATTTCTGTCTGGAGTTTATTATAAGGACGATGAGTGCCTGGGAACTAGTACTATAAGTAATTCAGAATTAACACAGCCCGAAGTGCCCTTAACCACTCAAGAGTGGGGAACAGAAGATATATGTATAAACCAGGAAGGGGACTGGGATACATGGTCTGGATCTGAAGGGGATAATGTTACTAGGGGTGCATCTAGTAAAAGTGAAGAAGGTAATAGTCACTGTTCTAACATAGGTCCCAGGCCACGCTCCCCAAGGCCTCAGAGGCAACGGAAACTGCCCAGGATCCTTACCTATGAACAATTGGGCATGCCCACTGAGGTGCGTATGATAATTCATCCCAGTGTAGTAATGGCATGGCCTTATTTTGGATATGATACCCCAGGTGGCAGTTTAATGGGGGTCATTTATTACTACAGTGTGGGGATATCAATGTCGTGCCAGCTGGAATCCCCAGGGGGAGAGTGTAACCCAGTGTAAACCATGGCTTATAAATCTTTATTTAACACTGTAAATGTATTGCCAATATGTGTGGTATAGTTATATGCAGTAAACAATGCAGTATGAGACTTCAAAGAGGCATAAGGAGAGGTGTGCCTCCTGGATATGTGTCATGCACAGGGACAATGACAATTGGGGAGCCGCGAGTCCTGGCAGGAGACAGTTGGGGTCAGTTGTAGAGCTTGAGGTGGATGACAGAGAAAAGAAAGGAGACAGTCGGTCGCAGGGAAAGGAAGTGGATAGCCTTGGACAAGAAGCGGTGTGGACCCCGGTGACTGGAGTGCTGGGGGGAGCAGAGCCGAGGAAAGCCCGAGCTGTCTGAGCAGCAGGAGGAGAAGATGCAGGCAATCCACAAAGTGCTGCGGTGGTGATCGATCCCCGGTGCAGTGCTCACTGTACCCAGGCAGAGCAGAAGCATCATGGAGGGGGCCACCCAGAGGAGGTGATCGAATCCAGGAGTGACAGCAAGAGGCACAGCTGGAACGCAGTGTGAGGTACTTAGTAGTGAACTTTCAAAGCAGCACTACGGAAAGAGGTATGACTGTCACTCACCCCATCATCCCTCTGTAAATGCCCCATTCCACAGCCGCCCAGGCATCCATTATACAGTGAGACATTTAGTGCCTGTAGCGGCCCAGGCATCCATTATACAGTGAGACATTTAGTGCCTAGAGCGGTCTAGGCATCCATTAAACAGTGAGACATTTAGTGTCGGTAGCTGCCCCGGCATCCATTATACAGTGTGACACTTAGTGCCTGTAGCAATACAGAAAGGCATTTATCAGTTTATAGGGCTTAGAAAGTAACCTGATAGTGTAGCTGCCCAGAACTGAATTTAACCGCCCAGGGCATGGAAGCTGCAGCACTCCAGGTTGTGTGAGTGGATACTGAACCAACCAGTCTGTCAGGATAAGGAGACAGCATTTCTAGCCCATTTGCCAGCTATCCACCTGTAATATGGCATGTGACCATTAGTGCTGATATCTCACCCCATTTTGGAAGGGTTCATTGTATGAGTAATTCATTATGGCCACAATTGACTTATAAAGGCGAGAAACGAGGTGTTATATATGGTAATTCAGCCCAAAGCATATTATCTGTGAAGTAACCTCTGATGCATCCTTATTTGGACTTCGAAAGCTAATTCATATGGAAATACAATTAGCCCCCTAAAATAAGAGGTTTTCGTTGCTCGGAGTCCTTTATCCTCGCTTTTGGCTGACTACACTGGGCCCCAACTGTGCACCAACGCAATAGTCAGGTATACCTGCATGGAACTACATAGCGATCACCTGCTCCTAAAACGCTTACAACTATTAATTGAGTAATCCCAATAGATTGAGGTACCTAGGTGAATGTGAATACTGAACAGACACTAAATCCACCTTCTCAAGTTTTTTTCCAGTTCTAAATCTTTTGTCATGCATGCATGGGTAAAATGTATACTACACTAAAGTCTTAAATATAAGTACGTACCCGAGTTACATATGGTATATGCGAATGTTTGTAGCAAGTCAGTATAAGTACCATATCTGACAGGGATTGTGTATGATGCTTATTATTGTTCAATAAATACTTACCATTTATGGGATTGAGGTTGATGGCATTTGAATGGTCCGGGTCTGAAAGACAAAGAAGACAGAAGGCATAAGGTAATAAATACAGAAGTCTTAAAAGCACCCGTAGAATATCTGTATACCTACCTTTACTGGCTTTCCCAAGCAAGCCAATCCTATATATACCTGAGGAAAATGCCATAATTAACACGGCATTGAAGCGTTGTCATTCTACACTGCCTACCTGCGCGTTTCATTGTTATAAGCCACCAGGAGTGCCACGCTTTTTGGCCATGTATATATATATATATATATACATATACACATATATATATATATATGTATATAAAGACGCTTGGGTGGAGGTACGCCTTGTTAATTCTATAGTAACCCGAGTTGGCTAAGTCACAGTGAGTAAGTAAGGAAAACAATACACTATGCTAGTGATGGACAAAAATGTAGAAAAAAGAAGATATAAAGGCAGCGCTACTGATGAAGTGATTGGAATTAAACAGTAATAAGTAGTATAACAATTTATTATGTTAAATACAATAAAACCACTAAAAATGGCAATTTCTCTTCTCAGGATTATATATAGAAGAAAATACATACACCACATTCAGTTGATATCTCTGTATGTAGTTGGATCAATTGGTGTCTGTTCCTGTATATTGTACCCAGGTAAATCCACTAGTCCCTTAGAGGCTGGATTAAAACAGCTCAGTTCGGTTGTTAGATATTTACCGGTCACCGATTTAGAGGTGGAAAGGCTTCCATACATGAGAGTCCATGTTAGATTTGTAATGTCCTCATTTGTAGTGGTGAGTGCTGGAAATGTCCTCCTGTTACTGCACAGCGGGCTGATGGTGGATCCAGGGTTGGTTCAGACACACACTTATGATCACCAGAACTGAAGTGGTGTAAAACAGGGGGTCCTGACGCGTTTCGCTGCTCCCCAAAAGATTTAGCAGCTTTATCAAAGGATATTATGCAATATATGGATAGGGTTTATATACCCTTACTAATGAGGAGGATTAGTAACACTTGTGCAAGTAATCAATCCAATCACTTCATATGGAGTTCAAAACACATGTATAATATATAGGAGGCAGACCTATTATGTATATTTAATACATAAACCCTTTTGGATTCTATTATTATGATCCAATATGTATATAAACCTTAATTTAGCTCACTCTGTATAAATAGGAAACTATGCATAGAGCGTTTTTCAACTATTGAGTGACAATGTTTATTATTTGTTACTATACTAAATGAAAGTTATACACCTCTATTGGTTACAAGGTTTGATGGACTTAGAATACAGCCAATTGGAATTAAATCTATTGATTGGCCAATAACGGTCACATGACCGCAAATGTCAATGACACATTACAACATTCATTATTCATTATTTCCTATGTCCCACCTCCAGGACACGTGACGCGCGCCGGTCATGCGGCCGAGTCACATGACTCGGCCCCGACATGCGACCAGGTTGTGAGGACACAGCTTGGAGGAGAGAGGATCTTCATACATCAAAAAGAAAAAGAAAAGGAAAGGAGAACCTCTATTTAAGCAGAAAGACATTGATTCACTAAATAGTGGAAAGTCGATCGCGGTCACATGACCGCTGACGTAACGGGACATCAGTTTATATTTATTTCTTGGTCACGTGACCTGCGTTGACCACATGACCAGGTCACGTGCTCCGGCGCTAGTCCGCGACCAGGAAGTGTGTCTCTTCTAAAGGGGGAAAAAGGTCCTAATTGTGAAGGGTGTCAAAGTCGAAAAATATTGTAGCACACACACCACGTACTAGCCACACACACATGCCCGCTGCGCGTGCACTTGTTCCACCGTGCGTGCACATATCCGCAATTTGCGTATGATCGCTCCCGCGGACCTACGCGTGGTATGGGTATTTGCGGCTGAGTTTGTGAGCGCATAGAGGGTTATCAGAACATTACATATTTAACCCAAATAGTGCACATTGTACACATAGCCCCCTGCACCACATCAGAAAGAAATAGCTGTTTAAAATGGTTACAGAACAAAGGGATTCACCTTTACAGGATAGGAGGGGACAGAACAAGGTTACAAGGTGGTGTTTGGTATCCAGCTGTAGGGTATTTTAAGGGAAACATTCTGGTGTTGGTTTGAGGAAGATCGCATGTTCCTGAGGATAGTTAGATGCAGAAGCAGAATATAGGTTTAAACTGTATTTACTGTATATTATGTATGCGGGGGGAATCCAGAGGAGACCACCCACAAGAGCAGTTAAGAAAGACATCGCCTACCTATTCAAACAGACCTATGACCTCTCCTGTACTGTAAATGACCATCCCTGTGTCCAATGAACAAAGAGATTACAGTATCCATTGTGTTATGTTTTGGATGAAGTGAATAAAGAGAGCCTGCAGCAGGCTTGGACACACAAGACTCTGAACGCTATCTACCTGATGAGCGGAGGACTGGTCCGGGTTGCGCAAGCGAATATTCTCACGTATGTACATTGACTGTAGCCATTATTCTGTTGTAGATTTATCTTGTTAGCCTTGTAGAGTATAATTTGTATTGTTATCCCCTTTCAAATAATCCACTGTGGCGTTAGAACCCAGCGGTTAACTACATATCAGTGTTCTGTCCTCATTTCCCTGCATAAAGTTTAAAGCATATTACATTACCTAACTGTATAAGGTTTAAAAGTGTATTGATAAGGTGTGTACGCTCTGCGGGTACTTTGTACCGTCAGCGCTGCATAAGGTTTAAGGTGTAACATCATTGCAGTGCTTTGCTCTGATTTATACTAGAGGTAACGTGCAATATTATAGTGATCAATCACCTTTTAATTCAGGCCACTATTAATCGCACATAAAAAATTCATATCATATTCCTTTATGTGGGAATTATCATATAGGTTCCAGATCACTATAATATTGCACGTTACCTCTAGTATAAATCAGTCTGTGTAATAGACAAGATTTGAGACTGGACTGTGGAATATTTGTGAGAAGATATACCCCTGAAGGGGACTCACTAAAGGCATATATCTTCCACAGAAGCCAGATAAAACTTGTCAGCAGACATTGGATATATTATAGGTGCATAACTGGGGTATTGCATATGACCCTCAGCAGGAGCTAGTCTGTGTACTGGACGAGGTATGTGACAGTACTGTGGAATATTTGTGAGAATGTATCCCTGCAGGGAACTCCCAATCGAATTATCCACAGGAATCTAAATACCTTGTCAGCAGACATTAGATATATTATAAGTTTGCATAATAGACGTGGGGTACGGAAACACGTTTCTTCTTTTCCTGTATACAAAAGAATATCAGTATATTCCAACAGATATATTTCTGTGTGCAATGATGATATAATATTAATATTTAATAGATACATAATAAATGATCCCCTGAATCAAAATTTCATTGATAAACTTTAATGTACCAATAATTTATTGAGTTATAATAATCAGCAATACAATAGAATGGAATAACCACACAGTGAGCCTACATGATATTATAATCAAATTTAATGATTTAAAATTTACATATGTATGTTTATATTTCATGAAACAGGATATTTTAATAAATAAAGAATAAAAGTTATGTTTTAACGTAATAATCATTACATTATAATAAATAAATATATATCTCTTCTTTCAAGTGCGCCAACACAAAAGACAATTTTGTTCTTTCATTTTCCTTTGCCCTTCAGTATTATTGTCTTAGGCAGCACCCCCAGTATCTAGATTCAAATTAATAACGGTATGAATAAATTGGGGATAAAATCATAATAAAACTTGTGCAGAAGTATATTATCCCACCTCCCCCTTTCCTTTTCTTTCCCTTATGAGAATTGTGAGAAACTGCAGCCTAGCGATCAGGTCTGAATTATCCCCATAGTTTCTTGTTATATATAAAAAGATTATTTTTTTATACATATATTGTGTATTTCCCCCCTCATTATTTATGTGTGTATTATTGGAATTAGTGCTAATCTATAAAAGACTAAAAAATTTATTTAAGATTATTATTATTTTTAATGCATATCAATAAAATAACATTTCAATATATACGTTATGGTAAGAACTTACCGTTGATATAGGTATTTCTCCTAACTCCACAGGATAACATTGGGATATGATGAAGCAACAGCGGATTTGTACCAATCAGTCAAAGCTTTTCGGCCTCCCAGCATACAATGGGCCCGTCCATATATCCCCGCCTCCTGAATCAGGCAAATCAGTTGTATTCCCAAAGCTGAAGGCAGGAGCATCATAGATAGCCCTAATCAGGCAAGAAGAACACACATGCACACCCTTCCGCACAAGAAGGAAGAGGTTAGTGAGTAAAAGGATCCTCAAATCAGGTGTCAGGGTGGGATCCTTGTGGATCCTGTGGACTTAGGAGAAATACCGTTCTTACCAGAACGTATATTTCTCAGGCAGGGTCCACAGGTTATCCACAGGATAACATTGGGATTTCCCAAAGCAATTTAGAGGTGGGGACACTCCTTATAGGACAGGAGAATCCTTCGCCCAAATTCAGCGTCATGAGAGGCAAAGGTATCCATGGTATAATGTCTAATGAATGTGTTAATGGAAGATCATGTGGCTGCCTTACATACCTGTTCTGCTGAAGCACCATGTTGTGCTGCCCATGATTGGCCTACCTTACGAATAGAGTGAGCAGAGACATTAGCCGGAACAGGGAGATCAGCTTGAGAATATGGTTCTGAAATCGTCATCCGAAGCAATCTTGCCGGTGTCTGCTTACCAGCAGGCCATCCTCTGTTGTGAAATCTGTAGAGAATGAAGAGAGAATCTGTTTTTCTGATGGCACTGGTACGATCCACGTAGATCCTTAAGTCACGGACCACGTCCAGCGATGTATCTCCCGCAGAGAGGCCCGGTACCTGGAAAGCCGGGACTACAATTTCTTTGTTAAGGAGAAATTTAGACACCACCTTAGGAAGATACACAAATCTAGTTCTGAGAACTGCTTTATCTGGATAAAAAAAAATCAGAAATGTCGAACGACATGACAATGCCCCTGAATCTGACATTCTTCTAGCTGACGCCATGGCCGGTAGAAAGAGAACTTTAGCTTTCAACCATTTAAGATCCACTTTATTAAGTGGTTCAAATGGGGCAACTTGAAGGGCTTTTAGGACTAAATTTAAGTCCCAAGGCACTGTAGGAGGAACAAAAAGAGGTTGAATGCGCAGCATTCCCTGGAAAAAGTACGCACATCCTGTAAATTGGCAATTTTCTTTTGGAACCATACAGTCAATGCCGACACTTGCACTCTCAAGGAAGCCACCTTCAAACCTTTATCCATTCTTGCCTGAAGGAATGCTAAGACCCTGGAAACTCTAAAAGACTTAGGGTCCATTTTCCATTCACTGCATCAATGAATATAGGTTTGCCATATTCGGTGATAAATGCGAGCTGAGGAAGGTTTCCTTGCTCTGAGCACTGTTTGAATTACCTGTTATGAGAATCCTCTTGACTTCAGGATAGAGGTTTAAAGAGCCACGTCGTCAAAGACAGTCTATCCAGATGTCTGTGATAACAAGGACCCTGTATCAGTAGATCTGGACATTGAGGGAGCAGGAGTGGAGCATCCATCAACATTCTCTGCAGTTCTGTGTACCAATGCCTTCTGGACCAAACCAGAGCTATAAGTATCACGGCACCCTTTCCTTGCATTACGTTTCTCACCACCCTTGGTAATAGGGTGATTGGAGGAAACACATAAGCCAGATGAAAGTCCCATCTCACCGACAGGACATCCACAAAGATCGCTCTGGGATCCTTTGTTCTTGACCCATATGCGAGAACTTTGTTGTTCAGAAGGGATGCCATGAGATCTATCTCTGGCAACCCCCACTTATCTACTAGAGTCTGGTAGACCTCCGGGTGTAGAGCCCATTTGCTTGCCTGAATGGCGTGTCGACTGAGAAAGTCTGCTTCCCAGTTTAGGACTCCTGGAACGAACACTGTGTACAAGGCTGGATGATGACGTTCTGCCCACTTTAGTATGTGACTTACCTCCTTCATCGCTTTTCGGCTGCGAGTTCCTCCCTGATGGTTGAGGTACGCTACTGCCGTCGCATTGTCCGAAAAGATCTGAACTGGTTTTCCCCAAAGAATGTCCTTTGCCTGAATAAGTGCCATGTATATGGCCCGAAGTTCCAATATATTTATTGGCAGGCAACCTTCTTCCTTAGTCCATTGCCCCTGGAAACACAACCCTCCCCAGCCCTGGAGACTGGCATCTGTTGTTAGAATTTCCCAATTTGATATCCAAAAGGGACTCCCCTTGTCCAGATGGGATGTCTGTAGCCACCAGGCTAATGACCTTGTAAGAACCATTGTCTGCGTTTTTATCGTCTGATGCAACCCATTCCATTTGGCAAGAATCAGATGCTGCAGAGGCCTTGAGTGGAACTGTGTATACTCCACCATGTCAAATGTTGACACCATCAATCCCATCACACGCATTGCTGCGTGAATGGATACCTTTTGACTGTGTAGCAAGTCCTGAATCCTGGATACCATGGATATCTTATTCAGAGGTAAAATTACTCTGTGAATACTTGAATCCAGTACAGCCCCAAAGTGAGTCATCTGCTGTGATGGAACCAGAGACGATTTAGCCCAATTTATGAGCCACCCATGCCTTTCAGACATGTTATTGTCTGTTGCAGATGACAAAGGAGCAATTCCTGTGACTGTGCCAGGATTGAAAGATCGTTGAGATATGGAAAAATTCTTATCCCCTGCTGGCGGAGATAAGCTACCATAATCTTGGTAAATACTCTGGGGGCTGTGGCTAACCCAAACGGTAGGGCCTGGAACTGAAAATGCTGTTGGAGGATAGCGAACCTGAGATAACACTGATGTGACAGTGATATAGGAACATGTAGGTAAGCATCCTGTAAATCCAGGGATACCCCCAGCTCCATGGCCAAAATGATGGAATGTAAAGTATCCATATGAAACCGAGGGACCCAAATGTATTTGTTCAGCACTTTGAGATTGAGAATGGGCCGAAATGACACATTTGGTTACTGAACTAGAAACAGGTTGGAGTAAAAACCCTGTCCTCATTGTGCAGGAGGAACTGGAATGACTACTCCTGATTGAAGCAATTTCTGAACTGCCTCTTGCAAAGCCCTGGCCTTCATCTCTACCCGAGACGGGTTGGTACAAAAAAACTTCGAGGAGGGTGCTTCTTGAAGCAAAAGCATAACCTACAGATACTGCTTCCTGCACCCAGGCATCTGTTGTAGACTGCTGCCAGATCTGTGCAAACTGAAGAAGTCGGCCCCCCACCCTGGGATCCCCCAGGTGGAGGCCCGCACCATCAGGCTGATGGCTTATTATCTGTTTTACCAACCGGTCCTCTGATAGCCCAATGCTTTTTAGTTCTAGCAGACTTGTTGCCTGCCTGCCATCACTTTTTCCCTTAGCTTTTCCTTGAGACAGAAAGGGACGAAAAGCCGGAACTTCAGTTTTGAATTTGTAGGTGGAAGGAAACTTTACGTTCTTGGAGTCTGCTTCTGACTACAAAATATCTGTCAATTCTTTACCAAAAACAATATCTCCAGAAAAAGGCAAAGATTCCAAAACCTTCTTAGATTCCGAATCAGCTTTCGACGTACGTAGCCAAACTGCACTGCGAGCAGCTATTGTTGAAGCTGATGCCCTGGAGGCATTAGTACTCATAGCCAATGCTACTTCTTCCAAGAACATTGCAGCCTGTTTTATATGTGCTATATGGAATTTTTGCTCTCTGGATGCTATTGAAAAATCCCCCTCCAATGCATCAGCCCAGGCAGCCACTGCCTTTGCCATCCAAGCTGAAGCCATGGCTGGCCTTATGACTGTCCCAGACAGGGAAAAAATGGTTTTTAATAAACCATCCACTCTCCTATCCATGACATCATTTAATGATGTTGAAGGCAAATGTAATGTAGATTTTCGCACTAATCGAATTACATGGTATCTACTTTAGGAGCCACCTTCCTTTTTGAACAATTCCCAGCTGGAATTCCATTTCTTAGGAATTCTAAACTTCTTATTGGGCATAGCCCAAGTCTCTTCCATGATTTTCGTCAGCTGATCTGACCCTGGAAACTCAGTCTTAACTATTTTTGGATGTTTAAACACTGGTGCCTTGGTTTTTAACACAGGCTCTGCTGAATCCTCTAAGGATAGAATGGCTTTAATTTCTTTAATTACCTCAGCTATATCCACTGAGCTG
Source organism: Pseudophryne corroboree (assembly GCF_028390025.1). Lineage (NCBI taxonomy): Eukaryota > Metazoa > Chordata > Amphibia > Anura > Myobatrachidae > Pseudophryne > Pseudophryne corroboree. The sequence goes on from NC_086446.1 coordinate 762,711,427, forward strand.
ACACCTTCCTCCTCCTATTCTGCTGAAGTAGAATTTATTGAACTTTCATCCTCTGATGAATCCTCATCTGAAACATGTGTAGCCTGTGAGGATGAAGATTTACTTACCACTGGCTTATCAGCCTGTTTCTTTTAAGAGGCTGCTGCTGGAAGTGATAAACCCCAGGTGGATAGCTGTATGTAAGGGTTAATTGTGTAATCTATTCCTGGTACAGGAGTTGGTGGGATTATCCATTCAGCTATACTGGATAATGCCTGTGCAAAAATAGCCCAAGGTGGATCAACCTGCACCTGAATCTGCCTTGTATTGATCAGGAAACCCTGGTGAAAGCTAAAACAATTTGCACACAAACCACCCTGAACCAGATCCTGAGAGGTTAACACAGCTTTGCAAGACAAACATGATATGAGTGTTGGTGTTGCTGTGAGTGTATCTTCCTCACCTTTGCCGCTCTTCGACATGATAAATAATCAACACTTCCACAGTGTACTACACAATTTGGGACTGTAATCACTTTAAGCTTTTTAAAGTGACTTACGATCCGACCCTACCCATGCACCAGCATTGAGTATTGGAACAGAAAAAAAGCTGCCAGAATATATAGTAAAGTCAGCAATCACACTAGCAGTCAGGTCACATGTTATACATTAGTATAATAATAAGCAAAATGAGCACATCATCAACTACAACTACATTTCAAGTACGTAGGAGAACATATTACTGAATCATGTTTAAACAGATCTACCGTATTCATACGCAAAGCGAAAGAAACACCAGTAATAGTATACAGACTCATATGCAATAGGTACTTATCTAACAATTCGTACTTAAAAAGGTAGATAAAGACTTTGTGCTGTATTACCCATACTCAGTAGAGTGGGATACAGGGAGACTCACCTTGCTTCCAGGACCGATCAATACGTTTGTAAACGCTGAGTGGATCCAGATGCTACGAATGTACACTGCCGCTCCATGAACCTATAATGAACACAGACGCACCAGTGCTGCGACTGGGTCCCCTTCATGTACAGCGTCTGAGACGGAAGCGGGAAACAGTTCATGGCGGGAGACTCGGAGAAAACTAGTCATGAACCAGGGGGAGGGGCAATAAGGAGAGCGTCTAAATCCCCATTGCTAACATCAACCCTAGGGATCATGGCATCATACTATTCCTGGAACCTCTGATCCCTAAGGACTAGCGCTGGTGCACCCGAGGTAGCAGCCGCATCAGCGTCTGTTTGGTAGTCTCATCCCAAAACAGTGCGGCTGTGTCCGTATTCCCCTTCTAAACGGAACCGATGCTTTACCTTCTCACCATGCTCCGGCCGCAGCCTGGTAACGTCTGCTGGACCTGCTAGTATATCCGACATAGACGCCCCCGCCGAAACAGCACTGTACTCGTGGATAAGCGCCGTCGAGACCCGGCGGAGAGTTGTTGGAGCGACTCTTTCTAAGGTACGTATAAGACGCATTTTAGAAAGATCACTCAAGAAAAAACAGCAAGATTATAAAAATAACATAAGAAAGCTTGGGGCTGCTAAAAACCAGCAGCCCTCTGACCATGGTCCGGCTCCTGCCGCACCAAACAAAAAACTGATTTGCCTGAGCCAGGAGGCGTGGATATATGGATGGGCCCGTTGCATGCTGGGAGGCCGAAAAGCTTTGACCGATTGGTGCAAATCCGCTGTCGCTTCATCATATCCCAATGTTATCCTGTGGATAACCTGTGGACGCTGCCGGAGAAAAAAAGAAGTGCCCCAGTAAAAAGAGACTTCTCTTTCGGCTATATGTTTAAACTCTGAATACCCCCCTCCCCCCAGTATTATATGTGATCCGGAATCTGTCACAAGCTGGCTGTATTGCCCTCTCATTTCTGCACCTATTTTTTTTAGTAATCCATAGTTGCCGTCGGAGCACATTATGGACCCATGTAGGGTCTGCTGAATATTTAGATTTTTTTCTCTTCCTCTGGACATGGCAAATATTTGGTACTGGCAAAAATACTGTAGAAATAAAGGTGCTAGATAGAATTATGTATAAAATATAGATGTGGTTTATATTATATCTTTTAAAATAGTAATAAAATGGCACTGTTTGTTCAGCACAAACGTTGCCATGTGCATAGGCAGAGTGATACTTTGTATGTGATAATCGCTTCCTTTAAAACTTTGTAGAACACAATAGAGAACTTTGTATCCACCATCCTAAAGCGGCCAAAATCTCAAGACAGATCCAGGATAATGAACATGGTACTTTTAGCCTCTGTCCATACCCCTTTCACACTGAGTCAAGGACCCGAAAAGACCCAGGTCATGTGTTGGTGTAAAGGGTCAACCTTACGCAGGTTATGTGTGCTGGAGCCGTGACCCTGGTCATGATCAGGTTTCTTGCTGCAGTCTGAAAAAGTGTTCCCAGGTTATGTTACAATGAGCCCACTGTGCACTTTTTAAACATAATTCAGGTTAAATAAACCGGGTCCCACCTTTCACACCACAGCGTATCCAGATTGGTACTGGGAATAGCCCTAATAATGACCACAGGGTCACAGACATGGCACACATAACCCAGGTCGACACTTTCACACCGACACAAGACCCGGGTTTACACAGCTACAGTACTTGACGGGTCCAAAGCTTGGTATGAAAGGGGTATCACTGAATTAGTACTGGGCCACACATAGCGGCCAAGTGCGTCCCGCTAAACGGGGCCCGCTGGGCCGGGGGGGTTTCATGTGCACACGGATTCTGTTCTGCGGGATCTTGCAGAACAGGATCCGTCCAGTGACACACAGGATTTCAGTACGGCACAGCAGCACCGTGTGAACACATACATTGAAATGTATGTGTTCACTATGAAATCCCGCCATCCTGTCATCCGGCCCAACCGCAGGACTGCCGCATGTGTGGGTTCCTGCATAGGCGCCCATGTGGTCTCCTTGCGGCTGAATGGGACCCGCTTGGCTGCTATGTGTGGCTGTAGCCTTATGTGGTAGTTTGCAGACCTGCTTTTAATCAGTGGAGGCTCCAGAACAGCGCAGTCCAAAATTCAAATAGGGGAATCACACCAACTGCCACCCAAACACCGCCGGCCGGGACTCACTGGCAGTTGGTGGCTCCTCTATTTGAATTTTGGACTGTGAAGCCCCACCTCTACACCTGCCATTGCTCTTAATATGTACAAAGCAGTGGCATAAGAAGGCCCGCACCAGGGTGTCCGCCTCGGAAGCTGTAACACCTAAGTGCCAGCTCTTCTGTAGTGACACAGATAAGAGCCGGCACTGCATGCTGACCAGTCTCCGGGGGCAACCAGTATCTCTAGGGAAGCTGGACATGCCTCCGGGGCAAAGGAGAAAAGATCTGCGAGGCCACGCCCCCTTCTTGGATGCCTGCGCCGCAGCTCTGGTGGGCTGTGCAGGGTGGGTGGGGGTGATAATGCAGAGTGTGCTCCGGGAGTTACCACACACGGTGACGCCTCTGGTACAGTGTGCCAGTATTTCACTGCAGCATCAATGCAGGTGACACTTAACTGCCTGTTTTATATTGCAGAATAGAGCTACATTACATACTCAGCTGAACACACTGTTCTGTTTGAGATAGATATATATATATATATATATATATATATACGATCTCAGTTTGCTTGGAATTTGCTGTATATCATGGCAGTGAGGGGTGGGGGACACAACACTTATTACCAGGGCCTGGGCTTGCTGGAGGGGCCAGGTGGGGGCCGTGTCTGCCAGCCTCCCTGGGAAGATGGCACAGCCGAGTAGGAGGGACCCGCCTATCTTTACAAGGTAAGAATAAGACACTGATAGTGTGGTACAATGTTAAAAGAAAGTGAATATTCCATATAAAGAGTATCATTGTGTCTATACACAAGGCAGAGATTATATTTTAAACAGTGGCAGTATATCGCTATTACAAAAGATATAAAATAAGCTGCATCTACTGTAGTTTTTATACAGAATTCTGTCCAGCGCCATTATTTCTTTAGTCACCAGTACTAATTTGCAGAATTAAGTAGGAGGTGGGACCCCTACATATAGAATAGGCAGCAGGATCATTTAGAAGGGACAACACCAGGGGCGGATTGGGAACAAAAAGCGGCCCTGGAAATTTTTTTACTAGTAGCCCCACATGGGCAGCACCAGAGGTGTAAGGTCTAGCCATGGGCCATGGCAGCAGCACCCTCCCGCCAAGACTTTCCAGATAGTGGGCATGTCCAGCACCAAGGGGGAAGTTAAAAAGAAATACAATTAAATATTATGAGCACATTATATGATACATCTTCAGAATTTAGGAAACTATATCATTCTTTAGAAAGATATATTTTCTTGCTTATGACACCAACCCAGTGGCAAACGCAGGATTTGCATCGGGGGGTTTCCAGAACTGGGCGGAGCCAATCACGGGGGTGGGGACTGAGGTGACCCAGTATATGCTGGGTCCGTAAAACTAGTGTGTTTGTGTGTGTGTGTATATATATATATATACATATATCTACACACATATATATATATATATATATATATATATACATACACACACACACATACAAATACACATATACATAGCATATTAAACATGCATATATATATATATATATATATATATGTACACACACATACAGTACACATATATATATACACATTCATCGTTGTGTATGTTTTTTAAATTGAAGTTTGGCCACATTGTATAGGGTGGAACGGGGCCTCCTGACGGTGTAGCGCATGTGCATGCGTTCCACCGCAGTAACACTTTTTGACGGACACTTCCTGACGGTGGAGCGCATAATGGCTGTGCGTTCCACCGCCGTAATTATACTAAGTTTATCATTTTCCAGACCATCACTTATCAGGTCACGGCGGAACGGCCGGCGTCATTGCGTCCCATCGGGATGTGGTCAATCCCCCGTGGAGGAACGCATGACATTTTGTATGCTGTATGTGCTTAAGGTTTAATTTTTCAGCGCTGGTGGAACGCACTTCCGGTATCTTTATTTCCGGCTGTTGGAACGCGGAAATATGCGTTCCACCTATTTTAATTAACTTGATCCCCACTTTAATCATGTATAAGGTTTTCATTTATTTTGTTATCTAGACTCCATTACCAACCCCAGGAAGTGATGTAATTTCAATTTTGGTATAAATACCCTGCTGGTGGTGTTCTCTTCCAGTTACACTCTGGACTTTGAGAGAACCACTACATGCTCATCTAGTAAGTACCACTGTCACTGTCTTGCCTCCATATATTGATACGGGGATTGTTTTGTTTATATAGTGATGTCATTTAATGTATATTTTTTGTGATTGACCCTACATTGTATTAGTGGGATAAATATATATAAAAAAAAAAAATTTTTTTACCTATCATTATAGGTTTCATTCACTGTGAAGAAGTTATCAATTGAGGTTGAGCGTTAGTCTTCTTCACATAGAGCCAGAGCGTATTTATCTTGATTATATGGCTGGTATGTATTTGGACTTCTATTCCACTTGGAGTCTCTAGTCACCCCATGTCTAGTTTGATTGACTTTAGAAATACTGGTTCCTCTTTTCTATATCTTTAGGTAATTTTTCCATGTTCTGTTAAATATGGCCCGTTTTTAAAAAATACGGAAACCTACTGACGGATTATCCGCCACTTACCAATTTTGGGTATGTAACATCCTTTTCCTCTTGCTTTTCTCCTCCCCTTCCTCATTTTTCAATTTATAAGACCTCTCATTAATTTTAATATTTTGTTTTTTTGCCCTTTAGGTTTATACCTGTTTTATCATTTTATAATGCGATATACGTCCTTTCAGGATATTCTATAAACAAGTCTGGCACTTGGTATGTATAGGCTCACCAAATACGAACAATGATTAAGAGTCTTTAGATCTTATACCTAGTTATTTCTATCTAGATAAACACCCCTGAAGAAGTCCCTGATTGGGACGAAACGCGTTGGATTTCCACAAGTACTGTTTCCACCATCATACACAGTTCGTTTGATAATGTTTTACCAACATTGAATGTACACTGTTCATCGTGTATTGGTATGAATTGTATTGTCTGAAAATCCTGAAAGAACCATTCGGTTTTTATGTGAAGGGAAAAAATCCCCTGTTTTTATGTAATAAATATTAAATTTCTGGATCACTCTTTCTATTTGCATGGTTGTGGATGACAGTTCAGTTTTACCGCACCCAGATCCCCCCCTTTTTTCCGTACCTTATATTGGACCTCATCTAACAGGAGGTTCCCTCTGGTGTGCAGCTCGGTCTATATACACACAGCGCTAAGGGTTACCCCCTTTTGTTTTGATATATATACACATGTATATATATATATATATATCTGTTAGGATCTCCTGCTCTGTGCTGCCACGTCGCCATGGCAACCGGGAGGCAAGTGTTAGCGAAGTAACCTGAGCGCAGCTGATACTCCGGTCCGGGTTTTTACTGTGTAGTGGTTACAGGCTCTGTGCACGGCAGGGAATCCGGCGCTGGTTTTGTGCTCACAGTCTGTGAGGTCTGAGTGGGGCGTGGACAGCTGAATCTTTGTTTGTTAGTCAGTTCCAGAGAGTTAGCTAGTACTGTGTGACTTTGTATTTACTTGTTGCTTACTGCGAATAGGCCTTGGGATTCGGTACTTCATTCTGCCAATCCGGACCTAGCAGTAAGACTGGAGTCAGTTGTTTGACCTGCTGGGGTTCTTTTGCTATTCTGTGAACCCAGCAGGTTTGCGGCTGTACTCTCAGACCTGCTTGCTTAATCCTCCCTCACTGTGCAGGGCTCCAGGTGTCAGTTTAGTGGCAGTAAGCTGAACCTGTGCCCTGCAAGTGGGGGTTAGGATTGTGGATACTCTCCTTGTGTCTATATTTCTATCTCTGACCAAGGAGTTTATTCCCACACCCGTTGGTAACCCGTTGGGGTTTTTTCTGTTGCTCTTAGCAACATCATTTCAGGTGCTCCACATGTTAAATCACTACACATCGCTTCATTGTCCGCTCTATTCCATCTGAGCATTCCTGACACTAGGGAGACACCCAATTCCTGAGCCTTTGGGCTTCTCCGTTCACTTTGTGTTTATTAGTTATTCCATCACCTCCTGTGTATGTTATGTTATACTGTCTGTGAGTTCGTTTGCTTCGCTTCCCTCTCTGTTCATACACCGGTATACTCCTGTTAGCACTGGTGTGCGTAACATATTCAGCAGCCCTACTCCTGTTGAAATTTTGTGGGAATATGGAGCATACCCCTCAAAATACTTTGCAACAGGTGGTCGATCAGGTCCTGGTCCTGACTCGACAATTTAATGAGATGTCCATTATAATGAACACCCCGCAGGCCGCTAGCAGAGCTCCCGCAGCAGCAGCGGCAAGTTCAGGGGTTAAGGAGCCGAAAGTAAATCTCCCGGATCGTTTTTCTGGAGATCGCTCGCAGTTCTTTTGTTTCAAGGAGAGCTGTAAGCTATATTTCAGGCTTAGGCCCCATTCTTCTGGGTCGGAGTTTCAGCGGGTGAGCATGGTGATTTCCTTGCTACAAGGAGACCCACAGGTCTGGGCATATGGGTTACAGCCTGACTGTCCGTCGCTTAAAAGTGTTGATGCTTTTTTACGGCACTGGGCATTTTGTATGATGACCCTGACAAGATGGCTTCAGCCGAGGCTCAGATTATGGTTCTTAAGCAAGGGCGACGGCCAGCTGAGGTTTATAGTACGGAGTTTCGGAGGTTGGCTCATGATACCCAGTGGAATGACCCAGCCCTGAGAAAGCAGTACCGAAGGGGCCTTTCTGACCAGATAAAGGACCAACTGGTACAATATCCCTCGCCTGATAGCTTAGATCAGCTCATGCAGTTATCCATCCGGGTGGATAGACGGCTGAGAGAGCGTAGGCTTGAAAGGGAGACCGCAGTTTCCTTTTTTCCCAAGGGAACCTCAGACTCTGAGGAATATTCCGAGGAGCCTATGCAGATTGGGGCTACCCGCCTCTCCTCGCGTGAGAAGACGCGGAGGAGACAGCAGGGGTTGTGTTTGTACTGTGGGAATAAAGGTCATGTTGTAGTATCATGCCCAGAAAAACCGGAAAACTTCAGGGCCTGAGGGTGATGGGAAATATCCTGTCAGGCCAGAAGTCAGAATTTCCCAAAAAGACTTTTCTCATTCCGGTGACTTTGGAGATCCTCGGTCAAACTGTCAAGACTGAGGCCTTTGTTGACAGTGGGGCCGATGGGGTTTTCATGGACCGTCAATTCGCCCTGGAACACTCTGTTCCCTCAGTTCCTTTGGCATCAGAGATTGAGATCTGTGGGTTAAATGGGGAACCATTGTCCCAGGGTAAAATTACCTCCTGCACCAGCCAAATTCCTTTGTTTATTGGAGCCACACACTCTGTCTGTTCTTTTGCCCCATTGGTTTTGGGGTTACCTTGGTTAAGGGCCCATAACCCTCAATTTGACTGGGTCTCTGGGGAGATTCTTAGTTGGGGTAGTGATTGTTTCAGGAGTTGCTTGAGCCTTCCAGTCAGGCTCTCGCAGCTAAGTTTGCCAGGATTGCCAGGATGTTATGCAGATTTTGCGGATGTGTTCTCCAAAAAAGTTGCGGAGGTACTACCTCCCCATCGCCCCTATGACTGTGCCATTGATTTGTTGCCGGATGCTAAGCTTCCCAAGAGCAGGTTGTACTCCCTGTCACGTCCTGAGACTCAGGCTATGGCAGAGTACATTCAGGAGAACTTGGCTAAGGGATTTATCAGACCCTCACAGTCCCCAGTTGGGTCGGGGTTCTTTTTCGTGGGTAAAAAGGATGGTTCGTTGCGACCCTGCATCGACTTCAGGGAATTGAACCGTATCACGATTAAAAACTCGTACCCACTGCCTCTCATTTCGGTTTTGTTTGACCAGCTTCGTACTCCCACCATTTTTTCTAAGATTGACCTACGCGGTGCTTACAATCTAATCCGAATAAGAGAGGGGGATGAATGGAAGACTGCCTTTAATACCCACTCAGGGCATTATGAATATTTGGTGATGCCTTTTGGGCTCTCTAATGCCCCGGCAGTCTTCCAGGAATTCATGAACGATGTGCTCAGGGAATATTTGGATAGATTCTTAGTTGTTTATCTAGATGACATCCTAATCTTCTCTCATTCCCTGGAGGAACATCGGAAGCATGTACGCTTAGTCCTCCAGAAACTCAGAGACCACCAGCTTGTGGCGAAGCTGGAGAAGTGCGAGTTTGAAGTCCAGCAAATCGCATTTCTAGGGTATATTATCTCCTCAGAAGGTTTCCAAATGGAGGGTTCTAAGGTACAGGCAGTCTTGGATTGGGTGCAGCCCACTAGTTTGAAGGCGCTTCAGCGTTTTCTGGACTTTGCGAATTTTTATAGACTGTTTATCGCTGGATTTTCGTCTATAGTAGCCCCCTTGGTGGCACTCACTAAGAAAGGGGCGGATGTTGCTCACTGGTCTTGTGAGGCCAAAGCGGCCTTTGCACGTCTCAAAAGGGCATTTGTCTCGGCCAAGGTGCTGCGACACCCAGATCCAGAGCGTCCTTTTGTGGTAGAAGTGGATGCCTCTGAGATAGGTATTGGGGCAGTGCTCTCTCAGATGGGGGTGTCTGATAATCGCCTTCATCCCTGTGCTTACTTTTCCCGTAAATTTTCGTCTGCCGAGATGAATTATGATGTGGGTAACCGGTAATTGTTGGCTATAAAGGATGCACTCGGGGAGTGGAGACACTGGCTTGAGGGGGCTAAGTTTGTGGTCTCAATTCTCACCGACCATAAGAATCTGGCTTATTTAGAGTCAGCGAAGCGGCTCAATGCCAGGCGGCACGATGGGCTTTGTTTTTTGCTCGCTTTAATTTTTTGATAGCATATCACCCTGGGTCAAAAAACATCAAGGCTGATGCGCTCTCGCGGAGTTTTGCTCCAGTTCAAGAGACCACCGAGGAGCCATTGCCCATTGTGTCCCCATCATGTATTAAAGTGGGCATTACCCAGGACCTCTTGTCATTAGTCCTTAGAGCACAGGAGCAGGCTCCTCCAGACCATCCGGTAGGTCTCTTGTTTGTGCCTCCTAGGTTAAGACAGCGAGTGTTCCTGGAATTCCATGCCAAGAGGTCGGCAGGGCATCCGGGTATTGCCAGAACTCGGGAGTTGCTGTCTAGGGCGGTGTGGTGGCCCTTGGTGACTAGGGATGTGGATCAGTGGGTTTGGGCATGTGACGTTTGTGCCCGAAATAAAACTCCTAGAGGGGTTCCTGTCGGCCCATTACATACACTCTCTATTCCGTCTAAGCCATGGACCCACATTTCCATGGATTTTGTTGTGGACTTGCCCAAATCCTCGGGGATGACAGCCATTTGGATTGTCATTGACAGGTTTTCGAAGATGGCGCATTTCGTTCCACTCGTTGGGTTGCCATCTGCCAGACGCCTGTCTGAGTTATTTATGCAGCATGTTGTGCGCCTCCACGGGTTGCCACTTGATGTGGTCTCTGACCGTGGATCCCAGTTTGTGGCCAAATTCTGGAGGGCATTTTGTTCTGATCTCCAGATTTCTGTGAGCTTGTCGTCAGGCTACCATCCACAGTCTAATGGGCAGACTGAGAGGGTAAACCAGTCCTTGGAGCAGTTCCTCAGGTGTTTTGTCTCCAAGTGTCATACTAACTGGGTTGCTCATCTGTCCATGGCGGAGTTTGCCTATAACAACGCGGCTCACTCTGCTACAGGGATCTCTCCCTTCCTTTGTGTGTATGGCCAATTCTTTTGACCCCCTGGATTCCACGCCTGGTGGTTCTTCTGTTGTTTCGGTCCTTAGGGGTATTTGGAGGAAAGTGAAGAAAGCCCTTGTGTCTGTGTCATTAGTGACCAAAAGGGTTTTTGATAAGCGGAGAAGACCCTGCAGCTTCAAATTAGGAGACTTCGTCTGGTTGTCCACCAAGAATTTGAAGTTGAGACAGCCATCTCATAAGTTAGGCCCCCGGTTCATCGGCCCTTATAAGATCACCAGGGTTATCAATCCGGTGGCATTTCAGTTAGATCTGCCCCGTTCATTGGGTATCAATAAAACATTTCATTGTTCCCTTTTAAAACTGGCGGTTAGTAATCCTTCTTCCAGTGGAAGACCTTCTCCTCTTCTGATACAGGGTCAGAGGGAGTTTGTGGTTGAAAGGGTTCTTGACTCCAAGATGGTTCGGGGTCGGCTGTCATTTTTGGTGCACTGGAAGGGGTATGGCCCGGAGGAGCGGTCGTGGGTGCGCAGTTGTGATCTTCATGCCCCCAGACTGATACACTCTTTCTTCTCGCAGTTCCCCGATAAACCCGGTGGTAGGGGTTCTTTGACCCCTCGTCATATGGGGGGTACTGTTAGGATCTCCTGCTCTGTGCTGCCACGTCGCCATGGCAACCGGGAGGCAAGTGTTAGTGAAGTAACCTGAGCGCAGCTGATACTCCGGTCTGGGTTTTTACTGTGTAGTGGTTACAGGCTCTGTGCACGGCAGGGAATCCGGCGCTGGTTTTGTGCTCACAGTCTGTGAGGTCTGAGTGGTGCGTGGACAGCACCTGCTATATAAACCATCCTCTCAGGCTAGGCAAATGCTGCTGAATCTTTGTTTCTTAGTCAGTTCCAGAGAGTTAGCTAGTACTGTGTGACTTTGTATTTACTTGTTGCTTACTGCGAATAGGCCTTGGGATTCGGTACTTCATTCTGCCAATCCGGACCTAGCAGTAAGACTGGAGTCAGTTGTTTGACCTGCTGGGGTTCTTTTGCTATTCTGTGAACCCAGCAGGTTTGCGGCTGTACTCTCAGACCTGCTTGCTTAATCCTCCCTCACTGTGCAGGGCGTCCAGGTGTCAGTTTAGTGGCAGTAAGCTGAACCTGTGCCCTGCAAGTGGGGGTTAGGATTGTGGATACTCTCCTTGTGTCTATATTTCTATCTCTGACCAAGGAGTTTATTCCCACACCCGTTGGGTTTTTTTCTGTTGCTCTTAGCAACATCATTTCAGGTGCTCCACATGTTAAATCACTACACATCACTTCATTGTCCGCTCTATTCCATCTGAGCATTCCTGACACTAGGGAGACACCCAATTCCTGAGCCTTTGGGCTTCTCCGTACACTTTGTGTTTATTAGTTATTCCATCACCTCCTGTGTATGTTATGTTATACTGTCTGTGAGTTCGTTTGCTTCGCTTCCCTCTCTGTTCATACACCGGTATACTCCTGTTAGCACTGGTGTGTGTAACATATTCAGCAGCCCTACTCCTGTTGAAATTTTGTGGGAATATGGAGCATACCCCTCAAAATACTTTGCAACAGGTGGTCGATCAGGTGCAGGTCCTGACTCGACAATTTAATGAGATGTCCATTATAATGAACACCCCGCAGGCCGCTAGCAGAGCTCCCGCAGCAGCAGCGGCAAGATCAGGGGTTAAGGAGCCGAAAGTAAATCTCCCGGATCGTTTTTCTGGAGATCGCTCGCAGTTCTTTTGTTTCAAGGAGAGCTGTAAGCTATATTTCAGGCTTAGGCCCCAGTCTTCTGGGTCGGAGATTCAGCGGGTGAGCATGGTGATTTCCTTGCTACAAGGAGACCCACAGGTCTGGGCATATGGGTTACAGCCTGACTGTCCGTCGCTTAAAAGTGTTGATGCTTTTTTTACGGCACTGGGCATTTTGTATGATGACCCTGACAAGATGGCTTCAGCCGAGGCTCAGATTATGGTTCTTAAGCAAGGGCGACGGCCAGCTGAGGTTTATAGTACGGAGTTTCGGAGGTTGGCTCATGATACCCAGTGGAATGACCCAGCCCTGAGAAAGCAGTACCGAAGGGGCCTTTCTGACCAGATAAAGGACCAACTGGTACAATATCCCTCGCCTGATAGCTTAGATCAGCTCATGCAGTTATCCATCCGGGTGGATAGACGGCTGAGAGAGCGTAGGCTTGAAAGGGAGACCGCAGTTTCCTTTTTTCCCAAGGAAACCTCAGACTCTGAGGAATATTCCGAGGAGCCTATGCAGATTGGGGCTACCCGCCTCTCCTCGCGTGAGAAGACACGGAGGAGACAGCAGGGGTTGTGTTTGTACTGTGGGAATAAAGGTCATGTTGTAGTATCATGCCCAGAAAAAACGGAAAACTTCAGGGCCTGAGGGTGATGGGAAATATCCTGTCAGGCCAGAAGTCAGAATTTCCCAAAAAGACTTTTCTCATTCCGGTGACTTTGGAGATCCTCGGTCAAACTGTCAAGACTGAGGCCTTTGTTGACAGTGGGGCCGATGGGGTTTTCATGGACCGTCAATTCGCCCTGGAACACTCTGTTCCCTCAGTTCCTTTGGCATCAGAGATTGAGATCTGTGGGTTAAATGGGGAACCATTGTCCCAGGGTAAAATTACCTCCTGCACCAGCCAAATTCCTTTGTTTATTGGAGCCACACACTCTGTCTGTTCTTTTGCCCCATTGGTTTTGGGGTTACCTTGGTTAAGGGCCCATAACCCTCAATTTGACTGGGTCTCTGGGGAGATTCTTAGTTGGGGTAGTGATTGTTTCAGGAGTTGCTTGAGCCTTCCAGTCGGGCTCTCGCAGCTAAGTTTGCCAGGATTGCCAGGATGTTATGCAGATTTTGCGGATGTGTTCTCCAAAAAAGTTGCGGAGGTACTACCTCCCCATCGCCCCTATGACTGTGCCATTGATTTGTTGCCGGATGCTAAGCTTCCCAAGAGCAGGTTGTACTCCCTGTCACGTCCTGAGACTCAGGCTATGGCAGAGTACATTCAGGAGAACTTGGCTAAGGGATTTATCAGACCCTCACAGTCCCCAGTTGGGTCGGGGTTCTTTTTCGTGGGTAAAAAGGATGGTTCGTTGCGACCCTGCATCGACTTCAGGGAATTGAACCGTATCACGATTAAAAACTCGTACCCACTGCCTCTCATTTCGGTTTTGTTTGACCAGCTTCGTACTCCCACAATTTTTTCTAAGATTGACCTACGCGGTGCTTACAATCTAATCCGAATAAGAGAGGGGGATGAATGGAAGACTGCCTTTAATACCCACTCAGGGCATTATGAATATTTGGTGATGCCTTTTGGGCTCTCTAATGCCCCGGCAGTCTTCCAGGAATTCATGAACGATGTGCTCAGGGAATATTTGGATAGATTCTTAGTTGTTTATCTAGATGACATCCTAATCTTCTCTCATTAGCTGGAGGAACATCGGAAGCATGTACGCTTAGTCCTCCAGAAACTCAGAGACCACCAGCTTGTGGCGAAGCTGGAGAAGTGCGAGTTTGAAGTCCAGCAAATCGCATTTCTAGGGTATATTATCTCCTCAGAAGGTTTCCAAATGGAGGGTTCTAAGGTACAGGCAGTCTTGGATTGGGTGCAGCCCACTAGTTTGAAGGCGCTTCAGCGTTTTCTGGACTTTGCGAATTTTTATAGACGGTTTATCGCTGGATTTTCGTCTATAGTAGCCCCCTTGGTGGCACTCACTAAGAAAGGGGCGGATGTTGCTCACTGGTCTTGTGAGGCCAAAGCGGCCTTTGCCCGTCTCAAAAGGGCATTTGTGTCGGCCAAGGTGCTGCGACACCCAGATCCAGAGCGTCCTTTTGTGGTAGAAGTGGATGCCTCTGAGATAGGTATTGGGGCAGTGCTCTCTCAGATGGGGGTGTCTGATAATCGCCTTCATCCCTGTGCTTACTTTTCCCGTAAATTTTCGTCTGCCGAGATGAATTATGATGTGGGTAACCGGTAATTGTTGGCTATAAAGGATGCACTCGGGGAGTGGAGACACTGGCTTGAGGGGGCTAAGTTTGTGGTCTCAATTCTCACTGACCATAAGAATCTGGCTTATTTAGAGTCAGCGAAGCGGCTCAATGCCAGGCGGCACGATGGGCTTTGTTTTTTGCTCGCTTTAATTTTTTGATAACATATCACCCTGGGTCAAAAAACATCAAGGCTGATGCGCTCTCGCAGAGTTTTGCTCCAGTTCAAGAGACCACCGAGGAGCCATTGCCCATTGTGTCCCCATCATGTATTAAAGTGGGCATTACCCAGGACCTCTTGTCATTAGTCCTTAGAGCACAGGAGCAGGCTCCTCCAGACCATCCGGTAGGTCTCTTGTTTGTGCCTCCTAGGTTAAGACAGCGAGTGTTCCTGGAATTCCATGCCAAGAGGTCGGCAGGGCATCCGGGTATTGCCAGAACTCGGGAGTTGCTGTCTAGGGCGGTGTGGTGGCCCTTGGTGGCTAGGGATGTGGATCAGTGGGTTCGGGCATGTGACGTTTGTGCCCGAAATAAAACTCCTAGAGGGGTTCCTGTCGGCCCATTACATCCACTCTCTATTCCGTCTAAGCCATGGACCCACATTTCCATGGATTTTGTGGTGGACTTGCCCAAATCCTCGGGGATGACAGCCATTTGGATTGTCATTGACAGGTTTTCGAAGATGGCGCATTTCGTTCCACTGGTTGGGTTGCCATCTGCCAGACGCCTGTCTGAGTTATTTATGCAGCATGTTGTGCGCCTCCACGGGTTGCCACTTGATGTGGTCTCTGACCGTGGATCCCAGTTTGTGGCCAAATTCTGGAGGGCATTTTGTTCTGATCTCCAGATTTCTGTGAGCTTGTCGTCAGGCTACCATCCACAGTCTAATGGGCAGACTGAGAGGGTGAACCAGTCCTTGGAGCAGTTCCTCAGGTGTTTTGTCTCCAAGTGTCATACTAACTGGGTTGCTCATCTGTCCATGGCGGAGTTTGCCTATAACAACGCGGCTCACTCTGCTACAGGGATCTCTCCCTTCCTTTGTGTGTATGGCCAATTCTTTTGACCCCCTGGATTCCACGCCTGGTGGTTCTTCTGTTGTTTCGGTCCTTAGGGGTATTTGGAGGAAAGTGAAGAAAGCCCTTGTGTCTGTGTCATTAGTGACCAAAAGGGTTTTTGATAAGCGGAGAAGACCCTGCAGCTTCAAATTAGGAGACTTCGTCTGGTTGTCCACCAAGAATTTGAAGTTGAGACAGCCATCTCATAAGTTAGGCCCCCGGTTCATCGGCCCTTATAAGATCACCAGGGTTATCAATCCGGTGGCATTTCAGTTAGATCTGCCCCGTTCATTGGGTATCAATAAAACATTTCATTGTTCCCTTTTAAAACTGGCGGTTAGTAATCCTTCTTCCAGTGGAAGACCTTCTCCTCTTCTGATACGGGGTCAGAGGGAGTTTGTGGTTGAAAGGGTTCTTGACTCCAAGATGGTTCGGGGTCGGCTGTCATTTTTGGTGCACTGGAAGGGGTATGGCCCGGAGGAGCGGTCGTGGGTGCGCAGTTGTGATCTTCATGCCCCCAGACTGATACACTCTTTCTTCTCGCAGTTCCCCGATAAACCCGGTGGTAGGGGTTCTTTGACCCCTCGTCATATGGGGGGTACTGTTAGGATCTCCTGCTCTGTGCTGCCACGTCGCCATGGCAACCGGGAGGCAAGTGTTAGTGAAGTAACCTGAGCGCAGCTGATACTCCGGTCTGGGTTTTTACTGTGTAGTGGTTACAGGCTCTGTGCACGGCAGGGAATCCGGCGCTGGTTTTGTGCTCACAGTCTGTGAGGTCTGAGTGGTGCGTGGACAGCACCTGCTATATAAACCATCCTCTCAGGCTAGGCAAATGCTGCTGAATCTTTGTTTCTTAGTCAGTTCCAGAGAGTTAGCTAGTACTGTGTGACTTTGTATTTACTTGTTGCTTACTGCGAATAGGCCTTGGGATTCGGTACTTCATTCTGCCAATCCGGACCTAGCAGTAAGACTGGAGTCAGTTGTTTGACCTGCTGGGGTTCTTTTGCTATTCTGTGAACCCAGCAGGTTTGCGGCTGTACTCTCAGACCTGCTTGCTTAATCCTCCCTCACTGTGCAGGGCGTCCAGGTGTCAGTTTAGTGGCAGTAAGCTGAACCTGTGCCCTGCAAGTGGGGGTTAGGATTGTGGATACTCTCCTTGTGTCTATATTTCTATCTCTGACCAAGGAGTTTATTCCCACACCCGTTGGTAACCCGTTGGGGTTTTTTCTGTTGCTCTTAGCAACATAATTTCAGGTGCTCCACATGTTAAATCACTACACATCACTTCATTGTCCGCTCTATTCCATCTGAGCATTCCTGACACTAGGGAGACACCCAATTCCTGAGCCTTTGGGCTTCTCCGTACACTTTGTGTTTATTAGTTATTCCATCACCTCCTGTGTATGTTATGTTATACTGTCTGTGAGTTCGTTTGCTTCGCTTCCCTCTCTGTTCATACACCGGTATACTCCTGTTAGCACTGGTGTGCGTATCAATATCGTGTGTGTGTGTGTGTGTGTGTGTGTGTGTGTGTATATACATGTGTATATATGTATGCACATGGATATATATGTACTATAATTAAAATAAAGTAAACTTTTATTGCACTTACAAGTGCCACCAGGAAGACAGCAGGCTGCAGAGGACGCTAGACAGCCATTAATAATACTCATGCAGCTAAAAAAAAAAAAAATATATATATATATATATATATATATATTTTTTTTTTTTTTACTGGAGGGGGGTTTCTGGGTGCTCGGAAACCCCCCTGGGTGCGCCACTGCAACCATATCCCAATCACTATTCACTCAATCTTATATGTCAGCCAAGCAGGCTGACTAGATCATCTGCAATCACAGGCTAAGTGGCAAAGTCATTTTCATATATGCTAATTATTTTGCATCTTATTCATTATGTCTATAAAAAGGACCACATGTCCTCAAACAAAACAGGCCCCACTGGTGCGTCGGCCCACCGGAGATCTTCCCTGTGAGCCCTATGGCCAATCCGCCTCTGGACAACACAGACAAAATCTTTTTTATTTTCCTACAAATCAGATGCGTTGATGATCCACTCTTACCATGGAAGAAAGTTTCAGTGAACTCATCTCTAAATAAGATCTTGTGCTAGAAAAGGAAACAGAATGTAATGGGACACGCAGCTGCTTGTGGTCATGTATGTTACATGCAGTAGATTGTACGGGTTAACCTAAAGTTCAACTTGGCTGGACTGGAAAACATTGTAGCAACTAACACTTATATACGTCTGCTAAATTTGTAGCTTCTCAGACTGTATTAAAATAACTTAATAGGATATGTAAAAATAGAGTTTTGTATGTAACTGTGGTTTGCAACTACGTTCCACATATTAATAAACAAACAAAATAAATAAACAGAACCTATATCTCCTGTTACTTTTTTATAGAGCCCCAAGAGTACAGTAACAAGAGGTACAGCTTTTTTTTTTTTTTTTTTTTTTTTTGGGGGGGGGGAGTTAAAGGTGACATTACATACAGTATGTTTCTGTCCTTCAGAAATGTAGAAATGTTTCATTTTGTTTAAAAGTTTTCTTGAACCAGTTTGTGGAGTTTGTTCGGAGGAGGTTCAAATATTCAACACAAATTCTCAAACCTCAGATTCATATTAAAACCCTTTGAGCCAGATGAATGCGGATAAGTTTGAGACTCTCCAAGAGTTACTGTAGGGTGGGCAAATGTATTAATTATTAATTAATCCAAGCATCTCCAAAAATAAATAACCTAATGTCATTGGTATTTTAACATTTACGCTACAGTACTGTATATCGAAAGCTTTCATGTATTCTCTCATATCCTCTTGTGTTCATGAAGCACAAGCTCAACACAATTAGAAGATTGATTATACAGTGTTTTTGTTGTTTTTATTTAAGCTTCTCATACAGCTGATGTCCGTATATTGTGTTTGGACCTGGCTTGAATTTAGCAAAGCCTCTCCAGTTACATTCATCTCCACTGGTGGGTAAAGCCAACAAAATATATGGGAAATAGACCTGTATGGGGAAAGCAGACGGAGGCTATGTGACAAGTGGCAGGAAATGCGGGTACTGAAGTAGGAAAAATAAGAGCCTTTATCTTTTTTTGTATGTAGATTTGAGCCACACTCGACTCTAAAAGATACAAAAACAGCAACTTCTAGATGGAATTATTTATGACTCTTACGGAGTCCCATTATGGGTAAATACATTGCAGAATGAAATCTTGTGCATTTTAAAGACAATTCCTCATTTAAAGAACGGCATTGGGACTTCCGGTTCTGGGTTGGATGTAGCTGGCCGCGAGGTCCCGGAGCTCCATTGCCACCTCGGGCATTCCATTACCATTGGCGTGTACACGGCGTCCATCTGCTGCAGCAAGCCACCCTAAGTGTGTGGGACAGTGGCGGGCACCTATGTGGAGCAATACCTCACGTCCCCAATGCCTCCTAAAGCAAATAAAACCTCTAACGGAAAGACCAGGGAATCCAAAATAGCGCCCACCAGCAGGGAGTATGGTCTTCTCCCCACAGGTACTCCTAGCACTGTCCTCTCTGCTGCTCTCGATTTAGCATCTCCTTCTAAAACTGTGGCGCCTCCTATTACATATTCTGTATTGGTGCAAGCCATAACAGACACTATGAAGTCGCTCCTCCAGGAGCAAGTGACACTGCTTTCACAAGCTATACAGCAGGTCTCTGCGCAGGCTGCACGACTCCGCACTAATGTCGATGCACTTGAAAATAAAGTGGGTAGTAATTTTCATGATATACAAGTCACCAAGGTGGTCATTCCGAGTTTGTTCGCTCGCTGCTATTTTTAGCAGAATTGCTAATAGGCTAAAATCCGGCAGTTCTGCGCATGCGTATGCACAGCAGGGCGCATGCCAAGCAATTTTACACAAAACTATGCTATTTTACTCACGGGCGAACAAAGCTTTTCAATCGCTCTGCTGATCGTAGTGTGATTGACAGGAAGTGGGTGTTTCTGGGCGGAAACTGGACGTTTTCAGGGAGTGTGCTAAAAAACGCAGGCGTGCCAGGTAAAAACGCAGGAGTGGCTGAAGAAACGGAGGAGTGGCTGGCCGGACGCTGGGCGTGTTTGTGACATCAAGCAAGGAACTAAACGGACTGAGGTGATCGCAATCTAGGAGTAGGTCTGGAACTACTCAGAAACTGCAAGGAAATACTTAATAGCAGAATTGCTAATCTTTCGTTAGCAATTCTGCTATGCTAAGATACACTCCCAGAGGGCAGCGGCTTTGTTTGCATTTCTGCTAAAAGTAGCTAGCGAGCGAACAACTCGGAATGAGGGCCCAAGGCCGTCACTAGCCGTCTACAGAAAGATTCTTACCTGACATGGAACAAATTACAAGATTTGGAAAATCGCTGGCGACGTAATAATCTCCGCATAGTGGGGCTCCCGGAGTCAGTGAACGGTCCCACCTTATAGAATTTCTTAAAACACTCATTGCCTACTCTGCTTGGGATTAGAGCTGTCTGCTCTGACTTGGTTGTTGAGAGGGCACACAGGCTGGGACCGGCACGGGACCGGAGCAATACCAGAGCGAGAGTGGTGATATTCCGTTGCCTAAATTATGTACATAAGGAGGCCATATGGATGGCATTGCGCAGAAAATTTGACATGACTTGGGAGGATGCTAAGCTTTTAGTGTTTCAGGACTACGCTGCGGAGGTGCAGAAGGCTCGCAGGGAATTCTCCCCTATCTGTTCACAACTTATTGCAAACAGCAAGAAATTTTCTCTATTGTTCCCAGCCAAGCTTCACATATTTGAGGGTTACTCTCCGGTGGACTTCACCTCAGCTGAGGATGCAGCTGGCTTATCTCCAAGACACTGCCCGCTCTCCTCGTCTTTCTCCTCATGATTCTGAGATAACCTCTATGGATCAGCCTGGTTGATTCTACTATATGTTCTTATGCCATACTCATTATTGCTCACCTTTACTGTCTTGTGCCTTGGGACACAGTGGAAGCTTAGATCTTACTGACTGTCTAGATTCAGCAGCACAAGAGTGACATCTTGTGGCTGTATCATTTCTTACAGACTTATTCCTCCGGTTTCTTTTCCTGCAGATGTTTGCAACTCCATACCACAAAAAGTTCCCAATTTTCATGGTGCTGTTCTACATTTTACCAAATAATAAAATTTTTGTTCTGATGCGGTTGGTGAGCAGATTTCTATTGTTTCTTCTTCTGTGCACCGGGGGCGGCTAGGACCTCAGGATCTACAATTGTATTGAACTTTTCTGGTTTGTCCAGGATTTCTATGTGTTTATATTGTTAACTGAGAAGTCTATTACAGGTGTTTGCACATTGCCTGGTTCTTGCCGTGGGAACCTGGCTATGTGCCTTTGTGTTTGTTTGTCTCCACCTTTTTTTTTTTTTATATGTTCTTTCAACGTTGTTTAATAATTTTTATGTGTATGCCCCCCCCCCCCCCCTTTCCTTTGTCTTTTCTACCCCCCTCCATTTCCCTCAGGATCTGCAGACCAGTCCACAACTGCTAGGTCAAAGGTACGGCATACTGTATTACAATGCTTCTTTTTACGTATTTCCTTTTTATTTTTATTCTTTTTCTTATTGTGAGATTGAATGGCTTCTTTGAAAGTTATCTCATGGAATATTGAAGGGATTAACTCCCCTGTGAAAAGAAAGAGTATTTTTACCTACCTTGCTAAGTTACCAGCTGATCTCATTTTACTGCAAGAGACACATTTAGTAGCTTCTGAGGTTGCTAAACTTAATGTGTGGGAAAACTGTTATAGCCTCAGCTCTGCACAACTCTAAATCTCGTGGTGTTCTCATTCTATTAGGTAAAAATTTACCACATGTTGTGCACTCGATACTGGCCGACCCTGATGGACGCTATGTTATCAGGGACATTACTATCTTCTCGGTCAGGTATAATATTTGCAATCTGTACGCACCCAGGTGGTCATTCCGAGTTGTTCGCTCTGTAATTTTCTTCGCATCGCAGCGATTTTCCACGAATTGCGCATGCGCAATGTTCGCACTGCGACTGCGCCAAGTAAATTTGCTAAGAAGTTTGGTATTTTACTCACGGCATTACAAGGTTTTTTCTTCGTTCTGGTGATCGTAATGTGATTGACAGGAAGTGGGTGTTTCTGGGCGGAAACTGCCCGTTTTACGGGAGTGTGTGAAAAAACGCTACCGTTTCTGGGGAAAAACGCGGGAGTGGCTGGAGAAACGGAGGAGTGTCTGTGTGAACGCTGGGTGTGTTTGTGACGTCAAACCAGGAACGACAAGCACTGCACTGATCGCAGATGCCGAGTAAGTGTGGAGCTACTCAGAAACTGCAAAGAAATTTCTATTCGCAATTTTGAGAATCTTTCGTTCGCAATTTTGCTAAGCTAAGATTCACTCCCAGTAGGCGGCGGCTTAGCGTGTGTAATGCTGCTAAAAGCAGCTTGCGAGCGAACAACTCGGAATGAGGGCCCCAATGTTTATTCTAGGTCCTTTTTCACAGGTTTGGTGGACAAAATCTCACGTTTAACTTCTAGCAATATTATTGTAGGGGGTGATTTTAATGTGTCAGATAGACAGCTTCCAAGTAAAAAGAGGCCTCCCCTCCCTAAAGTTGGTATTCCATGTTTGTCACAACAATTGGATCTTATTGATAGCTGGCATGTACAACACCCTACTGATAGGGACTTTACCTGTCTATCTGCTGCGCATGGTTCCTTATCATGAATGGATTATTTGTTGGTATCCTCGCACCTGGTTCCCAGAATCGCTTCCTCGGGTATCGAACCAATTTGCATATCTGACCATGCAGTAATCTGGCTTACTTTGACCCCAACGGTAGACAGAGGTCCTTATTGCCAATGGCGATTTCCCAATCACCTGGCAACCTCTTTAAAATTTCGTGCACATATAGAGGCTATCTGGCAGTCTTACTATCTGGAACATGCACAGCAGAACCCCCAATTGTTTTGGTATGCCTCAAAACCTGTCCTTCGGGGCGCTATTATCTCCATTGTAGCGCAATTTCACAAATATACATCTGCCAGCTATTTACAGAAGCAGAGACTACTCTCTGATTCTTGTGATAATTATAAAAATGCTCCATCTCAGACGACGAAAATGGCGTATACTCAGGCAAAAACTGATTTTGATGCCGTACGGTTAGGGAGGCCAATCCCGGGCTGTTTTTTCAATCCCGGGATTCGGGATTGAAAAACGGTCGATCCCGGGATTGCAGTAGGGATTAGAGAAAATTGTAGGGAGCAGCGCTGGAGGGAGGGTGTAGGTAGCGGTGCGGGAGGTAGGGAGGGTGTAGGTAGCGGTGCGGAAGGTAGGGAGTGTGTAGGTAGTGGTGCGGGAGGTAGGGAGGGTGTAGGTAGTGGTGCGGGACTCAGGACAGAGGGTGTAGGTCGCGGCAGGGAGGGAGGAAGGCTGCACGGAGGGAGAGAGGATCATGTGTGTAAGTAATAGTACTTACTATTAGACGGGCGGCAACCATTAACACACTGAATGCGGCAGCATTTCAAATGAAGCGCCGGCCGCCAGCCAACCAGAGCTGGCGGACCGGCAGCCAATCAGGGAAGCGGCCGCAGCAGTCGCTCCTGATTGGCTGCAGCTGCAGCTTCCCTGATTGGCTGCCGGTCCGCCAGCTCTGATTG
Source organism: Pseudophryne corroboree (assembly GCF_028390025.1). Classification (NCBI taxonomy): domain Eukaryota; kingdom Metazoa; phylum Chordata; class Amphibia; order Anura; family Myobatrachidae; genus Pseudophryne; species Pseudophryne corroboree. The sequence goes on from NC_086446.1 coordinate 762,734,904, forward strand.
GCTGGTGGCCGGCGTTACATTTGAAGTGCCGCGCGCGTTCAACTTGTTCATGGCTGCTGCCCGCCTAAATGAGTAAGTACTATTACTTACACACCCACCCTCCCGCCGCCGCGCATGCGCAGTATAATCCCGTGAATCCCGGGATTGGATGCTCCAATCCTGGGATTCAAATCCCGGCATTTTTGGGCCCAAATCCCGGGATCCCGCCGATCCCGATCCCGGGATTGGCCTCCCTACGTACGGTCTCAAAACGGTGATAGCTTTGCTTCCCGGAGGCCTTATAAATTCCCCTGTTTGAGGAACAAGGTGGGTCATTTACTCAGTAATTTAGTTAGGGAGTAACAGCCGACTACTTTGGTCCCCTCATTAATTACACAGGAAGGTGAACGGGTGACCTCTGGAAAGCAAATCTCTGAAGTATTTTCTGCCTTTTATTCTAATTTATATGCTAGTGACAAGGTAGCTGGTTCTCAGAAAGGTACTTTTTGGGCCAAAGTTGTGCTACCACAAATTGCCTCAGATCAAGCTCAAAAGTTGACCGCCCCAATCACTTTTGCAGAAATTTCCGCGGTTATCAAATCCCTGAAACCCTTGAAAGCACCGGGCCCTGATGGGCTTTCGGGGGAATACTATAAAATACTTTTACCGCATATCGGAGAATTCCTAGTATTCCTGTATAATGATATTCTTGGGAGGAAGGCAATCCCTCAGTACTTTAATTCAGCAACTCTTAAAGTTTTACCCAAACCTGGTAAAGATTTGGAACATCCAGGTTCCTATAGAGCTATCTCACTTCCGAAGCTGAATTATTAAATACTTACTAAAATAATGGCCGACAGGCTTAAACTGATTATTCCATCGGTGGTTCATGAGGATCAGATGGGATTCGTATTAGGTTGACACTCGGTGGTAAATTTGAGGAAGGTTCTCTCGGTCCAGCAGTGGTTGGTTGGAGTGGTCTGGGGGCTGGGCTGGCTCAGCGCTTTAGTCACTTGATGCTGAAAAAGCATTTGACATGGTCACTTGGAATCATTTATTTGAGGCGCTGGGTCGGTTTGGTTTCCCGGATGACTTCATACATGTCCTGCAGGCTTGTTATTACAAACCCCAGACTTAAATAGCCTGAAATGGGTATTTATCACCCCCCTTCAAAGTAGAACGTGGCACTAGACAGGGGTGCCCTCTATCTCCCCTACTGTTTGCACTGGCTTTGAAGCCCTTAGCGATAGCACTATGGCAACATATCTCTTTCAAGGGAATCTGTATTGGGTCTCATGAAGTCAATTTGGCGCTTTTTGCCGACGATATGCTATTATTCCTTGGGGATCCATCATGCTCAGTCCCGGTGGTAATCGACACAATATCTCAATTTGGTTCGTTCGCTGGTTATAGGGTTAATTTCCACAAATCGGAGTTTCTGCCGTTGTTTTCTCATGAACCTTTCGATACTTCGTCCTTTACTACAGCACATTTACCTAAAGCCTCAGCTTCCCTGAAATACTTAGGCATTAATATAACACCCTGTACCTGGCAGCTGTATGCTGCCAATTTTACTGTTATTTTATCCAAAATTAAACTTCTTTTAGAGGGATAGCAAAACTTACCACTTTCTTTGTTGGGTAGGGTGGCAGTGTTAAAAAGTATAATCTTTCTTAAACTCTCGTATTTTATTCAGATGCTACCCATCAGTCTTACTACAAAAGATCAGAAATACTGTCACTCCCTATTTTCCATGTTCCTTTGGCAAGGTAAAAAAAACACGTGTTGCCAATGGCCAAACTACAATTATCCAGATCACAAGGCGGTCTTGGGGTACGTAATGTTAGCCACTTTACTAAAGCGGTACTGTTCCGCTACATCCTAGATTGGCTGCACTACCGAGCCATTTACAATTGGAATTGAATATGTTTGCTCCTTTCTCACCAGGCACACTTATACATATGCCCAAAACCTCTATACCACCCGCAATATTGCAGAATATTCTTTTCTATGATACATACTGTGTATGGCGGGCGACCAACATTTACATCGCAACCCACTCCAATCCAAATGTATTACTTTCTGGGGAAACCCCGTTGACCACAGGTTTGAAAACGCCATGTATCATTCCTGGCGTCAGGCGGGAATAGCTGCAATACGAGATGTATTTGACCCTGGGGGATCTCTACCTTTGCCTTCCTTTCAAGAATTGCAACAGAAGTATGATATTCCTAATACCACCTTCTATATTTTTCTTCAGATTCAGCACTATATTACTCAACTTCCACCTTCTATATCTTCACCTGAGCTTTCTGACGACCTATCTAATCTAATATCCAGGCACGCCACTTTATCATATAGGACTAGATATTTAACTTCCTTGCTCATTGAAAATATTAAAAAATCGATGTGGAACTCTGTTTGGTGAGCGTGGAAAACTGTGATCCCGTCCCTTCAAGACCAGTCCCCATTGTTTAAATATTATGATAATACCTGTCATCTGCCTCCTTACAGGAGACCCATGTAAAAATTATATATAGAATTTATATATCATAAGCCCAACGTAAACACATGGGTGCAGACGAAACGGGAAGATGTCTGAAATGTAAACAATTCAGGTACAATGTTCCATAATATTTGGGAGTGTGGAAAAATTCGCACATTTTGGTATAAAATCTTAGCCTTCATTAATGCTATTTCTCTAACGTCCTAGAGGATGCTGGGGACTCCGTAAGGACCATGGGGATAGACGGGCTCCGCAGGAGACATGGGCACTTTAAGAAAGAATTTAGTTCCTGGTGTGCACTGGCTCCTCCCTCTATTCCCCTCCTCCAGACCTCAGTTTGATACTGTGCCCAGACGAGCTGGGTGCTTTTCAGTGAGCTCTCCTGAGTTTGCTGATAGAAAGTATTTTGTTAGGTTTTTTATTTTCAGGGAGCTCTGCTGGCAACAGACTCCCTGCATCGTGGGACTGAGGGGAGAGAAGCAGCCCTACTCTCTGAAGCTAGGTCCTGCTTCTTAGGCTACTGGATACCATTAGCTCCAGAGGGATCGGTACGCAGGATCTCACCCTCGCCGTCCGTCCCAGAGCCGCGCCGCCGTCCCCCTCGCAGAGCCGGAATACAGAAGCCGGGTGAGTATGAGAAGCAACTTCACAGGCGGCAGAAGACTTCATGATCTTCACTAGAGGTAACGCACAGCACTGCAGCTGTGCGCCATTGCTCCACACACCTCACATACTCCGGTCACTGTAAGGGTGCAGGGCGCAAGGGGGGGGGGGGGCACCCTGGGCAGCATTTGGGACCTCATATTGGCAAAAGAACACATATATACAGCTGGGCACTGTATATATGTATGAGCCCCCGCCAAAAATTACAGTTTAAGCGGGACATAAGTCCGCCGCCGAGGGGGCGGGGCTTCTCCCTCAGCACTCACCAGTGCCATTTTTTCTCCACAGCACCGCTGAGAGGAAGCTCTCCGGGCTCTCCCCTGCTGATACACGGTAGAAGAGGGTTGAAAAGAGAGGGGGGGGGCACATAATTAGGCGCAAAATAGATATACATACAGCAGCTACTGGGTTAACATTAAGTTACTGTATTATTCCTTCTGGGTTATATAGCGCTGGGGTGTGTGCTGGCATACTCTCTCTCTGTCTCTCCAAAGGGCCTTGTGGGGGAACTGTCTTCAGAAAGGACATTCCCTGTGTGTGTGGTGTGTCGGTACGCGTGTGTCGACATGTATGATGTAGGAGGCTATGTGGAAGAGGAGCGTGAGCAAATGAATGTGGTTTCTCCGCCGACGGCGCCAACACCTGATTGGATGGATATGTGGAAGGTTTTAAATGATAATGTTAATTCCTTGCATAAAAGATTAGACAAGGCTGAAGCCTTGGGTCAGTCAGGGTCTCAACCCGTGCCTGATCCTATGTCGCAGGGACAGTCAGGGTCTCATAAGCGCCCACTATCCCAAATTGTTGACACAGATACCGACATGGATTCTGACTCCAGTGTCGATTACGATGATGCAAAGTTACAGCCAAAATTAGCTAAATCCATCCGATATATGATTATAACAATTAAGGATGTTTTGCACATCACAGAGGAAACCCCTGTCCCTGACACGAGGGTGCATATGTATAAGGGAAAGAAGCCTGAGGTAACCTTTCCCCCCTCACACGAGCTGAACGAGTTATGTGAAAAGGCTTGGGAATCTCCAGATGAAAAGCTGCAGATTTCCAAGTGGATTCTTATGGCATATCCTTTCCCGCCGACGGACAGGTTACGATGGGAATCCTCCCCTAGGGTGGACAAAGCTTTAACACGCTTATCCAAGAAGGTAGCCCTGCCGTCACAGGATACGGCTACCCTCAAAGATGCTGCTGATCGCAAACAGGAGGTTACCCTGAAGTCCATTTATACATATTCAGGTACCTTACTAAGACCGCCAATTGCGTCGGCCTGGGTATGTAGTGCTGTAGCGGCATGGACAGATACCTTATCTGAGGAGATTGATACCCTAGATAAGGATACTATTTTATTGACCCTGGGACATATTAAAGACGCTGTCCTATATATGAGAGGTGCTCAAAGAGACATTAGTCTACTGGGTTCTAGAATAAACACTATGTCGATTTCTGCCAGAAGGGTCATGTGGACTCGGCAATGGACAGGTGATGTAGACTCAAAAAGGCATATGGAGGTTTTACCTTACAAGGGTGAGGAATTGTTCGGGGAGGGTCTCTCGGACCTGGTCTCCACAGCTACAGCTGGAAAGTAACATTTTTGCCTTTTATTCCCTCACAGCCTAAGAGAGCACCGCATTATCAAATGCAGTCCTTTCGATCACAAAGAAACAAGAAAGTCCGAGGTGCGTCCTTTCTTGCCAGAGGTAGGGGCAGAGGAAAGAAGCTGCACAACACAGCTAGTTCCCAGGAACAGAAGTCCTCCCCGGCCTCTACAAAATCCACCACATGACGCTGCGGCTCCACTGGCGGAGCTAGGCCCGGTGGGGGCACGTCTTCGAAATTTCAGCCACATGTGGGGTTCACTCCCAGGTGGATCCCTGGGCAATAGAAATTGTGTCTCAGGAGATGCCTCCTCGACGGTATTTCAAATCGGCCCTACCAGCTTCCCCCCAAGAGAGAGAAATAGCGTAAAATGCAATACAAAAATTGTATCTTCAACAGGTGGTGGTCAAGGTTCCCCTCCTTCAACAGGGAAGGGGTTATTATTCGACCATGTTTGTAGTCCCGAAACCGGACGGTTCGGTCAGACCCATATTGAAAAGGTTCAAGTTCAAGGAATTGGATTGAATTTCAATAGAAACACTAAGGAACGCTAGTGATATATTAATAAAAAATATTTTAATTAATTTTTTTTAAAGAATTTTTAAAAAAAAGATTAATTACCACAAAATTACCAATTTACCTGATAATTACAAGGTAACATATACCACAATAGTAAGAATAGAGTGAATATATAAATCAGCTGATTAGCTCATATAAAAGATGCAGTTCTGCAGTCCAAATTTGTAGTCAGGAAGTCCTCCAATTTAATATAATAATGTGAGGCATAAAGAGAACGTCCCACAATTTTTGTGAAATGATACTTTGTATTTGTTGTAAGATTCCTCGTTTTACGAGGCACTGGTCTCACCCATAATAGCTGGTCTCTGCTGATTCCCGTCGATGGTCGTTTGCAGCGTAGACTGCGGGCGGCTAAACGTGTGCCTCTTAGGGATGTTTGGAGGAGGCGCCGCACGTTCACAACAGTCGGTCTGCTGACGGGGCTTTTCAAGCACAGCGGTGAAGTGTAGAGATGTATCGTCTCGTAAGACGCCAGCAGTGGGGAGACTTTGAGTTTAAGCAAGATGTTGTAGAGAATATGGAGGCTCCTTCACGGACAAGCAGTAACCACAGCCCTCAACGCGTTTCTCCGCCCCAAACGAACGGCGGTTTCATCAGGAGGTGTAGATATCCAGTGGAAAGATCAGTGGGTATTTAAGTCCCTTTATGTCCAATCAACGTTGGGATGGTGGTATGCACACCTGAGTTTTTACTCAGTGTTTAGATTACTTAGGTGGATGTTTTAGAAAAAAAGAATTTACTTACCGATAATTCTATTTCTCGTAGTCCGTAGTGGATGCTGGGGACTCCGTAAGGACCATGGGGGATAGCGGCTCCGCAGGAGACTGGGCACAAAAGTAAAGCTTTAGAACTACCTGGTGTGCACTGGCTCCTCCCCCTATGACCCTCCTCCAAGCCTCAGTTAGGATACTGTGCCCGGACGAGCGTACACAATAAGGAAGGATTTTGAATCCCGGGTAAGACTCATACCAGCCACACCAATCACACCATATAACTTGTGATCTAAACCCAGTTAACAGCATGATAACAGAGGAGCCTCTAGAAAAGATGGCTCACTACAGCAATAACCCGATTTTTTGGTAACAATAACTATGTACCAGTATTGCAGACAATCCGCACTTGGGATGGGCACCCAGCATCCACTACGGACTACGAGAAATAGAATTATCGGTAAGTAAATTTGTATTTTCTCTAACGTCCTAAGTGGATGCTGGGGACTCCGTAAGGACCATGGGGATTATACCAAAGCTCCCAAACGGGCGGGAGAGTGCGGATGACTCTGCAGCATCAAATGAGAGAACTCCAGGTCCTCCTCAGCCAGGGTATCAAATTTGTAGAATTTTACAAACGTATTTGCTCCTGACCAAGTAGCTGCTCGGCAAAGTTGTAAAGCCGAGACCCCTCGGGCAGCCGCCCAAGATGAGCCAACCTTCCTTGTGGAATGGGCTTTTACAGATTTTGGCTGTGGCAGGCCTGCCACAGAATGTGCAAGCTGAATTGTACTACAAATCCAACGAGCAATAGTCTGCTTAGAAGCAGGAGCACCCAGCTTGTTGGGTGCATACAGAATAAACAACGAGTCAGATTTTCTGACTCCAGCCGTCCTGGAAACCTATATTTCCAGGGCTCTGACAACGTCTAGCAACTTGGAGTCCTCCAAGTCCCTAGTAGCCGCAGGCACCACAATAGGTTGATTTAGGTGAAACGCTGAAAACCACCTTAGGGAGAAACTGAGGACAAGTCCTCAATTCCCCCTGTCCGAATGGAAAATCAGATGAGGGCTTTTACAGGATAAACCGCCAATTCTGACACGCACCTGGCCCAGGCCAGGGCCAACAGCATGACCACTTTCCATGTGAGATATTTTAACTCCACATATTTAAGTGGTTCAAACCAATGTGACTTTTGGAACCCAAAAACTACATTTAGATCCCAAGGTGCCACTGGAGGCACAAAAGGAGGCTGTATATACAGTACCCCTTTCACAAAACGTCTGAATTTCAGGGACTGAAGCTAGTTCTTTTTGGAAGAAAATTTACAGGGCCGAAATTTGAACCTTAATGGACCCCCATTTCAGGCCCATAGACACTCCTGTTTGCAGGAAATGTAGGAATCGACCTAGTTGAAAATTCCTCCGTCGGGGCCTTACTGGCCTCGCACCACGCAACATATTTTCGCCAAATGCGGTGATAATGTTTTGCGGTTATATCTTTCCTGGCTTTGATCAGGATAGGGATGACTTCATCCGGAATGCCTTTTTCCTTCAGGATCCGGCGTTCAACCGCCCTGCCGTTAAACGCAGCCGCTGTAAGTCTTGGAACAGACAGGGTCCTTGCTGGAGCAGGTCCCTTCTTAGAGGTAGAGGCCACGGATCCTCCGTGAGCATCTCTTGAAGTTCCGGTTACCAAGTCCTTCTTGGCCAATCCGGAGCCACGAATATAGTGCTTACTCCTTTCCATCTTATAATTCTCAGTACCTTGGTTATGAGAGGCAGAGGAGGGAACACATACACTGACTGGTACACCCACTGTGTTACCAGAGCATCTACAGCTATTGCCTGAGGGTCCCTTGACCTGGCGCAATACTTGTCGAGTTTTATAAACATGTGGAAGACTTCTGGGTGAAGTCCCCACTCTCCCGGGTGGAGGTCGTGTCTGCTGAGGAAGTCTGCTTCCCAGTTGTCCACTCCTGGAATGAATACTGCTGACAGTGCTATCACATTATTTTCCGCCCAGCGAAGAATCCTTGCAGCTTCTGCCATTGCCCTTCTGCTTCTTGTGTCACCCTGTCTGTTTACGTGGGTGACTGCCGTGATGTTGTCCGAATGGATCAACTCCGGGTGAGCTTGAAGCAGAGGTCTTGCTGAGCTTAGAGCATTGTAAATGGCCCTTAGCTTCAGGATATTTATGTGAAGTGATGTCTCCAGGCTTGACCATAAGCTCTGGAAATTCCTTCCCTGTGTGACTGCTCCCCAGCCTCGCAGGCTGGCATCCGTGGTCACCAGGACCCAGTCCTGAATGTGCGGCCCTCTAGAAGATGAGCACTCTGCAACCACCACAGGAGAGACACCCTTGTGCTTGGTGACAGGGTTATCCGCTGATGCATCTGAAGATGCGACCCAGACCATTTGTCCAGCAGGTCCCACTGGAAAGTTCTTGCGTGGAATCTGCCGCATGGGATTGCTTCATAGGAAGCCACCATTTTTCCCAGAACCATTTCATTGATGTACTGAGACTTGGCTCGGTTATAGGAGGTTCCCGACTAGCTCGGATAACTCCCTGACTTTCTCCTCCGGGAGAAACACCTTTTTCTGAACTGTGTCCAGGATCATCCCTAAGAACAGAAGACGAGTCGTCGGAATCAGCTGCGATTTTGGAATATTGAGAATCCAATCGTGCTGCCGCAACACTACCTGAGATAGTGCTACACCGACCTCCAACTGTTCCCTGGATCTTACCCTTATCAGGGAATCGTCCAAGTAAGGGATAACTAAAATTCCCTTCCTTCGAAGGAGTATCATTATTTCGGCCATTACCTTGGTAAAGACCCGGGGTGCCGTGGACCATCCATACGGCAGCGTCTGAAACTGATAGTGACAGTTCTGTACAATAAACCTGAGGTACCCTTGGTGAGAAGGGTAAATTGGGACATGAAGGTAAGCATCCTTGATGTCCCGAGACATCATGTAGTCCCCTTCTTCCAGGTTCGCAATCACTGCTCTGAGTGACTCAATCTTGAATTTGAACCTCTGTATGTAAGTGTTCAAAGATTTTAGATTTAGAATCGGTCTCACCGAGCCGTCCGGCTTCGGTACCACAACAGTGTAGAATAATACCCCGTTCCCTGTTGCAGGAGGGGTACCTTGATTATCACCTGCTGGGAATACATCTTGTGAATGGCTTCCAAAACTGTCTCCCCATCAGAAGGAGACATCGGTAAAGCCGACTTTAGGAAACGGCGAGGGGGAGACGTCTCGAATTCCAATTTGTACCCCTGAGATATCACCTGAAGGATCCTGGGGTCTACTTGCGAGTGAGCCCACTGCGCGCTGAAATTCATTGAGACGGGCCCCCACCGTGCCTGATTCTGCTTGTAAAGCCCCAGCGTCATACTGAGGGCTTGGCAGAGGCGGGAGAGGGTTTTTGTTCCTGGGAACTGGCTGATTTCTGCAGCCTTTTTCCTCTCCCTCTGTCACGGGGCAGAAATGAGGAACCTTTTGCCCGCTTGCCCACGAAAAGACTGCGCCTGATAATACGGCGTCTTCTCATGTTGAGAGGCGACCTGGGGTACAAGCGTGGATTTCCCAGCTGTTGCCGTGGCCACCAGGTCTGAAAGACCGACCCCAAATAACTCTTCCCCTTAATAAGGCAATACTTCCAAATGCCGTTTCTAATCCGCATCACCTGACCACTGTCGTGTCCATAACCCTCTACTGGTAGAAATGGACAACGCACTTAGACTTGATGCCAGTCGGCAAATATTCCGCTGTGCATCACGCATATATAGAAATGCATCTTTTAAATGCTCTATAGGCAATAATATACTGTCCCTATCTAGGGTATCAATATTTTCAGTCAGGGAATCCGACCACGCCAACCCAGCACTGCACATCCAGGCTGAGGCGATTGCTGGTCACAGTATAACACCAGTATGTGTGTAAATACCTTTTAGGATGCCCTCCTGCTTTCTATCAGCAGGATCCTTAAGGGCGGCCATCTCAGGAGAGGGTAGAGCCCTTGTTCTTACAAGCGTGTGAGCGCTTTATCCACCCTAGGGGGTGTTTCCCAACGCACCCTAACCTCTGGCGGGAAAGGATATAATGCCAATAACATTTTATAAATTATCAGTTGTTATCGGGGGAAAACCACGCATCATCACACACCTCATTTAATTTCTCAGATTCAGGAAAACTACAGGTAGTTTTTCCTCACCGAACATAATACCCCTTTTTGGTGGTACTCGTATTATCAGAAATGTGTAAAACATTTTTCATTGCCTCAATCATGTAACGTGTGGCCCTACTGGAAGTCACATTTGTCTCTTCACCGTCGACACTGGAGTCAGTATCCGTGTCGGCGTCTATATCTGCCATCTGAGGTAACGGGCGCTTTAGAGCCCCTGACGGCCTATGAGACGTCTGGACAGGCACAAGCTGAGTAGCCGGCTGTCTCATGTCAACCACTGTCTTTTATACAGAGCTGACACTGTTACGTAATTCCTTCCAACAGTTCATCCACTCAGTTGTCGACCCCCTAGGGGGTGACATCACTATTACAGGCAATCTGCTCCGTCTCCACATCATTTTTCTCCTCATACATGTCGACACAAACGTACCGACATACAGCACACACACAGGGAATGCTCTGATAGAGGACAGGACCCCACTAGCCCTTTGGGGAGACAGAGGGAGAGTTTGCCAGCATACACCAGAGCGCTATATATATACAGGGATAACCTTATATAAGTGTTTTTCCCCTTATAGCTGATGTATCTTTAATACTGCGCATAATTAGTGCTCCCCCTCTCTTTTTTAACCCTTTCTGTAGTGTAGTGACTGCAGGGGAGAGCCAGGGAGCTTCCCTCCAACGGAGCTGTGAGGGAAAATGGCGCCAGTGTGCTGAGGAGATAGGCTCCGCCCCCTTATCGGCGGCCTTATCTCCCGTTTTTCTATGTATTTTGGCAGGGGTTAAATTCATCCATATAGCCCAGGAGCTATATGTGATGCATTTTTTGCCATCCAAGGTGTTTTTATTGCGTCTCAGGGCGCCCCCCCCCCCCCAAGCGCCCTGCACCCTCAGTGACCGGAGTGTGAAGTGTGCTGAGAGCAATGGCGCACAGCTGCAGTGCTGTGCGCTACCTTGTTGAAGACAGGACGTCTTCTGCCGCCGATTTTCCAGACCTCTTCTGTCTTCTGGCTCTGTAAGGGGGCCGGCGGCGCGGCTCTGGGACCCATCCATGGCTGGGCCTGTGATCATCCCTCTGGACCTAATGTCCAGTAGCCTAAGAAGCCCAATCCACTCTGCACGCAGGTGAGTTCGCTTCTTCTCCCCTTAGTCCCTCGATGCAGTGAGCCTGTTGCCAGCAGGTCTCACTGAAAATAAAAAACCTAAAACTAAACTTTTCACTAAGCAGCTCAGGAGAGCCACCTAGTGTGCACCCTTCTCGTTCGGGCACAAAAATCTAACCGAGGCTTGGAGGAGGGTCATAGGGGGAGGAGCCAGTGCACACCAGGTAGTTCTAAAGCTTTACTTTTGTGCCCAGTCTCCTGCAGAGCCGCTATACCCCATGGTCCTTACGGAGTCCCCAGCATCCACTTAGGACGTTAGAGAAAGCTTTGTATCCAATCAGGGGTAATTGAGTTGCAAACACCTCAGTGGTCCCTCGGCGCTGCATTCATTATACAATCAGTTCATATCTTATGATTGGTACAGATGTGTTGTTTAAAAACAAAAAGACAAAATAAAACAGAGCAAAATTTGTAATACATAAATAAACATATCGAATAGAGGCACTAATCACATGAGTCCCCACAAATTCAAATAGCGTGTATATATTGAGCATGTTACTATATATCTCGATGTTTCTTATTTTTATTATAGGATTCTTTCATCATAACAGGGCTCATGTGTTCCATGCCCCCTATCGATCCACACGTATGAATAACCAATACATATATGTATATATTAATTCAGACTCTAATATTAAATAGAGAGCAGCATCCTATAAATATATGGCCATGTTCTAATCCAGGCCGGCATCCCAGAGGGACATAGTTGCGGTTTTTTCCTTTAGGATCTCTTAAGAAAGATTTATAGTTCTAGATACCCTATCTTAAACGAGCAGCCACAATAGTCTAATGGGTACGCAATTGGGCTTTGGTAAGAGAGGTCATCAGTTTGAGTCCAATCTGGGGACGATAGCTACACATAGTTATTACTTATATAATTTTTATTTTTTTTTTAAATTAATTTTTTAATACTTTGGTGTTTGTAGCGTTTTTATATACATATGTTTATGCACACCACTACTGATTATCAATAGGAACCAGAATATAGAGAACACAAACAAAAAAGTGAAGAAATTTTATCTATATGTTGCTTTCCGTTCTCCAGGCAAACATAATAAGTCCAAGTAGCGGAAGTCACAATAGTGCAGCATTATCCATTAAAAAAACTAGTCGTTAGCAAGTATATTATTTATTTCACCCCTTTCACTTCTCATTTTTAATATTATCAGGGGGCACACCCAGCTAGATTAACACCTGGGTATAGCTCAAAGGTGAGGGGGGGGGGGGGGAGGGGGAGGGGGAAAGGGGTTAGCAGAAAGAACAACGGAATTTTTGTTTACACGTTATTTAGCTCAATATTTTCATTAAGACCCAAGGGAAACAGGGTATCCAGAACACATATCCAGTAGGCTTCCCTATTACAAAGGAGATTGTATCTGTCCCCACCTCGGGGTGTCTGTTTTATATGTTCTATTCCCTGTATATGTAGAACCCCACAGTCCCCTTCATGTAAAGAGTTAACATGTCTAGGTACACTATGAATTGTTGATTTTTTTATTTATTAATCTTCTGTGTTCCAAAAACCTAGTATTAAGGGAACGTGTGGTTCTGCCAACATATTGGCTCCCACAGTTACACGAGATTAGGTAGACAACAAATGTAGTATGGCAGTTTATATTGCCCATGATATCAAAAGATTCTTTGGTTCTGCAGGATAAGAATTGTGTACTCTCTTTAATATATCTACAGGTAATGCACTTAGATCTGTTGCATCTATGGCAACCTGTTCTAAGAACACTCAAATTGGAACTTGTGGGGCTCTGTTCATTGGACATTGAAAAATGACTGGGAGATAAATAATTTTGTAAATTCATGGTTTTCTTAAATGTGATTTTTACTTCTTGTTTGAAGGAGTCTGCAAGAACTCTATCCATTTTTAATATAGGGAATTTTTTCTTTATTATGTTTCTAACTGAGTTTGAAGCACTATTGAATTTAGAAATAAAGACTGGTTCATGGTTAGTTTGAGCTGACAAAGGGGGAGTAGCAGAATCACTCAATGAGATGAGTTCTTCTCTATCTCTCATAGAGGTCTGAGAGAGAGCTTCATCCAAAACCTCCTGGGGATAACCCTGTTCCCTAAATGATTGCGTAAGCTCACTGCTCTGTATTTTGAAATCAGAGTCACTCGAGCAATTTCTCTTCAGCCTTAGATACTGACTTTTGGGGATATTCATTAGCCAGGGGCGATAATGGCAGCTTGAAAAATTTAAAAAGGAGCAGCAATCTACCTTTTTCTTATAAGTTTTAGTCAATAATTCACCCGTATCCTGCTTGGCGTGTAGTGCAATGTCCAGGAACGTAATCTCTGTATTGTGTACTGTGCTAGTGAAAGTGAGGCCATATGTGTTAGAATTCAAAAAATCAACAAATGCAGTGACAGAAGAAGAATCCCCATTCCAAATAATAAAGAGATCATCTATGTACCTGCCATAGAGCACCAGGTTCGCCCAATAGGGTCCGTCCCAGATGTATTGGTCCTCCAGACGTCCCATGTATAAGTTTGCAAAGCTAGGGGCGAACCTGGTGCCCATGGCAGTACCATGTGTCTGTAAATAATAATCACCATTAAACGTGAAATAATTCCGTTTTAATATAAAATATCAAGTTCAAGATGGAATCGCTAAGAGCGGTCATCGCAAGCCTGGAAGGGGGGGATTTTATGGTGTCTCTGGACATAAAGGATGCATACCTTCATGTCCCCATTTATCCACCTCATCAGGCGTACCTCAGATTTGCGGTACAGGATTGTCGTCATTACCAATTTCAGACGTTGCCGTTTGGTCTCTCCACGGCCCCGAGAATCTTCACCAAGGTAATGGCAGAAATGATGGTGCTCCTGCGGAAGCAAGGTGTCACATTATCCCGTACTTGGACGATCTCCTCATAAAAGCGAGATCAAGAGAGAAGTTGCTGAACAGCGTATCACTTTCACTGGAAGTGTTACAGCAACACGGCTGGATTCTCAATATTCCAAAGTCGCAGTTGGTTCCTACGAGTTGTAGGAACCAACTGCGACTCTTGGGCATGATTCTGGACACAGACCAGAAAAGGGTTTATCTCCCGATCGAAAATGCCCAGGAACTCATGACCCTGGTCAGGAACCTATTGAAACCAAAACAGGTGTCAGTGCATCACTGCACTCAAGTCCTGGGGAAGATGGTGGCATCAAAAAGACTTGTCTTCACATCAACATCCTGGAGCTAAGGGCCATATACAACGCCCTGCGTCAAGCGGAGACCTTGCTTCGCGACCAACAGGTTCTGATCCAGTCAGACAACATCACCGCAGTGGCTCATGTAAACCGCCAAGGCGGCACAAGGAGCAGAATGGCGATGGCGGAAGCCACCAGAATACTTCGCTGGGCGGAGAATCATGTAAGCGCACTGTCAGTAGTGTTTATTCCGGGAGTGGACAACTGGGAAGCAGACTTCGGGCTGTAACACACACTCCGGTTTTTCCCGGATGGCAAAAAGCCAGACAAACTTTGTCCGGCTTTTTGCCATCCGGGAGAAACCGGCAGAGACGCTCACACAGGACAGCTTTGAGCCGTGTGTGATGCTGTGCGCATGCGCAGCATCAGACACGGCTTCAGAAAAAACCGTTGTGTGTGAAAGCTCCCCTTCACACACATGGTTTACTGGCTCCAAAGATGGCCCGGCGGCCGCCCGGCCGCCGGACCTTCCAGTGGTGAGACCCGGCTGCAACCCAGCAGCCGGGCTGGGGCCGTGCAGTGTGAAGGGACCCTAGCCCTCACACTGTTAACTACAATGCCGGCACGGGATAAAGCCGTCCGGCTTTTTCCCGGCCGGCAAAAGCCGGGTAGTGTGTTTCAGCACTCTCTCAGCAGACACGACCTACACCCGGGAGAGTGTGGACTTCATCACGAAGTCTTCGCACAGATTACAAGTCGGTGGGACTGCCACAGGTGGACATGATGGCATCCCGCCTCAACAAAAAGCTACAGAGGTATTGCGCCAGGTCAAGAGACCCTCAGGCAGTAGCCGTAGATGCCATGGTGACACCGTGGGTGTTCCAGGCGGTCTATGTATTTCCTCCTCTTCCTCTCATACCCAAGGTGCGGAGGATAATAAAAAAAAAAAGAGGAGTGAGGACAATCCTCATTGTTCCAGATTGGCCACGAAGGACTTGGTATCCAGATCTGCAAGAAATGCTCACAGAAGACCCGTGGCCTCTTCCTCTAAGACAGGACCTGTTGCAACAGGGGCCCTGTCTGTTCCAAGACTTACCGCGGCTGCGTTTGACGGCATGGCGGTTGAACGACGGATCCTAGCAGAGAAAAGCATTCCGGATGAGGTCATTCCTACGCTGATAAAGGTTAGGAAGGACGTGACATCTAAACATTATCACCGTATTTGGCGAAAATACGTTCTTGGTGTGAGGCCAGGAATGCTCCTACGGAAGAATTCCAGCTGGGCAGTTTCTTTCACTTCCTACAGTCCGGAGTGAATTTGGGCCTAAAATTAAGGTCCAGATTTCGGCCCTATCCATTTTCTTTCAAAAAGAGTTGGCTTCTCTACCAGAAGTTCATACTTTTGTAAAAGGAGTGCTGCATATTCAGCCTCCTTTTGTGCCTCCAGTGGCACCTTGGGATCTTAACGTGGTGTTGAGTTTCCTGAAGTCACACAGGTTTGAACCACTTGAAACGGTGGAGTTAAAATATCTCACGTGGAAGGTGGTCATATTATTAGCCTTGGCTTCGGCTAGGCGCGTGTCAGAATTAGCGGCTTTGTCACATAAAAGCCCCTATCTGGTTTTCCATATGGATAGAGCGGAATTGCGGACCCGTCCTCAATTTCTGCCAAAAGTGGTATCATCTTTTCATATGAACCAACCTATTGTGGTGCCTGTGGCTACACGTGACATGGAGGATTCCGAGTTACTTGATGTAGTCAGGGCTTTGAAAATCTACGTGGCCAGAACAGCTAGAGTCAGGAAAATGGAGCCGCTGTTTGTCCTGTACGCATCAAACAAGATTGGTGCTCATGCTTCAAAGCAAACTATTGCTCGCTGGATTTGTAACACGATTCAGCAAGCGCATTCTACAGCTGGATTGCCGTTACCAAAATCGGTCAAGGCCCATTCCACTAGGATGGTGGGCTCTTCTTGGGCGGCTGCCCGGGGGGGTCTCGGCACTACAGCTGTGTCGAGCTGCTACTTGGTCGGGTTCAAACACTTTTGCAAAATTCTATAAGTTTGATACCCTGGCTAAAGAGGACCTCATGTTTGCTCAATCGGTGCTGCAGAGTCATCCTCACTCTCCCGCCTGTTTGGGAGCTTTGGTATAATCCCCATGGTCCTTATGGAGTCCCCAGCATCCTCTAGGACGTTAGAGAAAATAAGATTTTACTTACCGGTAAATCTATTTCTCGTAGTCCGTAGAGGATTCTGGGCGCCCGTCCCAAGTGCGGACTTCTTCTGCATTACTTGTATATAGTTATTGCGTCAATAAGGGTTACGTTATTGTTGCATCGGGCTTGAACTGATGCTATGTGGTTTGTCATACTGTTAACTGGGTTATTATCACAAGTTATACGGTGTGATTGGTGTGGCTTGTATGAATCTTGACCTGGATTACCAAAATCCTTTCCTCGTACTGTCAGTCTCCTCTGGGCACAGTTTCTCTAACTGAGGTCTGGAGGAGGGGCATAGAGGGAGGAGCCAGTGCACACCAGGAACTAAATTCTTTCTTAAAGTGCCCATGTCTCCTGCGGAGCCCTTCTATCCCCATGGTCCTTACGGAGTCCCCAGCATCCTTAACGGACTACGAGAAATAGATTTACCGGTAAGTAAAATCTTATTTTTCTCCCTACGCCTCAAGCCCGACCTATTGGCTTTATTATGTGTAAATTTCGATAAATGGGATCTTGGCACAGAAAAAAAGAGCTATTATTCCTTTACTGACCACAGTCATTACTGTGGCAAAGAAAGTCATTATGCAGAATTGGATGGTTAAAGCTCCTCCATTACTATCCATGGTGAAACAGACTCTGTTTCAACTATTATATTTCGATAGACATTCCACGCTCCATGGAACCCATTTATTGACTCCCTTGGAACCTCATCAACGAGATCATGTATTCAAGATTTTTGAGTCGACATCATGGTTTCTATACTCACGGATAGAATTGGAAGGTGCTACAGTAGGTCGTGACGGGAGCTGTAGGCAGGATATTTAATAATATTTATTATTTTTCTAGGTGTGCTACGTGTGTAATGCCTTTCTATTACTTACCTGTTACAGTATTGTCGCTATGCTATGTCCAATTCTATATATTGCTGCAGATCCTTCTACACCATCCCCCGCCCTACTCCCCATCCTGTTTGCCTACTCTTTTCCTTGTTCTCCCTGTTTGCCTTTATTTTTGTTGCATTGTTGATTTATGTTCATTTATTGATTCTGTAGTTTTTCAGAATACCAGTTGGACTAGATGTTGTGTACTTCAATTAACCTGTCGTATACATTTTCTATTGAACATGAGCGGACAGGGTTTTTTTTTTTTTTTTTAAGGGTTTGAAGCCTTATTCTACGGTCATTATTCCTTCTGGTTATGCAAAAGTACTGTTCTTATTTCTGTATTATTTATGCTTTATTTTTCTGTACTTTCATGCATCATGTATTGTCTGTGTGAATTTTATGTTGGTTCTTGTGAGACATGCGATATTTGAAAATTGGAATAAAAATGTTTTTCAAAAAAAAAAAAAAAAGAACGGCATTGACTTTGGAACTTGATTTAAGTTTAAAAATACTCTGATCAACATAGTTCTAAAGTTATAAAAATGTGAAGATGTATAGAAAGGGGCAGTGATGTCACAGCAACTCAACTGACTGATGCCTCAGCTTCTTCACCGGTATCATATCCCAACATGTCATAAAAGAGGAAGTGGCTTTAGTTGTCAGTAATGGAGTGACAAGATAATACTTTCAATTACCTGGAGCAGGAGAATGTCAGGTTAACACTGAAATCTTCAGGTATAAAGAAAAAATAAACAATTTTGGAATTAGCAAACCTTATATGCTATAAAGTCTCCTGGCTACTAGACTTTAAAATTCCAGGTCTCTCAGAAAAACAGGTTCTGGACCAGCTGAATAGGTGAAACCATTGCAGTTGTTTGGATTTACTACAGTAGGTTATGTTTATTTTGCCAATTTCCCAGTGACAGTAGGTGCTACACGCTTTTGCACTACAAGGGATAATATCTGCATGTATGTACATTACTATGCATAAAGCAATAAAGACCACACAGTACCGCATACACAGAGATGAAGAACTTTATTTATATTATTTCCTAAACACACAAACAAGAGTAAATATTTTTGTCCAGCTAACTCGTAGAGGTAATAAATAATACATTTAGCAGGAGATGTCCAATTGTTAGATGCCAGTGGTGGAGGATGTGGTTGACATGAATCCTTCATTATATTTCCCTGTGTAAAGAAACAGAACAGTCAAACAAAGTATTTAGACCTTAAACAAATAATGTTTCCTAAGGAGTCTAGAATTCCTGCAATGTCATTACACTGAAGTCTGAGTCTAGATCAGTTTTGTTGGACCACAGTACTGGCTACAGTGTACTGCAGATCAAGGGAATCCACCTACAGCAGTGGTTCTCAAAGTAGGTGCCGCAAAGCTCTTGCAGGGGTGCCTTGGATTGGAGGTCCAGGACCAATGCAGATTATTTATGGTCAACGTAATAAGCAAAACCAGTGCTGGTAGCTGCCAATCATAAAATATGTGGACAGACAGAATCAAATCTTGTCCATCACCACACAATTGAACCTAAGGGTGACATATAAACCCAATGAATTTAATTTAATATTTCTTTCTAAATGTCTCAATAGAAACCTTTGGCCTAGGGGTGCTGTGAAAAAAATTCTAATGCTCTAGGGCTCTGTGATTTAAAAAAGTTTGAGAACAACTGACCTACAGTACAGATGGCACTTTCATACTGATAAGATCTACTCAGCGCGTGTAGGATGTAGTGTAGGAGTGTACAGTAGTTTTTGGCAGGTATAATTAAGTTAAGACTGCACCCTGATACAATGAAAAAGGTACTTAAGGGGGGGGGGGTACACACGGCGAGATCTGTGCTTAAAATCTAAGCAATCTGACCAGATTGCTTAGATTTTAAGCACAAATCTGCCGGGTGTATGCCCCCCAGCGATAGCGATGCGCGGCCCCGCGAGTCACTATCGCCCGTGCTAGATTGAGCCTGCACTATGTGAAGTGAGCGGCCACCCGTCATCACCTCCCCCCTTGCTCAGCACATCGTGCTGTGCTGAGCGGGGGTGGAGATGTGTGCTGATCGGTCTGTGTTAAGATCGCTCAGCACACATCTCCCCCGTCAGTACTGGCCTTTAGACCTGAAACAATTAAATACAACAACAAATTGCTTGTGAGAGAACACAAAGTGTGGTGGTGGTGGCGATATCAATGGTGGATTTTACCTATTGGCTGCAGGACTGCATTACCCCCAGCCACCCAGCTAAGTATCAGTGAAGCCAGATGCAGTCCACTACTGCACTGGCTTCACTGTGACTAGCAGTAACTTCCTATTGGTAGTCCTACCTGTCAGTACAGACACACAAGGCAGTCCCATTGGGAGGCATTTCCCTCCCTCTGGGACTGCCAGACCGGGCTGTGATAAGCAGAGAGCTGGCTGCCTGTAGGATGCCATTCCCTACCTATGGCGCAGCCCAATCCGGCTTCTATGGACTGCAGCCGATGCACCACGGCATCTGCACATGCACCAGGCCGGCATCTGCCACATCCATTGCGCAGGTGCCGGTACCCGGCTGACGGGGTTTAGCTCTCCCCTCCTCCTCTCCTTGCAGCGGCAGCCCCCCTACTTAATGTTAGTAGGAGCCACGACTGGTGGTGTTCTTATATATATATATATATATATATATATATATATATATATATATATATATATATATATATATATAATACAACACGTCTTAAGATCGTTTGAAAATGGCTTCCAAATAACAAATTGATACAGTATGGACTAAAAAAAAAAAAAAAAAAAAAAAAAAAAGGTGCAAATCTCATTGGGCGACAGTTACCCTCAATACAAAATATCAGAGTTCTGATGAAAAAAATCATTCCGTCTTTAGAGTAAATCATGCAAATGTTTTTGTTACTTTAAAAATATCAACCCATGGAGTGGTGGGAAAAAAAAAAAAAAAAAAATAACCTCAAGATACATATCAAGTAAAGTGAAGTGAAGAACGAAAAAACCTAAATAGAATATTCTAGTTTACATATACTTTAATAAATGTACAATTGTCCCTGGATATAGGATCTATAATCTTACCTTCCAAACTCCTCACTAGTTAGAGCAAGGAGGCTGCATTACAGCTGCCGCATTTTCAGCTGTAAGGAAAGATAAAATAACAGGGGGAATAAATGATAAGCGACAAGATACATCTTCTGCAAACTACACATCGGGGTACAAACTCCTATTGGGTGGGTCATTCCGACTCGATCGCTCACTACAGTTTATCACAGTGCAGCGATCGGGTTGGAACTGCGCATGCTAAGAACCCATGGACATAGAAGGTAAAGAAGGAAAGTGAAATATGGCAATGTAAAAGCTAATTCTAAGTGCATGTACATGGTGTCCAAAACATTGTTCTCTCAATATCAGCTTGTTATAAGTTTAAATTCCTCTGTCAAAAGCTACAGTAACAGCCATTATTTTCTCTGTATCAAGCTAGATAGAAAGCACAGTGGTCTATACATTAAACTTATCAGGCCACACCCATTTAGCCAAATAATTTGGTGGGGGGAGCAACAAAAATGTGACTTTAAGCCGCATACACACTAGGCAATACGCTCCATGGGCGATATAGTCAGTGTTTTCCCTTAAACTCCCGGGCAAACCAAAAAATTTAGCAATTGGGCAAAACCATGTGCACTGCAGGTGGGGCAGATGTAACATGCGCAGAGAGAGTTAGATTTGGGTGGGTTCTTTTGTTTCTGTGCAGGGTAAATACTGGCTGCTTAATTTTTACACAGCAATTAAGACTTCAGTGTGAACACACCCCACCCAAATCTAACTCTCTCTGCACAGGTTACACCTGCCCCACCTGCAGTGCAGTGTGGTTTTGCCCAATTACTAACTCTTTCAGTTTGCTAACAAACCTGAATAAGGCTCTTAGTGCATACAGACTGAATGATGTCATTCAGTGACGTCACCCTGCCACATCCCTGAACATGCAGTTTTATTGATGATATAGTCCAAATTGACCTGTATGTACAGACATCAGAACTCCTCGTTAGCGACCTGTGGGAGCGCACATCATTAACAATATAGTGCATACACACTGGATGAAAGTACAAACGATATCACTCAGAAGGGTCAAAATGAGCGATATCGTTTAAAATATCGCCTAGTGTGTATGGGGCTTAAGTTATGATTGCAATAATATACCTTTAATCAGGGTTGACGCGGGTTACTGTGTGGTGTGAAAGGGGTCACTGCCGAATTCCCAGGTCACCTACCTGCGGTGGCATATTACCAAATCGGGAAGCCAGTGTGTAAGGGTCCAATGCCAGTCCCACCTGAGAAGGACATGTTTCTAATTCCCGGGTGGGACCTGGCATTGCGATCTGAAAGCGGTATAATTCCGTATATTGGGCTGATAGACTTGTAGTCAGTCAGCCACAGAACCTGTATAGTACATGTGCCCCTAATTACAGGGATATTATAGCAAGCCTATCATAAGATTTCCACGTGGTGGTCGGACCACTGATCACTGAATGGATAGGAGGGCCTCATAAATAAACACTATTTTTGCAATCTAGTTTCTATGTGATTAGAAACGCTCTCCATAGAAGTCTATAAAATGTTAATATATAACAGCCATACAAGTTATTCCACATGTTCCCGTGCAATACACACAGAATACACCAGCTGGTAAACTATACCATTTACCTTTATTATAGTAATCCCAGGTTGTAACAGTTTTTGGTTGTAAATTAGACACCTTATCCGTCAATTCTAGATCTAGAGCTACGCTGAGAGGTTCATGGGTGACCTGTGACACAAGAAAGATAAAGGTTAGAAGATCTCACAGAACATGTTGGGTCATACTTCATTCTTGTACTCACCAAGATGGTTGGGCTTCTTTTAATATAATCCTGGTTCTGAAAGCCATGCCAAATCAAAATAGGGAAAGCTGGCTACTCAACATAGTGCCGAGAAGGCCAACAGGATGGTATCAGAATCCCAGCGCCAGGATGCTGACCGTCTGGATCCTGAGCCACTGTCTGTATTCTGACACGTATTTGGTGAGTAATCTATACCCAACTCCTAACCTCATTAACTGTCTTTTCCCACAGCCTAACCCTTCCCTCCCCCGCAGCCTGACCCTAACCCTCCCCCGCAGCCTGACCCTATACCTCCCTTGTGGTTACTAACCCTAATGCCCCCTCACCACAGCCTAAACGTAACCCTCCCCTGTGGTGCATAACCCAAAACCTCCCTACCAGCAGCCTAACCCTAACCCTCCCCACAGCCTAAACCTAACCCCACCCCTCTTTCCCAAAGCCCAACCCTAACCCTCCCCCTAGGGTGCCAAACCCTAACCCTCCCTGCACCCTAACCCTATTCCCCCCCCCCCCACCTTGCCTAAACCTAACCTCCCCCTCCCACGGCTTACAAAAGGGGACTCCCAGCAGAGCTCGACCAGGATTTTGATCCATGTTGGCTTGCCGGCGTCAGCATTCCAAGCGAGCAGTGTTAGGATTCCGGTGTCGGTATTCTGACTGCCGGGATCCTGACCAGATCCCCAAGAAAACAATTAAATAAAACTGCATACCCATATTAAGCTGCAAGAGCAAGCGACGTGTCCAAGTCATAGAATTCAGAAGACCTGATTGGCAGGTCTGCAAACTCCACAACACATCCAAGGGACAACTAAGGAACAGCTGACTATACTACACACTGGTACATAGGACTCTAGTAAGCCCATTTTGTCTCCGTTGGTGCTGTAATAATTATAGGGCTAATTCAGACCTGATCGTTGCTGTGCGTTTTACTGCCATGTCATTACTATTAGCAAGCGCAGTGCCTCACGTTGATTTTATTATTCTTCATTTTCCCTACTAGAAGTTTGTTTAGTTGAGTGTCCACGGACTCACAGTCTCCTGCAGCTGATTAAGGTATTAGAATATTCTCCATGTAAAAGGTGCCAATTACTAGCGCCTGAAAATTCTGGTGTTCTGTATGAAGCGGTGCAGAGAAGAACCTGCCAGGATCCAAGTAACCGCACATATGTCGATTAATGTTCTATAACAAACATTAAAGGAGCGCTGTTTACAAGTACAAAATCGTTTAATAATAAGTATGGTGGAAAAGACCACCTAAAATAATTAGTTAGAATTTAAAATCAACAACAGTGCAAATACAAATGCATAAACGATAATCACATTCACAATGAAGGATAAATTGACTGTAATCGGCCTGTGCGCCAATTATAATTGATATTGCAGTCCACAGTAGTGTATTATGCTGATGCCATCCGTACTGATAAGGGGCATGTATAAATGTATCGACAGGTTATTTGAAAAATCTGCTGATTATAAGCAAAGGGGTTTTGTTTGCGGTTTCTCACCCCTAACATTTAAGTCCGTTCTCACCCGTAGTTGTAAACGCTGATTCCCGTCAATGGCAGTTAGCGGAGGTGGCTCTCGGCAGCCGACAGCGGCTATATCTGATATAGCCGCTGTCGGCTGCCGAGAGCCAATTATAATTGGCGCACAAGCCGATTACAGTCAATTTATCCTTCATTGTGAATGTGATTATCGTTTATGCATTTGTATTTGCACTGTTGTTGATTTTAAATTCTAACTAATTATTTTAGGTGGTCTTTCCATCATACTTATTATTAAACGATTTTGTACTTGTAAACAGCGCTCCTTTAATGTTTCTTATAGAACATTAATCGACATATTTTTGAATTAGGCATCCAGTTGCCTTTTCGGAGCTGCTACCACACTATTTATTCGTTAATCAGGTGTTTTTTAATCTTTAAAAAGTCCTAGTGCCCGATATAACGGGGTATCTACTCCCTGCACTTCTTTCTTTAAGTAACCGCACATCACTGCCGCTGGAGGAGGCTGCCCTTTACCATTGTCCTTCAATCCACGGCTCTAATAATGCTACTAGCAATTGTGGGAGGTATTGACCATTTACTCCTAGCAGAACACACACACACACACACACACGTCTGTCCTCTTGAAGGTTACACTACAGAAGGGCACCACACAAGTATTTTAGAAAAGTCAGATGGAGATGAATTATCTCCATATACTTTCAAAATGTCTTGCGCACCCTGGGACCCACCCCCTGCGCACCCTGGGACCTGTGCTCTGCGCACCCTGGGACCCGCCCCCTCCACACCTCTGATGGAGAAAGACACAAGCTCAACTGACTCACCTTCTCAAAGTACAAAATGACATCGTTGTTCTTCACTTCAAATTTGGACACCTGATTTCTCAGCTGTGAAAAGAACACATGGATTATGAAAAAGACACAACAGAATAATTCCTAAATATATTTTGCCACTCTTCTAGCACCCAAATTATCCAAGTCCTGACCCATTCTGGTTTCAGTTGTGTTGCCTCCTTTATCTCCCAGCACTAGTACACTTGCGGAATCTGCTCCACCTGCATTTGCTTAGTCCAGCCAGGTACCGTGCTGGTTAGTGGGGGGACATCCGATGAAAGACCAGGTAATGAAGGAGCACTGACATCTCTGAAGCGCTATAAGAATTACCCCATGACATCAACTTGTGGTTTGATGGCCATAGCAGTCATCCAATCAGGTACAATATAGTGATATGATGGCTTTTCTTGTTAAGCCTCTCAGCAAAAGTTTCTTCTTTTAGTAAACACAGTCAGGGCCAGTTTAAGGATGGTGGGGGCCCAGGGGCTACACAGTTGTGAGGACCACTGCTACTTAAATAGCTAATATAGACCCCTGAGCACCACCCACCCCTCCCCCAACACACACCTCTACCTCTCTCTACCTGGGCAGGAAAGCGCAGCGTGTTGTAGCAGCAGGCTCACAGACAGTGTCTTGCGGGATTTTAATGCAATATCCCGCAAGACTGGGTCTCCCGTAAACACTTACACAGATCTTCCCATTTACAATTGTTTGATACCTGATTGAGTGATGATTGATCCAGTTGATATCCGGACAGCAGGGGCATCTTTATTAAAGCCATGTTAGACTCATTCTTGACACCATTATAGCTGAAAACAATTGTGGGGAGAAAACAGATTAGACGTCAGATGAAGTTTGTCAAATGGGCACATCGACGCAAAACCATGACAGCGCACCTTAGAGTACCGTACAATCACTTACAAAGCAAAGCCAACATGGCTTTCCTTTGCAAAGGATTGCTGCTTTAAAAAGACGCGCATTCTCACCAGAATTCCCGCACCTTCTGCAAACTCAGAAACCATTACATTTACCCGCAGGAATCCTCTTCCTATATTATCTCCTGGAAGACTGTCCTACACAGATGTCATTCATTTCATTTCAACTTGGAAGCGGCAGATCCCTAAGCAAGGGGGTAATTCAGACTACAATGGCAGCGATCACTGCCTGAATGTGTGGAGTGCACTCGCGCAGTGGGGTATAATGCTCGTGTGCACCATGGGAGCCCAGTGAGGTGCTAAAAGCATCTCAGGGCTGCGATTGCCTCTGCCTGATTGATAGGCAGAGGTGGTCACGGGAGCGGGAGGGGGCGTGCCAACAGCGTTAGAAAGCCGTTGGCGGGGCACGGTCTGGACAACACAGGCGTGTCCGGACCATTGCGGGGGTGGACTGCAGCGGCTACGTGACGTCACTCGCAGCTGCTGCGACCCAGGATGGGGTGGGTAGCTCCCTGCCGGCGCGCAGGAAGGGAGGAACTTGGCGGGTGCAAAAGCATCGCCGCCGTGCAGGGGTGGAAGAGCCAAACATGTGCCCTGTGCTGGGCGTCCCCCCGCATGTCTGAGAAACTGATCGTAGATGTGCTAAGTTTAGCACATCTCCGATCCGTCTGAATTAGGCCCCAAATACGGATATTTTGTGCATCTCTTGTCTTACAGATGTAGTCACGCTCATCTTTGCTTGATGTGTACTTACACACACGTCCACAGGAATTAATGGAGTGATCACCGGCTGTGAATAGTCGCAGCCTGGCGCACAATGCGAAAAGCCGCATCGCAGCAAGGAGGAGGATCGCTACATCGGTCGTTATGTGCAATAAGGGGAAAGGGGACAGTACATAATTATGAACAGCCATGCACTCCATACCTCACATTCAACACCACAGGAATTTTGTAGGCCACTCCGTTGACACATTTCACAGAAGGGGTACTGACAGACAGCGAGAAAGCCGCATCCTCCTGACTGACTGGTATATTGTACTGAACAGTGGTCTGCAGCAAGAAACAAAATACACATTACCAAGTAGTCTATGAACATATACTGTAAATATAATAAATACCGCAGGAAAATGCAGGTGCACCGCACGGTCCATCCTAAGCCTGGTAACAGCCGTGCCCTCCATCCATTCAAGTAAAACCCTTTCAGCGACACTGTACACTTATTTGCCATTAACCAAGATTACTAAGCAGCCATTTTGAAACTGCAATTTGTTTGTTATTTTTATTTTTTGTTTATAGGTTACAGTTTTGAACTAAGGGGGGGATTCAGATCTGATTGTACATGTGCTAAATTTAGCAAATCTACGATCAGTTTCTCAGACATGCTGGGGGACGCTCAGCACAGGGCTAGTCCACCCCGCATGTCTGGCCCTGCAAGGGTTGCAAAAGCAATGCACACTGGCGTTGCCTTTGCACCCACTGAGTAGCTTCCTACCAGCGCAGCTCCTGTGCTCTGGCAGGCTGCTACTCGCTGCATCGGCTGCGTGTGACATCACGCAGCCACCGCAACGGATTACTAACCAGCCATTTTGTAACTGCAATGTTTTTTCTTGGTTTTTGTTTTTAAACTTATAGCTTTGAACTAAGGGCCTAATCCAGACCTAATCGCAACAGCAACATTTTTCTCTAATGGGCAATACCATGTTGCACTGCAGGTGGGGCAGATGTAACATGTGCAGAGAGAGTTAGATTTGGGTGGGGTGTGTTCAAACTGAAATCTAAATTGCAGTGTAAAAAGTAAACAGCCAGTATTTACCCTGCACAGAAACAAAATAGCCCACCCAAATCTAACTCTCTCTGCACATGTTACATCTGCCAAAACCTGCAGTGCACATGGTTTTGCCCACTAGAGAAAGATATAATGTTATGGGGTTTTTTTCTGCTTTATTTTTAGATCAGCTTTTCTTATACAATACATTTGTAACGCTATTTTAAACCATAAAAGAATAGTAGGGGTAAAATTAATAAGGTGGGAGTTTAAAAAAAAAAAAAAACTTGTGATGTTGCCCATAGCAACCAGATTAATTTATCTTCTAGAAGCAGCTAAATACATGTTGAGTAGAATCTGATTGGTTGCTATGGGCAACATCACCAGTTCTAAAAAAAAAAACTCCCACCTTAGTAAATTTACCCTGTAGCATTTTCCAAACTAGTCTGCAGAACATCTGCCTTGCTTCAGTAATTAGAAGTTACTTGTAGCCACAATATAATATATTATATCTATTGTACTATATGGCAGATGTGTAATGCTCAACTGCCACCACAAACACTATCCATTGTACAGTAAGTGGTGATGATCACCCGGAGCCTCCCAACAGGTGGCACAAGAGGGAAAATAGAATAAGAATAAGTAAAAGCCAACTAAAGTATAAGCAGCTAAATAACTAGTGATGACACAAGTGTGCACTTATCACTGCAATAAGTGTTCCATTCATAAACAGGCCCCACCTTGACCTGGAACTGGTTAAAGTTAAATGCTGTATAATCACTTTATGACGAGGATATAAAACATACTTGCCTACCTGGCCCTCTCCATGAGGGAGAAAATGCTCTGTTCCTGGACTTTCCTGGTAATGTATGATTGCCATCACCTGTGGTGAGCTGGGTAATTGATAAGAAAGGTGTTTCACCACAGGTGACGGCAATCATACATTACCAGGAAAGTCCAGGAACAGAGCATTTTCTCCCTCATGGAGAGGGTCAGGTAGGCAAGTATGATATAAAATCCTTACACAAGCAGGTGTGGTATAGAACATACTGTAGGTTCTCAAACTCGGCCCTCAGAACCCACACATTGCATGTTTTCCAGGTCTCCTCACAGAGTCTCAAGTGAAATAATTATCTCCACCTGTGGATCTTTTAAAATGTGTCAGTGAGTAATGAGTACACATGTGCCCCTGCTGGGTGACCTGGAAAATGTGTCAGTGAGTAATGAGTACACCTGTGCACCTGCTGAGCGACCTGGAAAATGTGAGCAGTTTGGGATCCTGAGGAACGAGTTAAGAACCACTGGTATAGAAGATATACAGTTAATAGGTAGACAGTCATTAGGTGGACAGGGTCAAAAGGTCAACGTGGGAAAAGGTCGATAGTGGATAAGGTCACCATGGAAATAGTGGACACTTTTTTGGATGTCATTTTGTATGTTTAACCACACTTCGCCACGCTTTGGACAAGGTTACTATTCCCAGTCATAGTCCACGTGGATTAGTAAATCAAGCCAAAATTGAAAAAAAACAAAAAAAAATGTGTCGGCAATGTGTGTAGACCATTTTCATGTCAACATTTTTAACCTGTCGTTAAGCAATGTCTATCTTTTGGGCTGTTGACCACGTCGACCCATACATTGGAAGCCACAGAAGCCTGTTTATTTTGGATGTGGTAACTGTGACATATGATTAAGGTGGACTGGATGCAGCATTGTTACCTGCAGCAGGACACAATTAAGGTGGACTGAATGCAGCATTGTTACCTGCAGCAGGACACAATTAAGGTGGACTGAATGCAGCATTGTTACCTGCAGCAGGACACAATTAAGGTACAAAAAAAATTATATATCAAGTATATAATAGACAGGCGTTGAAATGAGTGGTTCCTCCTAGCTGCTGTAGAATGGAGAAAGTCAATCTCCTTAATAAAGGTCACAAAAAGATAAAATTACAGCGCTAATACAACTGATGCTAATAATGTATGAATTTATTAACTACGAAAAACGGATTTATCAAACACATAAATAAAATGAATGATAAAATCTAAAATTGCTCATAGACCAATACGTGGACAATACTAAGCTCCTCAGAAATAGCCTTATTACGGCAAAGGTCTATGTGTTAATATTCAGACACAAAGTCTATTTTTACCAAGACCAATGTGGTTTATTACCCATCAAGTGTTCCAATGCATGGATCCGTATCCAGGTCCTTAGTTCTGGAATGGATTCTGGTTCACAGGCTGTTAAGATGATGCTTTAGTGTCCTGTACACTGTGTTCCGTTATAGATGAATCCTGGGAAATTAATTTCTTGTTGGACCAAAATGGAATCGGGATCCTGGTTCACATACAGCAGAAAGATGGGTCGTCCTGGATTTGGAGCCAGTATAAAGCTGCCTGGAGCGGCGAAACGTGTAAGAGAACTCTGCTCTAGACCATTGGACGCGATTTAAGATAAACTCTACTGGCTCCAAATCCAGGACGACCCATCTTTCTGCTGTATGTGAACCAGGATCCCGATTCCATTTTGGTCCAACAAGGAATGAATTTCCCAGGATTCATCTAAAACGGAACACACTGTACAGGACACTAAAGCGTCATCTTAACAGCCTGTGAACCAGAATCCATTCCACAACTAAGGACCTGGATATGGATATGGATCCATGCATTGGAACACTTGATGGGTAATAAACCACATTGGTCTTGGTAAAAATAGACTTTGTGTCCGAATATTAACACATGGACCTTTGCCTTAATAAGGCTATTTCTGAGGAGCTTAGTATTGTCCACGTATTGGTCTATGAGCAATTTTATATTTTACCATTTATTTTATTTATATGTTTGATAAATCAGTTTTTGTAGTTAATAAATTCATACATTATTAGCATCAGTTGTATTAGCGCTGTAATTTTTATATCTTTTTGTGACAATTAAGGTGGACTGAATGCAGCATTGTTACCTGCAGCAGGACACAATTAAGGTGGACTGAATGCAGCATTGTTACCTGCAGCAGGACACAATTAAGGTGGACTGGATGCAGCATTGTTACCTGCAGCAGGACACAATTAAGGTGGACTGGATACAGCATTGTTACCTGCAGCAGGACACAATTAGGGTGTACTGAATGCAGCATTGTTACCTGCAGCAGGACACAATTAGGGTGTACTGAATGCAGCATTGTTACCTGCAGCAAGACACAATTAGGGTGGACTGAATGCAGCACTGTAACCTGCAGCAGGACACAATTAGGGTGAACTGAATGCAGAATTGTTACCTGCAGCAGGACACAATTAGGGTGGACTGAATGCAGCATTGTTACCTGTAGCAGGACACAGCCTCGGCCGCTGATGTTTTTGGTATAGTTCCCAGGTATGCTGGGCAGGGGCTGTGTCTGGATCAGGAGTCGATTGTTGGCATCAAGATTAAACTGTCGGATGACTTCAACTCCGTATTGCACAAGAACAGAGATATTGGTGATCTTCTGGTACACCAAAGGAGCAAAGACAGAGAGCGCTTTCAGCACCTCCACAGTGTCCTGAGGAAACAGATAAGCAACGCATTAAACCAATCCGTGTAGGTGCCAGCGTCTGCCGGGATTGGCGCAGCATAAAGGGAAACTTCTGTTCTGTTGTAGCATACACCGCCTGCTGCAAGTCTGTGCATAAGGTGTAATAAAAATCCCATCACAAGTGATATAACCTGCAGGTGCTTTATATTATAACCAAACTGCGGTGTAAGGCCCTCATTCACTAAGGATTGCAGTTTCTGCTAACGATGAGAATGCATTTTCTGTCACTTTTTTCACTAGCACATGCGCAGTCATTTAATAATCGGCCATATTGTGATTTGCAAATGTTGCAATCTTTACTGAATGAGGTCCTAAGTTTAGAAAGATAACAGGATATTTTTGCCATTAAAACTATTGCATCTTCAATAAAAAACAGTTTGAAGAATTATTACAGCTATACAAAAATCCCATTCCTCACCAAGTAGCAGAAGGGACCCCGCCACTAAGTGCAATGTGTCTACAGAGATGCAGCCGTTTCCAATCAGCAGTATATCCCCGCTGATACTGCACTGGAGGGTGGGGGGGGGGGGGGGGCACTGTTGTGCAAGAGAAGGGGGCATGGCCTCACTGAATGAGTGTGGCCTCGTGACAGTGGGTGGTTGTGGGGACAGAGGGCATCAAACTTCTGTCCCTTGTGTGTCTCAGACTTCAAATCTCTTCCCATGGTGTGTCTCCAGCTATCAAATCTCCCTCCCCCTACCTTATGTCCCCAGCTATCAAGTTCCCATCCACCTTGTGTCTCCAACAATCAATAATAATAAAAAACTTATGTCATGCCAGCGTCATATTATTGGTAGCTGCAGGAGTTGTATGATCGGTGCTGGGCTGTACAGGATTTCTGCTGCTTGTCCTATAACATGACAGGCCACTATGCAGCATTGCCGGAAATCCTGTACAACCCATTGGAGGACGGCCTGATATCTAGGGCCGGAGCAGTGGAGCTCAGATGGCAAGCCTGCCCAGATGCTCCTAGGCTTTTTCCCTATGCCCTTAGGCATTTGTCTATACTGCCTATGTCCAAGGCCAGCTCGGATAATAAAATAAATTGCCAGAAAGTGGCACAGTGCCGCATTCATGGACATGTACGTCTGCCAACAGCTACCTCATCTCTCCAGCGTACCCCACTTCTCTTAGATTGTAATCTAAATCCACAGGGCCACCACTTTTAGGTCATGCCATTAGAGCTCATTTCTTTGCACCAGGATACCTTAAGTCTACCACGCTGTATGACATGTTGGCACAATACAGCTACTAAATATCTCACCGGTGTAGAGCTGTATGACCCAGATGAGGTCTGCTGCCTTGAAAACCAAAAAGCAACTGTAGACATGTAGTTTATTTCCTCTGGGGTGTGATCAGACCCTACAGCCAAGCCCATCAGGAAACGTGCTGTCATCTCAATATCTGCTGATGAAGCTTGAGGAGCAAACACATAGAAGGGCTGCTGCTTGGATTTGATGGGAAGCTCCAAGTGGACAGTGCCACCTGTAAGAGGGGAGAAAAGTAAAGGACAGGAGTCAGGCATTAATTACATAGGACATTTTTTATTTTAAGCAGAAACTTCACATTCTGAGGTCCATGTTCAGAATAACATCAATGACATCTACAAAGTAGAGAGGGGTATTCCCTTCCCCCTTCTTACTGCCCTTCTTGTTCTCTTTTATAGTGAGGTGTACTAAGCAGTGAAAAGGGTGAAGAGAGCCAGTGGAGAAGTTGCCCATGGCAACCAATCAGCTGCTCTATATAATTTTATAGTATGCAAATTATAAAAAGCGATTTCAATGCTGATTGGTTGCCATGGGCAACTTCTCCACTGGCTCATTTTTCCACTCTTTCCACTGCTTAGTACATCTCCCTCTTAGCAGGTTATTAAAGTGCAATAGTCATCAAGAATTAATGGTGTTATGGAGTTGTCTTAAATGACCCTTTTACACCTTAGCATAGGTAGCAGCCTACAGTACATTTTAGGTACAGAAGACCTCTTCTGGAGACTTTGTGTAATGCTGTAGCAGCAGGAGAGATGAATCCCTAGTGACTATGGGTGGGATGCATATGGAGAGAGGTATCATGCTTTATAAAGAGTGAAGAAGTGGACACATGAGGAAAGTTGCCCCTAGCAATCAACAGCTTTTACTTTTTTAATTATGGCTAAAAGCTAATTGATTGGTAGAGGTAACTTCCAATGACCATGTCTTCATTCTTTAGGAACAGTGTTGGATTGGGGCATGAAGGGCCCAACAGGGGAATACAGTGGTAAGGACCCATGTTTAGAGGTATGGATAGTCTTTGAGGGTTAGACAAACCAATGTGACAGCTGGCTGCACCCCCTCTGAGTGCACGGGCTGCGCCCCTTAATAAATATATACAGTATGTATAATAAATACTTCTAGTGCATGCATGATAATGTACCAGAATAGTAACAGCAATGCACCTTAGGAAATGCCCCATAGTCCTGTGCAGTATATGGTAACATATGTACAGTATAATTCAAGTACAGAGTCTGGAACCTGATCCCTACAGGAGGTAGAAGGGCCCCCTGGGGGTTTCCCCTGAACCCCTGTGGACCAGTCACACCCTACTTAGGAGGATTGATACATCTCTGTCGAATGTCTCATAAATACACATTAAACACGATTTCAAGATCTAGGGCCGGATGTATTGAAGTCCGAGTTGGCGGGAGGAGCGGGTTCCCGTCCAAACACGGATTGTTTTTTAAAGCAACAAGCATTTTTAAGGCATAGTTTTGCCTAGGACATGCATGCAGATTTAAAAAACAAACAAACTCCAAGTTCAGTCCTCCGGCCAACTCTCACTTCATTACATCTGGCCCAATGTGTCTATTTGAGATGTCAATTTATATTTTTCCATTCCAGCTCTGTAATACTAATATTTTGGTCTTTGGTTGTTCTGGTGGCACAGATGCTGGAATGAGTGGGTGATAGAGTAAAAGTTCATGTAGAGCATTGGTTGTTAAGGATGTAGCCAGTACCTTCCACAATTGCCTGGCTCTTCAGTTTTTGCAGAATTGCATTGCTCCGATCTGTATCCCCCGAAACTCGGAATGCATGGAACATCATAACCCGGTTATAAATGCTCTGATCTTCTTGCTTAGAGGCAGCAACCAGGCAGTCAAGAGCACTACGAAGCAGTGTTACCTTTAAATAAACAGAAAATAATTATAGAACTAGTGCAAGTGTAAGAAGCTCCTTGTGGACTCCCACGAGTGGGAATAGTCCCTGTTGGTCGGCATGCCAACCGTCAGGATTCTCAGGGGGAAGGATGTAGAGGGAGGCGGTCTCCTGACCGCCGGTCACATAACTACATCCCAGACACACAACTGCTATACTGCTAATTCACTTACCCTTGCCGCGTAGTAGGTCTCTGACAGAAAAACAACCACGGCCGCTGTAAAGCTGACTTTTCCCTCCGCACCGCCCTGAAACAGAGTTTTTTTCTCTTTTTAAACAAAAAATGTTGCTACTAAAACAAGATTCCCAAAAGCAATGTCTGTAATTTTGACTGATCAAAAACAAATACAATTTTTTATTTATAAATACTAATTAAAACAAAACATAAAAAATACAGACAGTCACAAACTAAAATCACATATCATTTAAGATTTTTTTTTTTGTCAGATATCTATTTCTGTGACTGGGGAGGACCTTTGTCCCTATGCCTCACAGCAAATAGCCTGGGTGACTGGTACTTTCTTACAGTCCATACAGTCAGCCCTGAAATAATTCATTTTTAACTCTAGATATGGTACTGTGAAATCCATCTAAAGAATAATGGTCAAAAAGAACATTCTGGGAGAATGTAGTCGTAGCCCTACAACTGCAATAAGAAGACACACCACAGGGGGCAGTACATCCCCTACAGCAGTGGTTCTCAAGCCCGGTTCTCAGGACCCCACACAGGTTTCATTTTCCAGGCCACCTGTGGATTTTTAAAATGTGACAGTTGTTCATGCACAGTGACCTGGAAAACGTGAACTGTGTGGCGTCCTGAGGACCGAGTGGAGAACCTGTGCTCTACAGTAAACACATACTTTTAATAACCATACAGTGGGGGGAATCTACCAAATCTTCTAAAGACTGGAGATGTGGACAAGTGGAGAACAACCAATAAGCTTCTAGCTAGCATTTATTAAGTAGATTCTATAAAATGATAGATGTAAGCTGATGTAATGCTATAGGTAACTTCTCCACACTTAAGGTTTCATACATCTCCCCTGTAAATGTAACTAGGTTATACAGTAGAGCAGTGGTTCCCAAATTCTGTCCTCAAAGATCCCCAAGAGTTCAAGTTTTCCAGGTCTCCTCACAGAATTACAAGTGAAATAATTATCTCCTCCTGTAGATTTATTTTTTTTAAATGTGTCAGTTAGTAATGAATGCACTTGAGCACCTGCTAGGTGACCTGGAAAGCATGAACTTTTGGCGGTCCTTCATGGAAGTGAATGACAGCAGTGGTCACTGCATCACTGCAGTGGTCAATGACACCTTAGCCTGTTCTTGGTGGTTTCTGCATAAATGATCTATACAAACAGAAGCTATAGGATGGCGGAACAATGCAGAGTGGGCTTCTGTATTCTGCTGGCAAATGGGCCTAGCCCTGTACGCTTTAACCACCAGCTTTTAACGAGGAGATTAACTCATTTACCTTCAGGTCATTGTTAAAGACCATTCCCTTCGGCTCAAAACAACCAGTAGTTAAATCCTGTAAGCTTTCCAGGTACACCAAGCCTTGGTTTATTATAGTCTTATCAACAAAGGTGTACTGGGCAACACGTTGTAAGGTTTCTAAGACTCTGAAAGTCAACCTGACGGAGAAATCAAAAAGGACAAAAAAGTCAAAAACAATTCAACATCTAAAATACAAATACATTTTTTTTTTGGTAGGACAAGGCAGGGATCATGTACTAAACGGTATCTGGATGCTAAGTTGACAGTCATTAATTCAACCACTAATGGTCGACAGGCTTTATGTCGGCATGGTCAAAAGGTTGACATGGCAATGGTAGACACAGGAAAATGTTGACATGAGTTTAAAAAAATATATATTTTTGGAACTTTTTTATACTTTACAAACCACATGGACTTTGATCGGGAATAGTATCCTGGCCTGAAGCATGGAGAGTGAAGCGAGCCACACAAGGGGATGCAGTGCACTAACTGGGGGTTCCTGGTTACTTTACGGCATAAACAAAACCCGAAAATTAAATGCATAACGACCTTTTCCATGTCGAAATTTAGTCAAAGTTAACCTTTTGGGGATCGACCTAAACCAGGGGTGGGGAACCTTTGGCACGCCAGCTGTTAAACTACACATACCAGCATGCCCTGCTACAGTTTTGCTATTTGGCCATGCTAAAATTGTTGCAGGGCATGCTGGAATGTGTAGTTCTGGAGGGCCAAAGGTTCCCCACCCCTGACCTAGACACTGCTGACCTTTTCCAGGTCGACCCTATGAATAGAATTAACCTCGAAAAGGTCAACAGTGTCTACCCCACCAAACTAGGACTTCGGGTTCATACAGGTTATAGGAGTAGGTGGGGACTAAGCTAGCATCGCAACGTCGATACCCACCTGGTGACCTTTGCATGACATGCAGGCAGCCTAGCAGAAAACCCGATTGGATGCCTGTCATTTCAGTGTGGTGACTGCTCCGTGCAGTCTGTATGGTAGTGTGCTGAGCAGGAACCTCATCAGACTAAGAGCCTCTGTGATCACTACACTGCTATACAGACTGCGGAGCAGACAGAGCTCTGTGGGCCACCGCACTGTAAGGACAGGTAGCCAATCGGATTACATGTCTATCATGCAGTCACTGCAGGATGAGTCCTGTGAGCACTCCTCCTTCCCCCTATAACTGCCCTTGCACCCTCTCCGTGTCTGCCTCTGCTGGAGCTCCCTACAGGTTTTATTCGTATTAGGTCCCGCAAATTCTAATGGCAGCCCAGCCCCCCCTCATACATATGGGATGGTAAAGTATGAACAAGTTGGTTTCAATTTTTAAAAAAAACATGCAACATTCATGTAAATTTTTTGTCCTGTCAACATTTTAAATGTCCATATTTTAACCTTGTCGGTAAATTGACTGCATCCCATGGATTAGCCAGGGTCAGCCCCTCCAGACATAATGCAGTGGCTGTACATTATTGATTAGCCAGTGTCAGCCTCTCCATACATAATGCAGTGGCTGTACATTATTGATTAGCCAGTGTCAGCACCCCATACATACAGTCTTTTGTTCATCTGACTTACCATGCACTCGCTTTGGTTCTTCCTCCTGCAAAAGCGCTGAAGCTTCCATCAGAATTTCTGAAGTTGAGAATTCTCCTGTAGCCTAGGAGAGGAAAAGATGGTGTTACACTACATGTTGCAGTACCTGCACCACTTCAAGGTACAAAACACTAAACTAGGACTACTGGGCTGTACTCAGGGCAGCCTTTATTGCAGCATTTACCTTTTATTACCATTTGTATTATAAGTTGTAGAAAGGTAGAACAACATTTTGAATCATGCGGGTCTCATACAATGTCCTCATAGTGTCCTTCCAGTGCAGTTTTGTTCTGGGTCACCTGTCTGCACTTATCCCCCGACCCCAGATCTCATACATATCAGAGCACTGGTGTAAAGTTTACTCTAGCTGGCTTTCCAACAAGAACATCTGATACATTCAACTATTACTGTAAACTATGGTTTCCTAGCTTCAATCTAAATAACACCCATGGAGCATCCTACTGGATTTACTACAATGCTGAAGTTATTAGAGGGTTACTACAATTTCATATTTTAGTAAGTTGTTGTTTTTCCTGTATTGAGAAGTATGGAAAAGCAGGTTCTCATTGGGAGCACACAATTTAGAGTCTTACCATGTAACATATTCTGTTTGGAATCTAGAAATGAACTTTCAGCAAGTACTCGTCTGATACCAATATAAGCCATGTCCAACCCAAAGCAACTGCCTCCCAGGCTTATCCCTCACCCAGACTCCACAATATTATATCAGAGATGCCGTGATTCTACAGAGCACTTTCCTATTCTAGATCCCTCATCATAGTTCTAAAGCCATAATCAAAGCATTTTACTTTTCTGTTACAGACCTATCCAGGTAAGAGATCACCCCAGTGAATAATGTTAAAATAATCAGTTACTGTATGGCGGGACTACAGTAGCTTCAGTATTACCAGTTGCCATATTTTCCATAGCTCGCTTCTCAAACTCCTCAGTCAGACGTCCGGTTTTGTTCAAATAATCCACAGCAATTGGTATGGGCATCAGGCTGGCAATGGTCTGCTCCCCGCACCCAGTGGGCTCTCTGTTCAAAGACTCCGGATTGGTCAAAGCACGGCCAAATATATCTCCTACAAACATGTCACCATAAAAAGTGGTCACTATTACAAAGTGTTTACTATTACATAGGAACATGGCAAGATTATACAGAAGGCAGGGAAGATCAAGTGGCATATTTACTAAAAGGCGGTTTCTGACCGATTTTGTGTTTTAGGGTCTAAAATCACACATTTACTAACGGATGATTTTTGACATCCTTTTAAAAAAAAGTATGTCAAGTCCCAAAATCGTTAATTCCAGGAAAAATAATCAGGACTTGTTCAGGACCTCCTGCGATATCACCCCCTAATGACTAAAAAAGCAACTGGTTTATTATTATCTTAATTGGTCCTTAATTACTCGCATTGTGAACCAGTGTCTTCTTCCTCCGGGTCCTGACAGGCTGGTCTTCTACAACAGTGTAACTATGTGTGAGACCCCTGTGACCCCCTGTCAGATGTGTGACACTGTGTGTGTGTGTGTGTGTGTGTGTGTGTGTGTGTGTGTCCGTCCGTCCGCAATCAACATCAGGGAGAACTACATTTCCCAGCATCCTCCTCCACAGTGGAAAGATGGAGGGGAGATGACTGGCAGCTGCGGAGCACACCGGACCGGCCGGAACACAGCAGTATGTATCCAACCTTTTTTTTTCTCGCCCCACATGATTTTGGCTGCAAACAAAAACCCTTCCCGGTTTTTCTTTTATTGGCTACCACATAGCCTAGGTGATCCAAAATTGGGCATGAGGTCCGCAAAGTTTTTTTACAGCAAAAACATCACCCCCTAATTGGATACCCTTGTATCAGTGCACTACAGTCCATTTATAGAGGTTGCAGAAACACTGTATTCAATACATCTGCCAAATTGCAGCAATTGTGTGTGTCAGGGCGAAGGGTTGGATGGAGGGGAATGGTGGAGAGTGAAAGGTTTCAGGCAGAGAAACTCCTAGTTCAGGTATAAAGAGTTATTCTAGTAAGGTGTCATAACCTGTATAATTATTTTAATAAGACAAATTTGAAGCAAAACTGCCTTTACTCCTTCATTATAAGAAAGCTTATATTCTTGAAGCAGCATCAGGAACTCCCTGACTGACTGACTGCACTGTAGCATGTACAGAAATGATGACCACCATGACACATTAAATCTGCTGCTTATAAAAACAAAGGGTCTTTGCACTTACCAAATACAGTAACAGACGCCTTTGCTGAATCTTTCACAGTGTTCTCAGGAGTGAAGACATTGATTGGAATTACAACACTTGTGTCTGAGGGGGGGGGGAAAAACAATTAGTAGGTACTCCCAATAATGGGGGTAATTCCAAATTGATCGCAGCAGGAAATTTTTTAGCAGTTGGGCAAAACCATGTGCACTGCAGGTGGAGCAGATATAACATTTGCAGAGAGTTAGATTTGGGTGGGTTATTTTGTTTCTGTGCAGGGTAAATACTGGCCGCTTTATTTTTACACTGCAATTTAGAGTGCAGATTAAACACACCCCACCCAAATCTAACTCTCTCTGCACATGTTATATCTGCGTCTCCTGCAGTGCACATGGTTTTGCCCAACTGCTAAAAAATGTCCTGCTGCGATCAACTTGGAATTACCCCCAATGTGAGAAACTCCATTAATATGAGGGACTTGGTAAATACTCCCACTAATGTAAGGAACTTGGTAGGTACTCCTTGCAATGTGGGGAACTAGGCAAGTATTCCCAATAATGGTCGGGATGGGATGTACTAATGTACATCGCCGCCCATCGCCACGATGCTGATTGCATATGTACTAACATATGCGATCAGCATTGCGCAGGACAGCTCTTCCGTTAAGAGCTGTCCTCCGCAATGCGCAGCCTGACTTCCGGGATTCGGCCCCAGGAGTCAGTCTGCGCATGCGCGGGGTGACGGGGGCGGCCGCAGGGCATGCTGGGAGGGATCCGATCGGATACCTCACACAGCGCCGCAGAGAGAAGCCCATAGGCTTCTATGGACGTATGCCAGCTAAAGCTGGTGTACCCCGCCGCGGCGCTGTCCTGCCGGCCGAGGGTTAGTACATCAGGAAAATGCGGTAAACAGGGAGTTAACCGCATTTTCCGCTTCGTACATCCCGCCCAATGAGAGAAACTTTGTAAGTGCTCTCAATAGTACTTCCTATTATGTGAGGAACTTGTTAGATACTCCAAATAATGTGAAGAACTTGGAAAGTACTCCCAATAATGTGAGGAACTTGGAAAGTACTCCCAATAATGTGAGGAACTTGGTATGTACAGTACTCCCTATAATGTGAGGAACTTGGTACTTCCTGTTATGTGAGGTACTTGGTAGGTAACCCCAACAATATGAGGAACTTTGTAAATACTCCCAATAATATGAGGAACTTGGCAGGTTCTCCCAATAATGTGAGAAACTTGGTAGGTACTCCCAATAATGTGAGAAACTTGGTAGGTACTCCCAATAATGTGAGAAACTTGGTAGGTACAGTACTCCCTATAATGTGAAGAACTTGGTAAGTACTCTCTATAATGTGAGGTGCTGGGTAGGTACTCCTTATAATGTAAGGTACTTGGTAGATGCTCCCAATAATCTGAGGAATTTAGTAGGTACTCTCTATAATGCGAGGAGCTGGATGAATGTAGCCTGTATACTGACACTAGGAAAATATAAATACCATCCACTTACCATTCACACAGATAAAGTCACTTCTGGTTACTTCTTTCTGTATACCCTCAGCCTTATACACAGAGGAGAGAAACAAAACAGAACAGTATAAAGTGTTTTTTGTATTGCATTTTGAACACTGTCCTACTATAAACTACTACTCTATGTACAGTGCAGTAAATGTGATACAGGGGATCTTACATACAAGATCTATATTAACAATGTTAAAAAAAAAAACATCA
This sequence comes from Pseudophryne corroboree, assembly GCF_028390025.1. Lineage (NCBI taxonomy): Eukaryota > Metazoa > Chordata > Amphibia > Anura > Myobatrachidae > Pseudophryne > Pseudophryne corroboree. Next base: position 762,776,296 of record NC_086446.1, read on the forward strand.
CTAAATGGATTTGTTTATTTATTTTGCATCATGATGCAATCCGTAATAAACTCCACTTTACCACATAAAGGAAAGACTTGAAAGGAGAGTGGAGAAATGAGCCAGTGGAGAAGTTGCCCATGGCAACCAGTTAGCTGCCCTGTATAGATTTTATAGTATGCAAATGATAAATGTTACTTCAAGGCTGATTGGTTGCCATGGCCAACTTCTCCACTAGCTCACTTCGCCACTTTTATCACTGCTTAGTACATCTCCCCCTAGATCAATGAAGCCTACACCAAAAGGTCCTCCAGTAGGATACAAGTCCTGCCTGTGTGAGACCTACCTTATAAGGGACACACACCCATCCCACTGGTCTTAGTGTTGTCTGTGCCATATGCATAGTAGTGCATTAGTTCATGTGTCTTTTAGGAGTGCCCTAGTTCATTTTCTTCCTTGTAGTAGTGCCCTAGTTCATTTTCTTCCTTGTAGTAGTGCTCTAGTTCATTTTCTTACTTGTAGTAGTGCCCTAGTTCATTTTCTTACTTGTAGTAGTGCCCTAGTTCATTTTCTTCCTTGTAGTAGTGCCCTAGTTCATTTTCTTCCCTGTAGTAGTGCTCTAGTTCATTTTCTTCCCTGTAGTAGTGCCCTAGTTCATTTTCTTCCTTGTAGTAGTGCTCTAGTTCATTTTCTTCCCTGTAGTAGTGCCCTAGTTCATTTTCTTACTTGTAGTAGTGCCCTAGTTCATTTTCTTCCCTGTAGTAGTGCTCTAGTTCATTTTCTTCCCTGTAGTAGTGCTCTAGTTCATTTTCTTCCTTGTAGTAGTGCCCTAGTTCATTTTCTTCCCTGTAGTAGTGCCCTAGTTCATTTTCTTCCCTGTAGTAGTGCCCTAGTTCATTTTCTTCCTTGTAGTAGTGCCCTAGTTCATTTTCTTCCTTGTAGTAGTGCCCTAGTTCATTTTCTTCCTTGTAGTAGTGCCCTAGTTCATTTTCTTCCTTGTAGTAGTGCCCTAGTTCATTTTCTTCCTTGTAGTAGTGCCCTAGTTCATTTTCTTCCTTGTAGTAGTGCCCTAGTTCATTTTCTTCCTTGTAGTAGTGCCCTAGTTCATTTTCTTCCTTGTAGTAGTGCCCTAGTTTATTTTCTTCCTTGTAGTAGTGCCCTAGTTTATTTTCTTCCTTGTAGTAGTGCCCTAGTTCATTTTCTTCCTTGTAGTAGTGCCCTAGTTCATTTTCTTCCTTGTAGTAGTGCCCAAGTTCATTTTCTTCCTTGTAGTAGTGCCCTAGTTCATTTTCTTCCTTGTAGTAGTGCCCAAGTTCATTTTCTTCCTTGTAGTAGTGCCCAAGTTCATTTTCTTTCTTGTAGTAGTGCCCTAGTTCATTTTCTTCCTTGTAGTAGTGCCCTAGTTCATTTTCTTCCTTGTAGTAGTGCCCTAGTTCATTTTCTTCCTTGTAGTAGTGCCCTAGTTCATATTCTTCCTTGTAGTAGTGCCCTAGTTCATATTCTTCCTTGTAGTAGTGCTCTAATTCATTGTATGACCCTTAGTTGCAAGGTGCAACCTAGTACATTATATGCCTAATAACAGTGCCCTGATCTCTTTTATGCCCCTAATTAGTGCCCTAATTAATGTTATGCCTGATAGTAGTGCTCTAGTTTACTTTATTCCCCATGATAATGCCCATAAATGCTTTATGTCCAATAGTAATGCACCATATATAGTATGCTAAACAGCACTGCCCTAGCCCATGATTATAATATTCCCATAGTATTGTGGTGCCCTTGAGCTGGTTTATATCATGTAAACCACTACCACCACCACCATCTCCAGATTTATCTCAAAACCTCTGCAGGCTTCCATCTGTTCCCTGGTTTAATGCCAGTGGAATGCAGGAAACGTCTCTCTCAAAAGAATTTAGTGCCGATTCCAAAAAGAGATGGGTACAGAGGAGGCGGCTCTCTAAGTCTACTGGTCCTATACCAACCCATGTGCCCACTATCATTATTCCATTGCAAGAGTGTGCACACTGAGCAACTTGGGAGGGTACCATAAACAGTTGGGTCTCTATTATATATATTATATTATCAATATCCTCAGCAACTAAATCTCACTCTTGCATAAAGTAGCCAGATAGACATTTAGGGGTAGATGAACCAAGCCTTGGAGAGTGATAAAGTGGACAGAGATAAAGTGCCAGCCAATCAGCCCGTAACTGACAATTTTCCAACACAGCCTGTAACATGGCAGTTAGGAGCTGATTAGCTATACTTTATCTCCGTCCACTTTATCATCATAGAAACATAGAAGTTGTCGGCAGATAAGAACCACTTGGCCCATCTAGTCTGCCCCTTATTTTTTATTTTTTATATTATTTTTTATCACTAACCTTATTTGATCCTTATTTCTTTGTAAGGATATCCTTATGTCTAGCCCATGCATGTTTAAATTGCTCTACTGTCTTAGCCTCTACCACCTCTAATGGGAGGCTATTCCACTTGTCCACTACCCTTTCTGTGAAATAATTTTTCCGAAAATTTCCCCTGAACCTCCCCCCCTCCAGTCTCAGTGTATGTCCTCGTGTCCTATTGCTTCTCTTCATTTGGAGAATGTTCCCTCCTGGACTTTGTTAAAGCCCTTCATTTTTTTGAAAGTTTCTATCATGTCCCCCCTTTCCCTTCATCAAAGGCTCTCCTCCTTAGAGAGGCATACCTCTGGATCCAGGGCACCCTGTGTTACTAGTAGGGACATAACAGGGCTGCACTGTGCCCTTGGCTGGTCACAATACTAGCCACTCCCCCTGACCGATGACATCAGGATGTCAGGACAAGGGGGTGGGGCCACTATCACAGTTAAGTACAGACTGCAGCTACGGCCCTGGCTACTGGAACCCATTATGCATCCATTGACTACTGGAGTATACTCAGGACCTCTTAGATGGTCATTTATATACAGTATGCATAACTGCGCTAAGAAGCAGAGCTGTACGTAGCAGGGACGTGCGGTGAGCTAAATAGCTCAGGAGGCACTGGCTAGCACCAGAGCTTTACATGCAATATATGAGCCAAAGTGTACATCTGGGCATTATACACAGGAGCAGCATTATAAGCTCTTGGAAATCTGGTAAGTTTTGATTAGAGATGTGTGAAAAAGTTAGCCAGGTGAGGCACTGCCTCACCTGCCATAGAGTTTTTACTCCAGAGTTTTGGCTATAAAAATTATTAGAATAATGCAAAAAAGATATTTAAAACATATTCTTTGTATTTTTTTTTATATACTTTATACAGTCAAAACTCTGGCACAAACATAAGTATGACAGGAAAGGCTCTGCCTCACCCCACCGTCCGTCACTGGTACGTAGGTCCATTTATCAGGGGGATCTGGCACGCCATCACACTGCACAAGCTCCAGAGACGAGTGTACGCCTCTGTGGGCAGTACATAGTTGTAACTTTGGGTTTAATTCACACCTGATCACTACTGTTCGTCTTCGCACAGCAACCGATCTCGTCTGAATTGCGCCGACGCATGCCAGACTGCCGACGGCCATATCAGCCTTGCGATTGCCTCTGCCTGATTGACAGGTAGAGGCAGTCACTGGGCGGGGGGGTGTCATCCAGGCAACGCAGGCGTGCCCGGATGGTGCGGGAGGGGAAGCCCGCGACAGCTACGTGACGTCACACACAGCTGCTGTGACCCAAAAAGCAACGAGTAGCTCCCTGCAAGCACTCAGGAGCTGCACTGTTAGGGAGCTACTTAGCAAGTACAAAAGCATCGCCGCTGTGTGATGCTTTTGTACTTGTGCAGAGGGGCAGGGACTGACATGCAGGGTGGATTAGTCCTGTGCTTGATGTCTCCCCGCATGTCTGAGTAACTGATCGTAGCCGTGCTTAATTTTTATGGCTACGAGGAAGACTGAATTACGCGGTTTGTTGCTTTTCTGCTTGCAGTTGAGTGGGTGTAACTGGATGCTATTCAGAGCCGTCTTTTCATATGGGCTCTTGCCCAAGGGCCCCAGGAGTCTAAGTGCTCTAGGATGATAGCCGAGGGTCCCCTCTTTCCAGCGGTACCAGATTTTTTTAAATCCAACCTAGGGAACCTGAGATATCCGGCTTCTAAGCAGTGGTCCCCATCCAAGCCTGTTAATTGCTCTTCCCAGCTAGATATCTCAGGTTATGTTTGGCTTAGAGTTTTTCTGAGTATATATTCCAAAAGCTGGTACTCTCCCCTTTTGGTGGACACTGGCAGCTTTTCTCTACTATACCCAGAACCAAAGATATCAGCCTTACAGCAGCTGGTCCCTGCTCCAGCTCCACACGCCTGGAATGCAGTTTTATATTTTCATTGGTGGATTGCTCTGGCTCCTGAACTCTGATCCCCAAGTCTCCAGCACCTCCTGAAAGGTGGAACTTTCTAGTGTTGTAACCCATTGAAAGCTAAAATCTATTTCCCGGAACTGGAGATATCTGCAGTCAAGCAAGCTGCCCTCCCACCGGAAAATTAAGCCCATTCCCACTATCCACCCCTCCCCTGTTTATTAAACCCTGCCCTACAACCCTGTAAGTCATATCCCAGGGCCTCTTTCAACAGTTTAGTGTTCTACCTCCTTCCCAATCTCCCACCATCTGTGCAGTAAAAGTGTAATTAGCAGAAATTACTGTTCCAGGTCCTACATGCTGAGCGGAAGATAGAACACAACCTACTACCACCTGCGGGACATCAAAGTTGCCACTGATAGCACCTCCCACCTCTACTGCTGCAGGATGGGTTGGAGCCCCAGTGAATTAGTTTGCCCAGGAGCCTACGCTGCTGTTAAGACAGCTCTGGTGGTAATGGAGGAATGAATATGTAGCCAGTGTACGGCGTGTAGACAATTCTGCAGGTTATGCCTTGCTATATAGTGGGGACTGCGGCCTATAGTGTCAGTCAGCCTAATACAATATATCTGAATCACTAGATGTCTCGTTAAATAGTCCTTAAAGTATTTAATGGAGATACTGGCGATAGGTAAGAGGGGCTTGTCATATAGGACCCCCAGTATTTCCACGATTCTTCAGTAGGAAGAGGGGGGAGTGGGGGGGGTGGGGGGGGGGGGGGGAGGAGAGTGTTCTCACCTTCACAATGATGGTTCTCACTATAGTATCCTTGCGTAATGGCTGGGTAGAGTCTGCCGGGCCGTCACATGAATCTCCGATCTGAATAGTTTCACCCGTCACACTGACATTTAACACGCCTGCAAAATTGGAGCAAGTAGATGTACAGGTGCAGCAGGCTTTATTGCAAAATCAGAGATGCAGATACTATACCGCTGGATGCAACTCAAATCCACATCAAATCATTATCACAGCTGAGCTCTACAATGGAGCATTATTAGAGACCGTTCCTATATAGAAGCTGCCAGGGAAGGGTTGATTACTGGATTACCATTATGTTTGCAGCAGACACTAAGTGGTAGATTTACTACCAGTGGTGTTTCAGATAGCAGCCTATTACATTCTCTCGATCATTTCTCTATTGCATTCTGAAAAATGAGACAGAATTTGTTTGGTTGGTTGCTATGGGCAACACCAATCTGTTTTAGAAGCTTTAGTATATCTACCCCTAAGTCTGACCTCAAGATTTTGAACTGTTTTGTTGTGTAGAAAACACAGACCCATTGCACAGATCAGTTAAATCCCGGTCACCTGTGCTCATGCCTCGATATCCGTAAAACCTAGACTGTAATGGTGGAGTTTTCTGGATTAAGGGGTTTACTGTATATCCTAAACTTTGTGTTCTAAATCACTTTTAATAGCAAAACACGGCTTGAAGTGGCTGTACTGTAGTTGCAGCATCCGAGGACGTCTGTTTTACTACCTAATGCAGAAACTGTACAGCTAATGTGGGGCTGTCCTTCTGGAACCGGAAGATGCCCATTGATGTTGCGCCAACAGCCATCAATAGTATCTATGCTTGTAACAGCCATAACCTAGGTATAAGATATATGTCAGAAATAGGCTACTCTAGCATGACTCGCACCAAGCTTGGATATATACCTATGAATATTGCGCAAGCCAGGGACCAGTTCCTGCCCAAAAATGCCCCATGTACTCTAAAGACGAAACTGGCCAAGTTCAGTCCAACTCAGAATAGGATGGACATATGCAAAACGCGTCAGTATGTAAAAAGTCGCCAACTCAGAATGAACCCAGATTGTGCATATACCTGTACTGTAGAGGATTTCTTCAATGGTAACTTCAGGTCACCACCCTCTCCTCTACATTAAGTCTTTAGCAGACCTACCCCCTCATTAGATATAGCCCATATGTGCATTACCAGTTTCTGTAAAGATCTGCAGAACATTTCAGAGGCTTAAATCCATCAAATGGTCCAAGCTCCAGTAGGGGCACTAGTAGTTTTCAAGGTTATTTTCTGAAATAGTAGGACCTCTACAACCAACATACCGGAGACTTGGCTTTATCTCAGCCCAATAGCTTTCCTTAAAGTCTTCCTATCGCAGAGGCCAGTTAAACAACTCTCCTTCAATCAAGTTGTAAAACCTAGTAATGCTCGGCAGAAGGAGAGCTGCCATCTCTCAGGCACCGCATTACTGCATTGTACAACTCCAGACAAACATGATCGAAGTCTCTTTGTAACAGAACAGATAAGAAAGGGAAGTCTCAGGCAAATGTTTCCGTCGTAAGTTCTATTTATGCCAATCCATGCTGTAACTGAAATGGTAACGTACCTAATGAAGTGGCATTCACCTGCCAGGAATAAGAGGCTCTCTGTCCTGAGCAGATACATTGCTCGCTCTCCTCATTGCCAGCTTTTGTGGTGTAGTCATCGGACGGCTGTAAGGTCACGCGGACCTGGATAAACAGAGGGCATCAGGTATATAATATATACACACATACTATATATACACATATATGTGTGTGTGTGTGTGTGTGTGTGTGTGTGTGTGTGTGTGTGTGTATGTATATATACATACATACACACTGTAGATGTTATTCAAAGATAACAAATCATGTACAGTAAGTGTTAAACAATCAGCAAATTAAAAAAATGACTTTGTGAAATTGCCAAACCCAACAGTCCAAGTTTTAAGTATTTTCATGGCTCAGTACACATGGCTAAATCGAATTGACTGAGCTGATAATTAAGTCACCTGTGGCCAAGCATGGATAAACTTGAAACCTGGCCTATTGGGGGGCCTTTAGAACCTATTTGAGAACCTCTGGTGTAACGGGATGTTTGAACATAGGAAGGTGAGAACATGTAGACGCAATTGCAGGCTATGATGTATCAGTGTTTCTGCAGATATCTAATTTCAGACACATCTATTGCGCCTTGTATAGGGCTGGTAAAAGTGCTGTATGTATAGGGGAGGTGCAGTCACATAGACAGATATGGGTTACTACTGTATGCTCATTACTGTAATGTGGGAGCAGTTATGGGTAATGTGTGTTTAATGCTGCATTGGACCCTTATTGTGGATTTATAGAGACAGAAAAATGAAGCTGTGCACAAAAAGATTCTATGTACTACTGCCAATACAGTGGTCAGTAAGAACGGGATGCACCATGACTACCACCCACTAACTCAAACAGATAACAAAAAGGAACCTTTGGAAACGTGATAGCACCACACCAGCAGATAATAACCCTGACGAGATGTACAGTAGCTTCTCTGAAAGCCAAGGAAAGTTCTTACAGTCCAAGGACCATACGTAGCAGCAACCTGCGCTGCTCTGGTCCATGCTCAACTTGACCATCTTCCATCAGCAGGTAGCACAAATACCTTTGACATACGGCTGCTGACACGTGCAAGCCTTGTTTTTAAGAAATACAAATTTAAGGCTCACTTATCAATGAGTGATAAAACTTCTATCAATCACAAGAACTCTTTACATGTGATAACTGGTGCTCCAGCCAATCAGATCCTAACTGTCATGTGTTTGAAAAAGGACAGTTGGTAGCAGTTTGACTGGAGCACCATTTTTGATATGCAATGATTTATGTCATTCACAACGAGTGTTATCACTCATTGATAAAAGGTCCCCTTAATCTAGCTCATATTGGAATAGAACACTCTTGCCCCCTTCCTTGCACAGTGGAGCAGAAGACAAAAGAATTAAAGTCTTCCTGTTCATACCCAAGTACTACCATACACAGCACAAGAGTTACTTCCAGGTCCTCCCTGTTCCTTTCCATGTGTATAAGCAGTACAATTTATGTCAGTTCCATGTTGGTGGACAACAAAGAAGCCACCAGTGAGTATGCACTCCTACTCAGAAAATATTAATTGCCACCTATAGCATTCTGGTGCCAAAAAGCAGGAATGATGTTTGTAATCTGTGTCAGCGATACATGTAACACAAATGCAGATATTAAAGCGCTAACAATTGGGTATACACAGAGCTCCCAGCCAGTGATCACCTTGGCACATTTATCCAGGTAGTTGGACGCAAAGGCCTTCAAGGACAGGATCTCTCCTCGGACAATAGAAGAAGGAAGGGTGACATCTACAAAGAACAGCTGGAATGAGGTGTAGTTGGCTGGGTGTTTGGTCATGCCGATCCCGGTCTGATTTGAGAGACAGATCATATCAGCTTTCCATTCCGTGATGGTGCCTGGGACCTGTAGTGGCACAGAGGTTGAACCACTTTCCCTGAGGAGGAGGAAACAAAACCATTTTAAAGAATACCATAATTAAGTATTAAAGCCCATAAAGTGTTCTCCTTATCCATATACCTTCAGGCTAATGCAACTTCTGCCGAGTCCTAGCTATATACTCTATGCTTTTTCTTTAGACTAAGGTTCTATTGTCTGTTACCGTATACCACATTATTATAGAAGTTCTATTACAGCACCAGGGGAAATGCACATGTGGCCTCGCTAGCTACTGTGGAACTACATATCCCAGCATGCCCTGCCACAGTTTTGCTATTAGGGCATGTGAAAACTGTGGTAGGGCATGCTGGGATGGATAGTTCCACAGCAGCTGGAGGATGTTTAATACTCTTGGTTGTGCACATAAGTTAAAGATGTCAGGGCTGTATAAGGGAAGTGCCAGCAAGTCGGTATACGACAAGCATTAATATACACTAAAATGGCTATAATATACAGAAACAAAGATATAATAATGCTATTTAAAATATTAAATCAAGAACCACTTACACCTTTGTACAGCTACCTTCTACTGGTGACCCCTCCCTATATAACTGCACTAAATACCAAGGTAGCAGAGCCACAATATCCACGTCACCATATACTGGTATATTCAACTGAAGTTGGATCCTTTCCGACATGAATTGTCAGAAAGGATCCGACAAAGCACTATTCAAAGAACGCCCAAACCTGATAGAATGACATTGGTGAGAATGGCCAAAATACGGACAGTTTTTAAAGTCGGAATAACAATGTTGGAAACTGGGCCAAAAACTGTAGCATTTGCCCACGTTTCAGAGAGAAACACGCAGATGGGCGGCTATTCCGCCGATCCACGCGCTTTCCGACAAGTCGGAATTCCCCACTTGTTGGAAAAATTAGGGCTCCATTGAATAGGTTGGAACCCCTTACGACTTAAAATAGTCGGAAAGTGCCATCTTTCCAACAAGACGTCAGTTTCAGACTTCAATTGTATATACCCCATAGAGTGTAAATGGTATATTGTAACAGGTTCCGGTATGAATGGTCGACCATGTTATGGTCGACAGTCATTAGGTCGACCACTATTGTTCGACATTGACATGGTCGACATGAACACATGGTCAACACATGAAAATGGTCGACACATGAAAAGGTCGACATTAGTTTTTTAAACTTTTTTTTGGTGTCGTTTTTTGCTTCGCTCGCCATGCTTTGGGCATGGTGCCTTCGCTCCGCTACCGCTTCGCTCGGCACAGATTACCGTTCCAATCGTAGTCCACGTGGATCGTAAAGTATGGAAAAGTTCCCCAAAAGAAAAAGAAAAAAGTTAAAAAACTCATGTCGACCTCTTCATGCGTCGACCATCTTCATGTGTCGACCATGTGCCCATGTCGACCAATAGTAGCGGACCTAATGACTGTCGACCATAACATGGTCGACCATGTGAACGGATACCATTGTAACAGTAAGTGGGCATACCATAAGTACAGTGAATGCAGTTTAGCTTAATTCAGAACAAAAGAAGAAGATGTGCAGGATTGAACCCAAGTTATCTTCTACAGGGGAAGTAATGTCTGGAAGAGTCAGATGTAGCCCCGGACTGGGCATCTGCTGCAGAACTTCCACATTAGAAGTACAGGCACATCCTATGTTTATCTCTGTGTTACCACCGGTGACCACACTGTTGTCAGACACTCACCCAACACGTGCAAGATCGTAATACCATACTTCCGGAAAGTAGGTCCGCTCACTGACGATAGCAGGAACCGGTGTTACAGAACCAACATCTGCAAAACTTGCTTCTGTAAAACAGGATAATAAGAAGACATTCAGGATTTTTTAAGTTTGTGTGTGCGTCCCTGCCCCTATATGCTTACATAGCCCTTCCCCGGTATACAGCAGTGTATCCGAATGTGCAAGAACTGAGATGCCCACACCATCTCCATGCGTCCGAGTAGCCACCTCCCTGTCGCCACCCAGTAACATTCCGATACATCTGGATCAGTGCTGCGACTCTGTGCGCAGACAATCGGGACGCATGCGCGTTGTGACTTAGATGCATGTACAGTGGAAAGCCATTGCTCCACTATGCCCGGCATCGGCTGTGTGTGACGGAGATTCAGGCTCCCAGCACTGTCAGATCACAGCTGCAGAGGCTTTACATGTATCTGCTCGGATGTTAAAATGAAAAAAATAATTAATTAACAGTGTGCAATAGATTTCAGCAATTATAAAAAAAATTGACATCATTCAAAAATACACACGGCCAGTCAAAGGGTGAAACTAGACGTAAACAATAGGACAGTGCCATGATGGACCAATGTTTACGGTAGAGATGCACGGTTCGGTTTTCATGAAATACGAAATCAGCCGAACTTAGCTGTTCCAAGTCAAATTGAGTCCCAGATCAGAATTACTTTGAAGTTTGTAGTTTTCTATGTATATTTAATGCTAAAACTTGGATACAGAGTATCTGGTAGCCGGGGCCCCCATAGTGCCGGGCCCCCTCCTCTCTCTCCATAGGGCCGGAGCCCCCCTCCTCTCTCTCCATAGGGCCGGAGCCCCCCTCCTCTCTCTCCATAGGGCGGAGCCCCATCCTCTCCCTCCATAGGGCCTGAGCCCCCCTCCTCTCTCTCTCTCTCTCTGTCTCTCTCCATAGGGCCGGAGCCCCCGCCTCTCTCTCTCTCCATAGGGCCGGAGCCCCCGCCTCTCTCTCTCTCTCTCTCTCCATAGGGCCGGAGCCCCCTCCTCTCTCTATATAGGGCCGGAGCCCCCCCCTCTCTCTCTCTCTCTGTAGGGCTTAGGCCCCCTCCTCTCTCTCTCTCTCTCTGTAGGGCCAGAGACCCCTCCTTTCTCTCTCTCTGTAGGGCCAGAGCCCCCTCCTCTTTTTCTCTCTCTGTAGGGCCGGGACTCCCTTCTCTCTCTCTCTCTCTCTGTAGGGCCGAGGCCCCCTCCTTTCCGTGGTACAGTTGCCAGTAAACCATCCCTGTGCCATGATTCTGCTGCACATGAGCGAGTATCTGGGACAATGGCAGACGTGCCATTTTACCAGTGATTTGCGCATGAACTGGGATGATCAAAACCAAATGCTGATGAAAGACAGATGCAGTAATATCAATTCAGTCATCTCCCTACCCAACATTTTTTTTATATTTACAGTAAAACAAAAAAGTTCTCTCTCTGTATATAATATAACTCAGCATTTCCCAAGTCATGTCCTCAGGAGCCTCTAACTATGCTGCATTACAGATCTCCTGTGTAACACAAGTGCAATAATTAGCACAGGACACTCCATGTTGTGCAATATAATGACTGTTGTGCAAGACATTAATCACATCCACAACTTCCATTGTGTATAGACAAAAAAAATAAAAAAAAATAATAATAATTATATATATATATATATATATATATATATATATATATATATATATATATATATATATATATATATATATATATATATATATATATATATATATATATATATATATATATATATATTATCTTGAACGAGTTACCTGGTCGAAGGGCCAAAGTGTTAAATGGTCGGCTGCTCGCATTGTCCAATGCAAAAATTTGCGCAGTTAGACGTGAACTTCCACACAATGCTGGTTTGTTTATTGTGATGTTTGGAGCAATAAAATGTATACACAGTGCCTGAAAGCAACAGATACATTTATGAAAAAAAATTATAAAAATTACAACAAAATACATATACACAGTCACACACACGATTTCCACAATTGTAAATATAAATGAGTGGTATAAATGTGCTAAATCTATACAGCTGTAAACGTCTTAATGTATGTAAATATTAATCCATGGTTCTTGGCGTTACCTGAGAAGCCACCGTAGAAAATACAGTAAAAAGTGTCAGGACCATTTTAATAGTTTATTAAATTCTACACACTGGAGGTGCAATCCAAATTTTGATCCGATTGTCCATTTGGGCGTTATCGTTCACCCAACGCAAGCCACGCATCGGTAATGACATCATTATGTCAACCCCCTTCTCATCCCCTTAGGGGAGATTTATTATAATTCTAACTGCATTGTTTCCCAATTCCCACCTGAAGAATACCTACTGTATGTTACTGTACATTTCATGTTCCTAACATATCGGGAAGTAAGAGAATTAGTGATGAGTCAGTCAGTCAGTGCCGATTCTCAGATATATATTATAGATGTGTGTGTGTGTGTATATATATATATATGTATCTCTCTCTCTATATCTATATCTATATCTATATCTAATAAGATGACTGTGCGGATAATAAAGTAGGGAAATGTTGCTGTACCTGAGTGCTGGTCTAAGGAATAATCTTTTTAGTGTTCTGGAGTGACGCACCGAATGAACTCTTGTATCTATCTATATATAATATTACTAGGTGCTTCATCGCCCCCTACGGGCGCTCTTCACCGTCGCAAGGGGCTACGCCCCCTTAACCCTTGCATGCCTTTCTGGAGTTCAATTTTTGTATTATATTATATATATGGTGAAGAAGGCGCAGTCCCTTGCGACGGCGTGAACAGCACCTGCAGGGCACGATGTACAGAATGTAGCGGGTGCGGGGGGGACTGCGGATGGTGTCTGTAGATGCTGCGGGTGCAGAGGGGGCGGAAGTGCGGGTGGGGCCCGGATGGGGAAGGGTCGGGAGGTGCAGAGGAGTAGGGGATGCAGATGGGGGAGGGGTCCAGAGGCACTGCAGGTGGGGGAGAGGCAGGGGCAGGTTGTGGATGGGTGAAGGGTTCCAGAGGTGCTGTGGGATGGGAAGGGGCGGGAGTGCCACTGGTGGGGTAGGGGCCCACAGGCACCATCGGTAGGGGAGGGGCAGGTACGGGTGTTGCGGCGGATGGGGAAGGAGGTCTGGAGGTGCTGCAGGTGGTGGAGGGGCAGGTGCGGGGGTTCCATTGGTGGGGGAGGGGTGGGTGATGGGGGGACCGCGGATAGAGGAGGGTGTCTGCAGATGCTGCGGGTGGAGGGGGGCAGGTGTGGGGGGAGACATAAGGGGGGTGAATGGTGAAGGGGGCCTGGAGGTGCTGGGGGTGGTGAAGGGGCGGAGAAGTGGGAGCCGCGGGTGGTGTAGGGGGTCTGGAGGTACAGCATGTGGGGGAGGGATGGAGTGCCGCATGTGGTGGAGGGTAAGGTGCGGAGGGTGTGGTGCATTGGGGAGAGGTCTGGAGGTGCAGTAACAGGGCCAGGACAGGGGCGACGGGGCCAGGACAGGGGAGACGGGGCCAGCACAGGGGCGACGGGGCCAGCACAGGGGCGACGGGGCCAGCACAGGGGCGACGGGGCCAGCACAGGGGCGACGGGGCCAGCACAGGGGCGACGGGGCAAGCACAGGGGTGACAGGGCAAGCACAGGGGTGACAGGGCTAAGATATGGGTGAAAGGGCTACGAAATGGGTGAAAGGGCCAGGATAAGGGTGGCAGGGCAAGGCCAGGGGTGACAGGGACAGATGTGTCTTACCGGAGTCACTGCTGCTGGCTGCTGCTGTTCCACTCCAACCTGTTGGCATTTGCTGCTGGTGGAGACTTGGCATGGCTGACTCTCTTAGGCTGAAGTCCTGCTTCCTCTGCCCGTCCACATCCCTCCCCCTCTCCTCAGTCACACACCGCAGACCTCACACAGCTGCCGGGCACTGTGGTAAGGTGAGACTGGGAGTGACTGGTTAGCCCCCAGGAGATGCTGCGGCTGGAGGGAGCATTGACCCCATAGCATGCACGTGGTGCCGACCTCGCGGCTGCTGGGCACTGTGGTAAGGGGAGACTGGGAGTGACTGGTTAGCCCCCCCAGGAGATGCTGCGGCTGGAGGGAGCATTGACCCCATAGCATGCACGTGGTGCCGACCTCGCGGCTGCTGGGCACTGTGGTAAGGGGAGACTGGGAGTGACTGGTTAGCTCCCAGGAGACGCTGCGGCTGGAGGGAGGAAGGGGTCAGAGCCTGCAAGCAACACGGACTTCTGCAGCGCTACCCGCCGGCTAAAGTGTGTGAAGGAGCTGGGCGCACCTCACTGCGGGCGGCAGCGCTGCAACTAGCGGTGGGGTTGCTGGGGCTGGAGATAACAGAGGTAGTACAGAAAGTGCACAGTAGCTGGTGACCCACAAAACTGCAGCTAAGAAGCGTGGAATATGCCAGAAAGTGACGCTCCTCTGCGCCAGAGAGACCCTACTGAGTATGCGGATGTGGGGGGTCAAGTACACAGTGAGCCGGTGCCCGTCTGTCTGTACGGCATACCCCCTCACACCCCCATACCTCCCAAATGTCCCGATTTTCACGGGACAGTACCATTTTTTGGGGTCTGTCCCGCTGTCCCACCCGCGGGTCGCAGTGTCCCGCAGTGGGGGGGCAGTTGAAAAGCTCCTGTACTCGCTTTTCTGCTTAGCAGAGCAGCGTTGAATAGTGGAGACAGAGACAGAGGGTGCATCAGGGGGTACTGATTAAGGGGGGGTTCCCGCAGCAGTCGGATTAAGGGGGGGGGGGGGCAGGCGGTACGTACTGTTGGCCCCACAGTTTTAGGGGCCCCCCCGGCTGGAGTAGCTCTGTCCTAGCTCTGAAGCTCCTCTGTCCTGCCAGCAACAGCATTGTGCTACAGTCAGTATACGCTGCTGCGTATTGGCAGGTCTGTGGTGTTGCAGGGAGGCAGTAGTCTCCCTGCTTTCTTCTGCCTGTGCGGCTGTGTAGGGGGGAGTGACCACCCCCTCTGGATTTACCCCTAGCTAAGGGCCAAAATGCCATAAAAAAAAAAAAGCCCGGATTTTGCATGAGGGGCGTGGCGCGATTAGGCCACGCCCCCAACCCCATAGCAGGCACAGCAATGATATAGGGCTTCCCTGTCACAAGTGCCCTGGGCCCCCCGGACTCATAATCAGCCCCTGGGGGCATGCCAGCACCTCAGACCGCTGGGAATGCTCCCTCACTGACGAAAACGGGGACCCTCCCGTGAAGCCACGCCCCCTTTTCGGTGTGTGTGTGTGTGTGTGTGTGTGTGTGTGTGTGTGTGTGTGTGTGTGTGTGTGTCCCTCATGCCTGAAGATAGCTGGGAGGTATGCACCCCTGCCTGTGCCCCCATGTCCATACTATCTGCTTCAGCTCCTAGTCTCCTATAGATTTGGCCAAATCTGTGACTCATTTGACTAACTCCGCCCAGTTTTGTGACTCCGCCCAGCGTTAGCAAATGAATCACAAAGTCACAGATCTGGGCTATTATATAGGAGATATTATATTATTTACACTATATAGGTTACGTTTCTCTCACCCAAAATACTGAATATTTGTTTCATGCAGAAAATGATTACAAGTCTACTATATAAAAGTGAAAATGTGTCTGTCTGTTTTTCTATACAAATCCAGTTTAAAAGCGAAGATCGTGAAATTTGGCATACAAGCGTATTAAGGGGGTCATTCCGACCCAATCACACGCTGCAGTTGTTCGCAGCGCAGCGATCGGGTCGGAACTGCGCATGTTCCGGAGCTGCAGACCTTAACCAACCTTCTAGTGTCCCAGGTCCTATTCCTCAACACTTCCTTAGGAAGCCCCAAACTTAACACATACCCCGACCTCCACCTCTGGACTTAACCAAATCATTATTCGAAACCAGACCGATGCCTGTAATCCAATGCAAAGCTCTAAAACTATCCTACAGTGCTCCAACAATTGCCTCATATATAAAACATGCAAGAAACCCCCCACCACAGCGTAATCCCCTATACCTGTGTGTGTATAAACTTTGCATCTTTTCAATCAGACATAGGGGGTCATTCCAAGTTGATCGCTAAATAAAAATGTTCGCTGCGCAGCGATTAAATGAAAAAGAAAGCCTTTCAGTCGCAATGGCAGCCGCAGAGTGATTAACAGGAAAGGGGCGTTTCTGGATGTCAACTGACCATTTTCAGGGAGTGTTCGAAAAACGCAGGCGTGCCAGGAAAAACGCAGGGCGTGGCTGGCCGAACGCAGGGCGTGTTCGTGACGTCAAATCCGGAACTAAACAGTCTAAAGTGATCGCAAGATAGGAGTAGGTTTGGAGCTACTCAGAAACTGCACTTTTTTTTGTAGCCGCTCTGCGATCCATTCGTTTGCACTTCTGCTAAGCTGAAATACACTCCCAGTGGGAGGCGGCCTAGCGTTTGCACGATTACTAAAAACTGGTAGCGAGCAAACAACTCGGAATGACCCCCATAGATGGCAATTCAGACCTGATCGCTGCAGCAAATGTTAGCAGTTGGGCAAAACCATGCGCACTGCAGTGGGAGGCAGATATAACATGTGCAGAGAGAGTTAGATTAGGGTTGAGTGTGTTCAAACTGAAATCTAAATCGCAGTGTAAAAATTAAGCAGCTAGTATTTACCCTGCACAGAAACAATATAACCCAACCAAGTCTAACTCTCTCTGCACATGTTATGACTTGGTTGGGTTATATTGTTTCTGTGCAGGGTAAATACTAGCTGCTTAATTTTTACACTGCAATTTAGATTTCAGTTTGAACACACTCAACCCAAATCTAACTCTCTCTGCACATGTTATATCTGCCTCCCCCTGCAGTGCACATGGTTTTGCCCAACTGCTGCCAAATTTCCTGCTACGATCAGGACTGAGTTACTCCCATTGTGTAATAAAGTCAGATTTCCGAGCTGTACATGATTTCCCCTTTAAAAAAAAATCATCCGAACTCGGAACTCATTACACCCCTCCCTGTATGTTTCACAAATAAGCAGTGTCAATTCTAACTTTTTGCAAAGCTATAGGGGTGGGGGGCACTACTGTGACCTTTGCCTGCTAATGCCTTAAGTGGCCCCCGATTTCCATCAGCTAGCCAGGTTACTCCACCACTGAGTTGTTTCCCACCTGTATATGTCCACTCTTTATAATTTTAAGCTACCTACCTTGAGCAACTGGTAGACGTCACCTTCTCCTGGAGAGTCAGTGGGCATGAAGTAGGTACCGTTAATCAGCAAGCGTTGATTGGGATCAATACATGGAGGCTGAGCTGGCTCTACGTTATATCCATTTGCATAGTAGTTTCCAACATTGTACGGGTAAGATGAATACACCTGTAACAGAAGCAGGCCAGCATTCCATTAAGTCAGTCACAGTCTGATCTATGGGACAGTGCTCCAACCATCATTACTGATCTCATCCAAATCCCAATTCACATTCTTTATCCTATACGGTACCAACAGTTCCAGCACTGTCAGATGTATCCGATCACTCACCCCAATGCAAAACCCTCCACACCCCCAACATTACATTCTTATCACCAAAGCTTTGTACCAAGTCAGGAGTGATTGGATTTCCTTGCTCCATGAGCAGAAGACTGGCATCCCTGATCCGTGTGGCACATATGGATTCTGACGCCGCGGTTATACCCAAGGTGACATCAGAGCCAGGAATTCCCTTCTCTTTAGAGAATGTTACTGACACCTAGGGGAGGTGAAGGGAAAAGAAAAATACACATTGGAAACAAGTCACTTATAACAGTTGGCATACAGCTGGAGAACCCAGAATGTTGTCAAGGAAATGTGTGAATACTCCCAATTCTCATAAAGGGTGAGATGTATCAAACCTTGGGGAGAGATAAAGTGCAGAGAGATAGAATACCGACCAATTGGCTCATTTCATTTGTCAAACACAGGGGTTATTTATCATCAAGTGTTAAAACGCGTTGTGACTGATGAAACTCATTGCGTATGATAAATGTTGCTCCAGCCAAATCAACTCCCGTCATTTTTCAAACACATGACAGTTGAGAGCTGATTGGCTGGAGCACCAATTATCATATGCAATGAGTTTTATCATTCACAACGCGCTTCATCACTCATTGATAAATGAGCCCCACAGTCTGTGACATGGCAGGAGCTGATTGGCTGGTACTTTAATTCTCCTCACTTTGTCGTCAAGGCTTGATACATATCCCCCACAAGCCAATAAATTTCCAAGAGAGCTAGCTTTGAATAGGTCTAATTGCTGAAGGAACAATTGTGTAGTTACTGTAGGTTGTACGACATCTTAAAGCCCTGGCTGTACTGATGAATGGTTGGGATAGCTGTGATCGTTCCTAATACTAACAAAATTACTTAGAAGACTTTCGTCAATTTCCTTGACAGTAGACAACTTCCGCCCTATCACGTACAATACTCTATTCAGACAATTTTACCACCCTCTCCAGCGAGTCTGCGGCATTAACACTGCACAGAGTAAAGTATATACTGTGTAACCCCTCACAGGTGTTTAACCATTTCAGGAGCAGATCATAACTGATATTAAGGAATGTTGTGAATGATTTTGTCATGGAGGGAGGAATGGGGAGAGTAATTACACACAGCAGATTAGCTGGTAGAGTAGACCAGAGGAGTGGTTAGTCTGCGGCTCAAGGATGCAGTTTTGTTTCATCATGGCCCTGCCCCCTGCGGCGCAATGCTGGAAATCGCAGTAGTCTACAGTGTGGGACGGAGCAACGATTACACTATTCTTGGTCACCCGAAGCTAGACCGAAGAGTGGGAGAATGTTCAGGGGTACCCAAAGGGGGGAAATTCCTGTTGCCCAGAAACCCTCTTGGATTCTGGAAATTATTGTACAACTTCACTGTCACTGGGTTCTGAAAAGGAGTGTACACCTTGTCTATGTACTGCACAGGACTGCTATCAGAGGGAGGAGATGGGACTAGTCCAGGAAGCAGATGATCAGACCAAGTGCGGAGGGTCTCCTCTATGTAATTAGGTGGCTCCCAATATTTATCTTAGGGAGAAGGAGTGTCTGTAGCTGCCAGATCCCCAGGGGAAAGAGGGTGAGCACTGTCAGTGTGACTGTCTGCCCTGTGAGCCTGTCTTCCAGCACTGTTTATATTGCATTTCAGTGCTCTCATGTCTCTCCTCCCGGTGTCTTTTGACCAGGTTGTGCCCAGACAGACCAGGTTTAGTCGCATACAATGACCAAAGTGCTGGGGTAGATGTAATAGTCTGCACAAGCATCAGTGAGTGTCCGGCGAGAGTGGCTGATGGATGAAAGGGGCAATCATTTGAAAGTAAAACAAGCCTGTGGTTTTTTTTTTTACTCTATTGTCACGTACTCACCAATGAGCCACTGGCCATCGTGGTAAGCCTGCCCAATTTCACCAGCACAATCATGGTTGAAAAATGAAAAACACCACATACTGTACACAAACACACACACACACACATATATATACGTCCTGCAATCAAATCTTAGATTGTGTAAGAAACTGACAGCTGCAGCACAGGTGGGTTACATTTATCTGTGACGGTACCTGGTTATTGAAGCACTTCTCAATGCTGAGATGAGCAGTGTCTGCCACCAGCTCTTGTGTGGACACGTAGTATACAATCAATTGTGCGTCGGGAGCAAGATCAGAAGTTACCGCCAAGGAGATGGAAAACTCCCCTTTCACTGCCATGCAGAGAGAAAATACAGTTCAGTACATACAGTAGTGCTACAGGGATAGTATGGTAAGCCTGTCTGTATGTACTGTGCACCTCATCTACATCTGTCTGGATCTAGTCATATGGGGTCTATTTACTAAGCATTGGAGAGAGTTAAAGTGGACAGAGATAAAGTAGCAGCCAATCAGCTCCTAACTGTAATGTTACAGGCTGTATTTTAAAAAATGACAGAAGCTGATTGGCTGGTACTTTATCTTTGTCCCTTTTATCTTTCTCCAAGGCTTATTAAATAGACACCACAATTTGCACAGTCATTAGGACAGCAATTACATTTTTGTGACGTGTTTGTGTGGAGTGAGACAGTTGCCAGGACAGCTGTGTAATCAGCTGCAGTCATCCTGTACCGGCCTGTATGTAACCGCAATGTCTGCGTGTATCCCATCCCAGTTACTCTCTGTGTATACACCACAGCCTGACCCTGTCTATATGTGAGCCCCTAAGTGTTCGTACTTGCTGTGGCCACAAAGACATACCAAAGGTCTGGCGTTTTGAAGGTGGAACCTACATCCATGAATCTTAATATAGCAATATACAGGTATATCTATGATAGATAGATTAGATAGATAGATAGATAGATAGATAGATTTGATGGTTTGCACGCAAATTTTGAAAACATCATTTTTTGGTTGTTTAGTCACAATAAAATGAATATCATTTTAATGCAATAAAATGTTGACTTGTTAAAATTTTATTTTATTTCTCCAATCAGAGCTTTTGTATATTTTCTAAATAGCATTTTTTTGGTGTATTTACCAAATAATTTGCCAATATATAAAAACTGCTACACAGTACAAATTGGACCCGCGCAACGCTGGGTGACCCGGCTTGTACATATATACCAATATATATTTTATATATAAACCATCCGTGTTATCCGCCTTCTTATTCAATGTATGATGCTTTCCGTCATCACCAGAGCATTGTGCTTACTCTCCATCAGATCAGCCACATACAGCAGCTCACACGTCCCCTTACTGAGCGATCAACCACTTCATTTTTGTAATTTTTTCGGAGGTGGATTTTAAACCCACCGTTTAGTAAATCTGGAGTTGCTATACTTCTAATGGGAAAAATACTGATGGCGCTTTGATGTGCAATTATATTCTCAATTGTGATTTCTCTGTAGTTGTGGCAGGTATGAGCATAGTAAATCTACAGGATGGAATCCCGCTGGTAAACCGCTGCAAAAGAACTAGGATTTCAATCCCGCTGCTTAGTAAATCTTCCCCTATGTTTCTATAGTTGATTGTGTAAATGTCACTTATGTTTCATGTTTAATTCCAACCCTTCTCTCCTTCCCAAGAGCACAAAACTATTTCCATTACTTCATAGAAATTCTGCTAATTTCATGGTGAGAAGGTAAAAAAAAAATCAAGGTGGAATTCTTATTAATTTCTGAGGCGAGTGGTTTTCTGTTAAGGAAGAAAGTAGGCAGAGGAACTTACATGTGCTCACGTCTATTGAATGTTCACCAGTAATAAGAATCTTTGATCTTGATATCACCTGCAGAAAACGGTAATAGCGTTATAGGACAAGTGTTAATTAAAAATGACACAAAACAGGGACATATTCAGGGTTTGGAGCAAAACAAGAAACAAACAAAAGAGAATTTACCCCTTGGCAAAGCCATGCTGCACTACAGCAGGGCACACTTACAAATCTGTAGAGAGATTTAGAGTTGGGAGGGGTGTGTTCTAGCCAAGCTCTAAATTACAGTATAAAAATAGCGCTGTCCAAGGTACTGTATGTACACGTCAAAGCAAAGGCAGCTGGTACTTACCCTAATAATGTATAATGTTCATTTGCCCCTTCTCCCTTGTCTTACAACATAGCTTTATCTTTGATTCGCTTTGCTTCTAAACAGGTGGTGTCTCCAGAGGTAGAGCTGCACATAAGTTTAATTTTTAAATAGAGGAGCCACACCATCTGCCACCAACTGCCATTTCAAACTGACTCACTGGCAGTTGGTGAGGCTCTCCTACTTTAAATTTGGACTGACCTGCAGCCCCACCTCTGGAGCTGCCCCTGCTCGCAACTCTGAGTCAGCCTTTTTGAAGAGAATGATTGCTGTAATTTGGACATATAGGTTTTATAATAAGTATTAAAGCCAAACTAAAGCTCCTGAAATTATTTATTTCCATGATCATTGGCCTTGACCCATTACTTAACTAATGTTCCTATGATAGCACCAGCAGCTTCCATCACCAAAATCACCAGTTACATAGACGTTCCTCTCCAAGCTCTTCTGATACTCACCATGTGGATGAAATTGGCAGTGGTTTCACCTTCCTTCAGGGAATCTTTGTCAAATGAATATTGAATTTTAAGATCATAAGTATGTCCACATTGCAGCTCTTCTTTGAGACTCTGTATCTGAATAACGCTATTGGTCCGGGAATAGAACCGCGTGATTGAGAAATAGTCATTTGCGTAACTAGGCACTATCCAATTGGAGTCATAGCACTGTTCTGGGTTCTTGTAAATTACCTGGATGGAGTGAAGACAGAGTCATACATTCTCATACAATGGTAAATGCTTAATAGCAGATATCTGGTCCACGCAAGTGAATTGAGAAGGCATACAGGTACAAAAGACACTTTTACAAGATCTCCTCGAACCTTGTTTTATGAGCTGTTCAGTCAAATCACAGACATAGCTATTGTTTTCCAGCCAGTGATCATAATTATTACTTCTGACCCTATCCTATTCATAGTAACATATTCCATTGTTTGTGGGTATTATGACTGCATATGCAGCAATGGCTATATAGCTTGGGCATCTGGTCAGGATTCCAGCAGTCCTGAATACTGACAGCGTGATCCTGACAGTAAGTACAGGGGTTGGGCACTAGGCAGAGGGTTAGGGTTAGGCAGCGGTGAGGGAGGGTATAGGGGGGTAAGGATAAGCTGCAATGGAGGAAAGTTAGGGTTAGCCTGTGGGAGGGGACATTTAGAGTTAGGCTGGGTTATGGGAGGGTTAGGGTTACAATGTAGGATGGGTGGGATCTGTTTGGATTTTTCCCTTTGGGGTGCCTCGGACAGCGCTCTGACGGTTGGCATAGTGACTACCGGGATTTTTAGTTCAACCTATAGCTTATACCCCAAGTTCTACAATGTTTAGTACTTTTTTTCCTGTTTTGTTTGCATGGTTTCGGCATATGTACTTTGTGCAGTTTAATGGGAACAAACCATTTTGATTATACAGTAATCGAAAAATTCTAGGCCACTATGCAAATAGGGCCAGGGCACAAATGAGATGGGACAGTTACAGCTCAAGTAATGTTTTATGGGGAATGGTCTCTTTGAGTAATATTTGCTGCTGCAATCATCCTGCATCCACTCACCTGAATGTTAATTGTTGAATCTGTTAAATTAGATGTTTCAAGATCATACTGAGCGGTGCCATTCCCATCGGTGGTCAGATTCAGAAGAGTCAGTCCTTTAAGATGCAGTTCTACTACTTGGTAAGCTAAAGGCTTTCCAACACTATCTTTTACTAGAATCTGTAGGTTTGTAAAGTATAAATGTAAGATAACTCATGCAAGAGGGAAACAGTAATATAGGTAAGTAGACTGACAGTACATGAAGGTGGGGTGATGTCACAGAACATGGTAAAATAGTTTAGAGGGGGAAAATGTACATAATGCATTAAACAATTTACAAAATGTAAATACACTCAGTGCTTAAAGTGGTCTTGGAGAGGTGGTGGAACTCATTTCCCCACTACCTACCTCACCCCACCCCCTCATTAGGCAGAGCCAGGACCAGTATTAAGGATCCAAAAAAGTGGTGTTGTCTCACAAGGATTGGTGTAGCCATACAATAGTACCCACAATTCCCATTACGCCCCACCGCAGAACAATTTTATTCACATTAAACCGCACGTAGTGCCCCCGATTTATATTACACCACATGGTAGTGCCCGTTATTCACATTACATCAAACATTAGTGCCCCTTATTCACGTTACATCACTCAGTAGTGTCCCTTATACACAATATCCACAGTAGTAGTGCCCCTTACACATAATGCCCACAGTAGTGGTGCTTATATACATAATGCCCACAGCAGTGCCACTTATACAAATCTCTGCATCTGTCACTACAGCAGCTCACTGCCCATGTCCCTCCAGCAGATTCCCTGCCTCTCTGTGCCCCTCCAGTGCCCTCTCAACTTGACTTCAGTCTGTACAGAACCTGCTCTTCTTTGTGGCTTTTCTCCACTTTAGCAGCGGTGATGGCTGCTTGACATTACATACACCGTGCCAGACACAGCTTAGGAGAGTACCAGGAGGGGCAGGCCGCAGGCAGAGGACAATGGAGTTGCCAGGACTCGAGGAAGGGGGAGGTGGCTGCTGCTTGTCAGTGACACTAACGCCGCCCGCATCATCTATTGACAAGGGTGGTGGAGCGGACTTTCCTGTTGAAATTACTGTGCAGGGTCGTGGAACTAGCTCCACCTACATTACAGGTGGTGGAACTCAGTTTCATCCTGTCCCCATCCCCCCACACACACACTTTAACCCCTGACACTCATCTAAAGAGAGCAAGGATATTTCTTAAACAGAACTGTCTCACCTCCACATGATAAGGAAGTCCCTGTTTGTAATATGGCGACATAAGATTCCGATTAAAGGAGGCTGTGGCCAATTGGGAGGTGATACTGATGTATTTGGATTCAGTCGTTTGGACCCCTTTCAGAATAAAAACACATGCAATAGAATAGAAGAAGCAAAAAGAAAGAAAAAAAATAAAATGAGAAAGGTTAATTTGTAGACGGAGGAATACAAACAGTGAGTTGTGTCACATTTACATTAATAGATTCCAAATACACTACATCAGTGTTACCCAAATTGGGAGGAGTACAACGAATTGGTGGTCCAGGACCAAATCAAATTATATACGGTCAATGAAATAGGCAAAACAGCTGGTAGCTAGCAACAAAAAATAAATAAAAGTACAACCTGGCCTGTCCACCACCGCATAGCTGAGCCTAAGGAGGACAGGTAAGCGCAACTTACTTCATTTCGGGTTTTTTTTGTTTTTTTTTTCAATTTTCTCAGTAAGAAACTTTTGACCTAGTGTTGCCATGATACAAAATACTGACACTAGGGCGCAGTGATTCAATAGAGTTTACACAACACTATTTAGGAGACCCTCCTTACCATCCACCCTCCATATACACAGAAACTAGCTTTGTCCTGCAAACTTAAGATGAGGACACAAGCGACTTGGTTCTAACAAGGCAGAAAGAGGGCGCTTACTTTCTACAAATTAGATACAGTACAACATGTTAAAGCAGGGGTGTTGAATTAAAAATCCAAAAAACATACTGTAATGCAAACTAAGGGGCAGATTCAACAACGAGTGATATTCTTGTTATCATTCGATACGAATTATACATGGTGATCCAGTCAATCAGCTCCTGTCATTTATCAAACACGACAGTTAGGAGCTGATTGGCTGGAGCACCAGTTATCATTCACATTAATTGATAACAAGAATATCACTTGTTGTTAAGTCTGCCCCTAAGTAGAGTATAACATGCTTAAACAACCACCACCCAGCCAGATTGTCTCAGTTCCAAAAAAAGAAGGGATTTCCTGTTCAAATAAAAGGACTCATGGACATGACCAGAAAATATCATTTTGATCTGTCCCATGATCAAATGTCTCACAGGGCCTCATAAATAGACCTAATCGACAATATCCTCTCACAAAAAATAAGGGAATGGGCATAATCTTCCATCAAAAAGGAGAGGTCTGACAGTTCATTATAGGGCTAGAAGGCCACAGCTCTCTAACAAGTGTGTCATTGCTGTCCGTGTCTTATGGATTCTCCTTCCAAGGTTATATGTGAACAGAACGAGAACATCTAGACAAATTATTAATTTACCTGTACCCTCCTCTGATACAGTTAACTGCATAGTGAGGGCCATCTGGTTGCCCGACCGATCAAGCTGGAAAGGAGTCAGGTCAAGATCTCCATTAAATGTACCATTGGAGTCCAACTGTAAAGCAGATAACAAAAATCAGACATTAGTGGAGAAAGTGGTCTACCATATGCCATATTGGCACTGCCAAACCACTACATCATGGGTTATTGTGGTATGAGAGAGGACACATCACTGAGGTCTAGCTAAAGTCCCGCACACCACAGCGCTAAATCTGAGCCATTATTCAGAGTTGTTGGCTAACCAAAAAAAAAAGTTAGCAATTGGGAAAAACCATGTGCACTGCAGGTGGAGCAGATGTACCATGTGCAGAGAGATTTAGATTTGGGTGGGGTGTGTCCAAAGTCAAACTGAAATCTAAATGCTAGTGTAAAAATAAAGCAGCCAGTATTTACCCTGCACAGAAACAAAATAACCCACCCAAATCTAACTCTCTCTGCACATATTACATCTGCCCCACCTGCAGTGCAGCATAGTTTTGACCAATTGCCAACTTTTTTGGTTTGCTAACAACTTTGTATAACTCTCCAGATCTCAATTGTCCTCACACTGTCCTTGAGCACTAATTTTCCCAACCCCATTCTCCATCATAGATCTCAGGCATGCTCATGCATACTCCTGTAGGCATGCTGGGATACTGTTAAACCTCGCTCTGTGATCATTCAGTGATCTGTTGCCCGTTTGGATCCCCTTTTGTATACTTGAAAAACAGGGCCCAGATCTTTTGCCATTTGGTTGCTCGGTGTCTAGGAGAAGGTAGCAAAGTGGAACCCAATTGCTGGTACCATCTCATTAACAGAGAGCTTAGCAGTAGAAGGTCAACTCAGCATTCTCACTGTGTATACAGTCACTCTGTGGTATAACAAAACTGACCAGACTAGAACGCATATTCCCACAAAAATAGACAGTGTTTCTATTCCAAACAGCTCATTTACTAAAAGATGATTTTGAGTTCCCCTTAAAAAAAATTGCTAGGTGATGTGAAGTTCTAAAAGTTCTTTTCATAAAAAAAAAAAAAAAAAAAAAAAAAAAAAGTGTTTATACAATATATATTTTTTAATAATAATAATTAATAATAATAATATCATAAACCCAAAGTAGACAAAAATTCTATAAAAGCATTACTATTGGCCAAAACAGGCCACATGCACTGTATTATCTTGCATGACTCTAATCCCAAAGAGAGGCCAACTGTCATCTTCCCACTATTGGAATCTTGCGGGTTTTTGATTCCATATATGTCTGGTGTATCTGTGCCCTCTTCACTCCAGCTGTGGAGACATGTTCATCTCCAGTACGGTCACTATTTTGTCTGGCATGGCGTGGGGCGGGTGCATTGTCTACCATATCTGAAAAAGGGGTGTTCTCTCTATCTGCCGTATCTATCCGTCCATCCAGGGGCTCTGTCCCAGTGTAAAATTAAAATAAGTAAAGTACTGTGACACTGTCGGTCAGACTGCAGTATATTTTGTTCTGCTCATATATATTTCTGACTCATTTGTGCGATGCGGTCGTTGCAGTCAAATGCAGTATGTAATTATTATATATATATATATTTCTGACTTATTTGTGCAACGCTGTTGTTGTACCTCACTTTGTGTTAATAGAAATGGAGGACAAACAACTGAAAAATGAAGAGCTACTTCCTACAACTAGTGCTGAAGCTGTTGCCATTAGTCATGACATTGACAATGCAAGTCCATCAACGTCATCTGCTAAGGACGATACCCAATGGCGTAGATGGCATGTAAAGTCAAAGAAGCAATATTTTACTGTGATAAATAAAAAAAGTCAAATTAGCTGTAGAGAAATGTAAAATTAGCAATATGCCATTCACTACACGAAATAGCAAGGAAAGACAAGAGGGACGGCTGGACAGAATAGGGTTGAAAAGAGCAAGTTGTAGGGTGAAATCAGACGGTTATTGCATACATGTGAATACTGGATCAACTCGGAATCCCGGCACTGGAACACTGACCGCCGGCCTCCCAAAGGTAAGTATCAGGGTCATTGTGGGGGTTAGGGCCTGAAAGCGGGGTTAGGGTTAGGCACTAGAGGGGAAGGCAGTAGCCATAGACCACTCCCTGACTTAGTCCTAGCCTCCACCACAGGTGGGTTATTGTAGGAGACAGGGATTAGGGTTAGGCATTATCATGGTCAGGATGCCAGTAGCACCATCCCAATCACTGGTAACCTGTATCACACCCATGTAAACAGTGTGTGTGTGTGTGTGTGTGTGTGTGTGTGTGTGTGTGT
This sequence comes from Pseudophryne corroboree, assembly GCF_028390025.1. Lineage (NCBI taxonomy): Eukaryota > Metazoa > Chordata > Amphibia > Anura > Myobatrachidae > Pseudophryne > Pseudophryne corroboree. The sequence goes on from NC_086446.1 coordinate 762,804,572, forward strand.
GTGTGTGTGTGTGTGTGTGTGTGTGTGTGTGTGTGTGTGTGTGTGTGTGTGTGTGTGTGTGTGTGTGTAGGGAGGTCACGCTACAATTCTGTGCAAATATAGATCAATAAGTGAGGAACAACTGTCTGTTGGCTCCAAATTACCAATTAAATAAAAGCAGCATGCCAATTCCAGGCCTGCGGTCAATAGTCCTGATGCAGCCCAATTATGCTGTCAACCTGGGTGATGTTAAATGACATGAGTAACCGTGTATGAAATGGGACAATCCTTCTGAAGGCAAACATTCCCCAGTGTGACGGGTCTTACATAGGACATCAGCCAATATGAGACATTAACAATGGTCACAGGTGGAACTTACGTCGCCAGTGTCGTAAGAGCAAATACCATCAGGATTCCTGTTGCAGTTATTTCCTGGGAAAAAATTATTTGGTCGCCTGCACACTCGGACTGTGACTTTTCCCAAGACACCCTGACCATAAGTGTGTCTAGGAAAAAAAACACAAAATAAAAGGTTTAGCATACTGTACAACAAAAGCTTGTCTAGGTTTTATGAACATTGGCCCTCATTCCGAGTTGATCGCTCGCAAGGTGAATTTAGCAGAGTTACACACGCTAAGCCACCGCCTACTGGGAGTGAATCTTAGCATCTTAAAATTGCGACCGAAGTATTCGCAATATTGCGATCACAAACTACTTAGCAGTTTTAGAGTAGCTACACACTTACTCTGCCTGTGCGATCAGTTCAGTGCTTGTCGTTCCTGGTTTGACGTCATAAACACACCCAGCGTTCGCTCAGACACTCCCACCGTTTCTCCGGCCACTCCTGCGTTTTTTCCGGAAACGGTAGCGTTTCCATCCACACACCCCTAAAACGCTGTGTTTCCGCCCAGTAACACCCATTTCCTGTCAATCACACTACGATCGCCGGAGCGAAGAAAAAGCCGTGAGTAAAAATCCTATCTTCTTAGCAAAATTACTTGGCGCAGTCACAGTGCGAACATTGCGCATGCGTACTAAGCGGATTTTCACTGCGATGCGATGAAAAAGAACGAGCGAACGACTCGGAATGAGGGCCATTGTGTGCCAAGTGGTGCAATATACTAGAGAAGCAGTCCAAAAATAAATAATCTCACACTAAAACCAGCCCACAGCTGTATGTTTACCTGTACATAATCAACACCTGCCAGTAACCCATGCCCACCCTGGGGTCCTGGAGACCCTGGTATCATCTGAGCATCTCCTGGACTCCTATCTCCCTCTGCAGAACCAATTCCTTCTGAAATAGCTTCTTTCTCAATAAACTATTATAAATTATATATATATATATATCTCCTATATAATAGCCCAGATCTGTGACTCTATGCTGGCCTGTCCGTAACGCTGGGCGGAGTCAACTGCATCTGCTACCCCATACCCAGTGCCAGCAGCAGTCAGGTGCAAGACCCTACCTTACAGTATAGGAGGTGAGGATGGCCAAAAGCCTCCTCCCCCCCCCCCAATCACCTGTGACAGCGGGCTGTGAAGTGCGCGTCCTGAAAGGGGCGGAGCTACGGTGGCACGATGGGGCGGAGCTACACGGAATAGAGGGGCGGAGCTACACGGGACCAGACAGCTGAACAGTGGTGGAATCAGCATTGCAGTGACGGCCAGCCAGACTTGGTAAGTGGAGGGTGAGAGAGAAATGTGTGTGTGTGTGTGTGTGTGTGTGTGTGTGTGTGTGTGTGTGTGTGTGTGTGTGTGTGTGTGTGTGTGTGTGTGTGTGTGTGTGTGTGTGTGCCACTGCTGGGGGGGGGGGGGGCATTACATGCAAGGACGCTACTACTATAGGGGGGCATTACGTATAAGGACGCTACTACTATAGGGGGGGCATTACGTATAAGGATGCTACTACTATAGGGGGGGCATTACGTATAAGGATGCTACTACTATAGGGGGGCATTACGTATAAGGAGGCTACTAATACTGGGGGGCATTACATATAACTGCTGCTACTACTGGGGGGGCATTATGTATAAGGACACTACTACTATAAGGGGGGTATTACATATAAGAAGGCTACTAATACTGGGGGGCATTACATATAAGGACGCTACTACTGGGGGGACATTATGTATAAGGACGGTGCTTCTACTACTGGGAGGGCATTACATGTAAGGATGCTACTACTACTGGGGTGGCATTACGTATAAGGACGCTACTATTACTGTTGGGGAGCATTACATATAACTGCTGCTACTACTGGGGGGGCATTATGTTTAAGGACACTACTACTATTGGGGGGGCATTACGTATAAAGACACACACAACGCCCCCCCGGCCCACTCCCCCGGTACCCACCCGCGGCGCCTCCAGACACCCTATGCCACCCACCCCTCCACCACCTACATCACCTCCAGACCCCCTCCCCCATCCGCCACACCCTGCATCTGGCTCTCCCCCGGCCGCTGCACCTTTGGATCCCCTATCCCACCCACGCAGCAGGCCCTTCCCAATCCGCATCGCCTACACCATTCGCAACAGCACCACACCCGCCACTCCCCCACCCACGTTACCCCCGCATCCACCCCTCCCCCACCCATGGCGCCCCCTGGACACCTCCCCCATCCACTGCTCACCCGCACCCACCCCTTCCCCATCTGCAGCGCCTTCGGAACCCCTCCTCCATCCGCAACAGCCCTGCAGCTGCCATCCCCCACCTGCGACACCCCTGCTCCTACCCCACCCACAGCGCCTTCATACCCCCACCCCCATCCGCGGTCTCCACTCCCCAAACCCCTTCCTGTTGCAAGGGGCTACGCCCCCTTCACCATCGGACGCCCTTTCATTGTGCAATATTCAAACACTAGCAAAACTAGGAATGCAGGTAATACTCCATATATTGAACCCCAGAAAGGCGTGCAGGGGTTAAGGGGGCGTAGCCCCTTCCGACGGTGTGAAGAGTGCCCGTAGGGCGCGATGAAGCACCTTGTATGTATGCATGTAATTATATATATATATATATATATATATATATATATATATATATATATATATATATATATACATACACACACACACACTTACCTTGTCCCAATAACTGCTTAACTGTTTTTGATATCCCAGTAATGGTCCCTTTGCCACACATTGGTGGCCCCGATAGCCCATGGAGGGAGAAGATGCATAAAAGGATCAGCTGATTGGCTAGAGCAGTAGTTCTCAAATTTGGTCCTCAGGACCCCAAACTGTTCAGATTTTCCAGGCCACCTAGCAGGTGCACAGGTGTACTCATTACTCACTGACACATTTTAAATGATCCACAGGTGGAGCAAATTATTTCACTTGTGTGTCTATGAAGGGACCTGTTTGAGAACCTATGGGCTAGAGCTTGTTTCTCTCCTGCACCACTTCAGAGTCAAAGGTCTCCCAGAAGAGACTACAATTTAGAGATCTTAGCCAAATCCAACTTTATAATAAACTGGAAATCTTTGAGCCCCCACATTTCCGCTCTTGATCACTTACTTGGCAGTTACTTTGTATGGCATACGCTTGTCCAGTATGGTTATAGAATTAGGAGCACCAATTTCCAGACTCATTTTAGGCAACACTGGAACACAATGATGTGATAATGTTAGTATCTTGTAACAAAAGCATTAAATCTGTTTTCAGAAGGTGGTGGGGTTCATGACCAATATGGACAGTTTCTCGGGTGCCAAATCGTCAACATGCATTAGGTTGACAGGTCCAAAAAGTTGACATGACAATGTTCGACACAAGTTTTTTCATTTCATGGGGTCGTATCTTGTACATTTGGAAATATGCGACCCCCATAAGTGCCATTGTAGTGAGTACAAACAATAAAACGTTACTATATTTACATTTTTCATTTTTTTTTTTTTACTTGCAGTTCGCAGATCACCGTGTGGAATCACAGAGCTTTTAGAGGAGGGTGAACACAGTGCACCAAACAGTACAATTTACAGCAGAGTAGAGCGCAGCATACAGCAGTGCATCCCTATACACTGTGACTATAGAGCACAACTCCTTGTGAGTCTGAACACATAATAATAATAATATAGAGCAGAGTCAATACAGCATACAGCAGTGTGCAGTCAGCCCTGGCACTACCCACTCAGCAAAGGGATTCGCCAGGCTGGATAGGTGCTCTCACTGCTCTGCATTCCTTCTGCTGCGCCTGTCTCCCCTGCCGCTGCTGCTCCTGACACAGTGGCGCTGGCAGCATGAAAAGCCTACTCCCGTGACAGCAGCTGTGTGCGGGTCTTGAAGAGGGGGCGGAGCTACACCGGAATGAGGGGCAGGGCTGCACGGGATGAAGGGGGTGGAGCCATGTGGGATCAGGCTGCTGTAAGTGTACAGAGGGAGAGGAAAAACTGTTGGCCAGCCAAACTTAGATAAGTGGGGGGTGAGAGAGGAATATGTGTGTGTATGTGTGTGTGTGTGTGTGTGCACGCATTATGAATGCTACTACTGGAGGGCATTATGTAAAAGGACGCTACTACTGGAGAGCATTATGTATAAGGACGCTAATACTGCAGAGCATTATGTATAAGGACACTACTACTGGAGGGCATTATGTATAAGGACACTACTACTGGAGGGCATTATGTATAAGGACACTACTACTGGAGGGCATTATGTATAAGGACACTACTACTGGAGAGCATTATGTATAAAGATGATACTACTGGGGGGCATTATATATAAGGACAGTACTACTGGGAAGCATTATGTATAAAGATGATACTACTGGGGGGCATTATGTATAAAGAGGATACTACTGGGGGGCATTATATATATAAGGACACTACTACTGGGAAGTATTATGTATAAAGATGATACTACTGGGGGGCATTATGTATAAAGACACTACTACTGGGAAGCATTATGTATAAAGAGGATACTACTGGGGGGCATTATATATATAAGGACACTACTACTGGGAAGTATTATGTATAAAGATTATACTACTGGGGGGCATTATGTATAAAGACACTACTACTGGGAAGCATTATGTATAAAGACACTACTACTGGGAAGCATTATGTATAAAGAGGATACTACTGGGGGGCATTATGTATAAGCAGCACTTCTGTGGGCACTATGTATAAGGATGCCACTACTGTGAGAATTATGTATAAGCAGCACTGCAACACTTCTGTGGGCATTATGTGTCAGAATGCTACTACCGGGAGGCATTATGCATAAAGATGCTACTACTAAGGTCATAATGTATAAGCGGTACTTCTGTGGGCATTATGTATAAGATGTAACTACTGGGGGGCATTATGTAGAATGATGCCACTACTGGGGGGCATTATGTATAATGATGGTACTACTGGGGGCATTATGTATAGTGACGGTACTACTGAAGCACTATGTGTATGAATGGCATATTGGGGCATTATGTATAAGTAGCACTTCTGTGGACATTATGCATAAGCTGCACTACTGCTGAAGGCATAATGTGTATAAGTGGCACTACTACTATGGGCATTCTGTGTATAAGCAGCACTACTACCAAGGGCATTATGTATAAGCAGCACTACTACTAGGGGTATTATGTGTATAAGGGGCACTACTACTGGGGTGATTATGTGTATAAGTGGCATTACTACTATGGTCAGTATACAGTATGTATGATTGGCACTACTGTGTGCATTATGTGTATAAGCTTCGGTACTACTGCGGGCATTATGTGATTAAGCAGCACTACTACGTGCGGTGTAATGTGAACAAAGATTGTGCAATTGTGTGGCGTAATTTGAAATGGGTGGTACTATTGTGCGAGGTCCCTTCCTTGTGAGACCACAACCCTTTTTACGACGCGTTCCAAAGGCATGCGCTGACCGTTTGTGAAGTATGAGAGGGTGCAAATTTATAGTTTGCAGGGGGGGTGCTGAACACCCTAGCACCGGCCCTACATACAGTATACCCCCTACAGCTACACACACTATTATTAATAGTGCCTCCACACTGCCAATACAGCCCCTTGTGAGACTCTGGACACATCAGTTGCAGCAGTGTATCCCCTCGTATACATTTATTTACAGTGTTCCCCTAGCCCTAATTCAAATTCCCCAAGTGTTTTTTTAATGGATCTTAATTCCCTCTATATAGTTTTTTTTTTTTTTTTTACAGCAGCGCTAGCGCAGCACAGAGTTAGCTCAGCATGCCTTTTATAGGATTCAAGTCCAGCAAGAATCTGACGCCAGGACGGTGATGTTCGGCCTCGCGCTTGGATCCGAGTCTGGCAGGAACACCCGTGCCTGATGCTCAGGTGTGTTCGGATCATGGCATTCAGAGCAGTTCTGATTCCATAGAATCTGAACAGTTTATACCTATTTAAAATGGAGCATTAAAAGCTTGCATTGGATTCTGAATGGTAGCCTATGCAGGGTTTGTGGACGTAGTACATTTGGAGGCAGCAGCATTGAGGATAGATTGGAATGGAGTGAGGCATTTGTCAGGAAGGCCAGATCACAGGAGAATACAGTAGTCCAATCTAACGAAGACCAGTGAGTGGGTGAGGGTCTTAGTAGCATCCATGGGGAGAAAATATCTGATCCTGGGAATATTTCTGAGATGGAAACAGCAGGACTGCGAGAGGTACTGAAAGTGTGGTTTGAAGGAGAGGGAGGAGGCAAGGATAATTCCAAGACTAGAGGAGATACAGTAGCTGTGCCACCAATAGATAATGAGATTGTGGGAAGTGAGGTTGTGCAGGTGGGTGGGAAGATGATAGCTCAGTCTTACATAAACAGTAGAGTGAATATAAGTCAGGGTTGTTGGTTCAGGTTTAATGGTTCTAGGATTTCTGCAGTAATTATCCTTCATCATGATTGTCATCTGATGTCATTATTATCCAGATTGCTAAGGGTCCTCTGTGCAGCCCTGGCAGTAGCTTTGCCAGTCTCTCCAGATATATCCGAGGTACTGTAACAGTGTGCAACTGTGAATGTAAAAGTACATCACTGTATACTCATACAAATTCCAGCATAGTACTGGATCTATTTTGTAAATTAACAGAAGAAAATGTGAGACTTTGGAGCTAGTCCTGGAATCACATTGTTTCAAGAGGAAGACAGACTGATTGTTTTTTTTTGACTCCTAGGATATCTCAGATGTCAAAAATACTGACCTATAACAGTAAAACGATGCCCAAATGAGATGATATACCAACCAACTCAAATGTAGGATGATAGCAGTCATACAGTAGTTCTTTGTGACCCATGTCCTTCACCTATCCTGGTGTTAAGCCCTGAACATCCAAAAACTCTGGTTCCAGAAAAGCGCATTTGGTCCCTCACAACCCCTTACCCATCTCTGAGATGGTATTGTAAAATAATTATCCCAATATCATACACCCCTGAAGGTATACTGTAGATTGCTTCAATTAAGTCATATAGATAAGCTTACCATACTCATCAACCATTAACGTCTTAGAAGAGGTTCCACTGTTTGTTCCTTCCACTGTTACTGTGTATTGCCCAGGTTCCTGATCATTGAGTAGTGGGATCTCAATCTTCAGAAAGCCGTTCTCCGTTTTCTGATTATCCCACTGAAACATTCGATTCCCAGCAGAATCCTAAATGCAAGTTGGATACTTATTATTTATTTATTACCAGTTATTTATATAGTCCATTTTGTCCATTCACATCAGTCCCTGCCCCAGTGGAGCTTACAATCTATGTGGGTCATTCCGAGTTGATCGCTCGCTAGCTGTTTTTAGCAGCCGTGCGAACGCATAGTCGCCGCCCATAGGGGAGTGTATTTTAGCTTTGCAAGTATGCGAACGCCTGTGCAGCCGAGCGAGACGAAAAAGTTTTTTTTTAAGTTTCTGATTAGCTCTGGACTTACTTAGCGCTTGCGATCACTTCAGTCTTTTTGGTCCAGGAATTGGCGTCAGACACCTGCCCTGCAAACGCTTGGACATGCCTGCGTTTTTCCAACCACTCCCTGAAAATGGACAGTTGACACCCATAAACGCCTTCTTCCTGTCAATCTTTTTGCGATCGGCTTTGCAAATGGATTCTTCGTTATATCCACCGCCCAGCAACGATCTACTTTGTACCCGTACAACGCACCTGCGCAGTAGTGACCTGATCGCTGAGCTGCGAAAAATGGCAGCGTGCAATCAGGTCGCAAAGACACCCTATATTCCCTACCATACGTACACACTCTAAGGTTAATTTTTGTAGGAAGCCAATTAACCTACCAGTATATTTTTTTGGGATTGTTGGAGGAAACCGGAGCACCTGGAGAAAACCCACACAAGTACGGGGAGAATATACAAACTCCACACAGTTGGCGATGTGTTCGGAATCAAAACCACAACCTCAGTGCTGTGAGG